>NC_141065.1:24024128-24451628 GCF_041138505.1 Cibotium barometz | reverse complement strand
TGTGCAAAAACCAAGCTTGACAATGTCGACGATGATCTCCCTTTCCCTGTATGCCAGGGCTGCCTCTTGATCAAAGCAAAAATGCCGCTTCTGTAAGACAGGTCGCCTGTTTGTTAGATGGATAGAACTCCATCAGCAGCTCCATAGAAGTCTCTCTGCCACGGGCTCCAAGTACAAAAGAAGGATGCTCAAGACGTCCACAAAAGGTGTGGATAAGGCCCATCCAAATCGAGTGGATGGTTTCTGTTGGCAGATTAAGAGAATCTTCATTGACCACAATGCACCACGCTCTCCAGATGTGCCGGGCCATGTTGCTGCTAGTAAGCTCCCAGCTGTGATCGACGCATGCCTGTGATTTCCATGGATTCGCTGGGGCGGAGGCGGCGGAAATTAAATGATCAATTTTTAGCTTTTAGGTCTAAGATTTAGTTGACTAATTATTCATTACATCCTTATATCTCATGTGTTACATGACCTCATAATGTCTTTTTTATTTGCTCTTGTTTTCTTCTGATTCTGTATGCATACACACTAAAGTGGATCTGTCTTATTACTATTTTTTGCATTTTATTCTTAATGATGACTTTACCCCCTTTTTTTTGCAGCTGCAACAACATGATATTTTAGTGGGTGCTGCTTGGAATGACAAGTGTGTAGACAGGAGAGGAAGGTACTGGAATGTCCCTGAGACGGTGTCTCTGGATCTGTTATCATGTGGTTCTGCTTCAGCGCTTCGATACCGTGCAGGTGTGCTCCACAGCTCAGGAGTCACTGAGCCCTCAGGTGAAGCAGTCACAGCACTTCCATTTGGTGCATTGGCTGGTACATGTGGTCGAGCTGCTGTTTTTCTGGAGAAAGAAACGGATCTATGGAAGGATACACAGAACAAACCTCAAAAGTCCTTCAATATTCTGGCTTCTCATCCTCATGTCAAAGTCTCTGGCATCATGGGTAATCTTTCATGCGTTCAGCTTCGATTTAGATTGGTTAGCTAAGCTCAGTTTTGAAAGCTTCTTAAAACTTTATTGTGATAGTTTTGATTTTTTATAGGTGGCATCTTGACCGTGGATAGCCTGAAGGGCGGGCAACGAAGGGATGGGTTCATATTGAAGCACACAAGTTCTATCGTTTCAGCTGATGCATTTGCATCAGTGGGTTTATCTGCACAGTTTGGTCATTTCCAGAGGTGGTTTTTTGACTTTTCGAAACTAGATGCCCGTGTAAACATCGGGTCAGCAGCCACACTCGTAGCAGCAACCTCAAATCCAGAGAATGTGAACAGGGGTGATTCACATCTTCCAACTTTGGAAGTTACTTTGCAGCAACAGGTGGTCATGAAGCTCAACTTCTCAGCTCATTTGTGTGAAGTGATAGCTTTTTTATCACTTCTAGAATGCAAGGTTTTGAGATTTTTCTAATGTTTTGGTGCTTGCAACACTGAGCAGGTATATGGCCCAATCCGTGCTCGAATGGATTCCAGACTTGGAATGGAGTCTCTCACTTTTAAGAAAGGTTGCCAGGTCCAGGATGTCACTTATGGATTTGATTGGTCCCCAAAATCTTCAGGATCTTTGAAGGTGGTGGTATGGTACTCGCCAATGCGAAATGAAGGGATGATGGAGTTCCGTTTGTTTGAAAAATAGCTTGGCAGTCTTCATGCCAGGCTTTCATTCAAGACCCAGAAGCAGGAAGGCTATACTTTCTTCATAATATGAATGTAGCATCTCTAAGATTTTTGAGAAGTGGACATGTTTCTTGTCATTGTTCTGGATGAAGTGGAACATAGCATGAGGAATATTTCACATCGGGGTGACTTGCAGCAGGATCCATTTACTATACTACAGGTCAGTGCACTGAAAATACTGTGAAAGTTTTGGATGAATATGAAGTCATGGCCTCTACTCCTGCATAGTTGTGAAATGTGCCATTTGTTAACATAATGAGATGCTATTGATCAAGAAGTTCTCAATTGTAGGCAGCTGCCAGCATTTAGACCATGTATGTTGTGGTATCTTGGTGTAACACTCGCAATACAATCGGCCTTGAACAACCATGTATTTTTTGCAGTGTGAAGAGGATATAGAGGCTATTTGTGAACTCGTAACTTGTGTTAGGAGTTTTTTGAAATAAAAACGCTGGCCAGATCTCGTGAAAGGTAGTCAAATTTGGTGATACTTGCATTGATAGTGTAAGCAAGCATTTTATGCTGGAGCAACGTGACAATAGAAACTTTTAATTTTAGCATATTATATAAGGAAACACCATACCTCTAATTCAAGAACAGCATACACCTTCCAAGAGTTTAAAATCAAAGGATTTGTTGATAGCTTTTTTTGATATCCTCAACAAGCTTTTTTTATGGGGAGGTAAAATGTTGAAGGCAACATTGTTGTAAAGTCTTAGCTTTTTTGAGGGTCAGTCCTTTCCTTAATGTCAACCATTTTTACATTGTTGAAGGCAACATTGTTGTAAAGTCTTAGCTTTTTTGAGGGTCAGTCCTTTCCTTAATGTCAACCATTTTTACAGGTTCACCTTCTCTATGTCGACCGTTACTAGAGCTTGTGTAGCAATGTTTTCACTCAATCCTAGATGTAGCTTGTACAATCCTAATTTTGTTATTGGGTTTTAGCCAGTGTCTTTACACATGTTCCGTCACATAGATCCTATAAGCCTTTGTAACAAGAGAAGGGTAAAGGTGTTCTCAACAGGTGTACATCAAAATTTTAAATGGCATTATAACAAAAATATATCCTTTTCAAGCCGTACCCACTATTAGTTTTCTCCCTCTAGGAAAGATCCTTCATTGGTCAAAAGAAAACATCCACCTAATGCAGATTACAACCCTCGATAGAGAAAACAAAGTATAATTGACTCTCTTGTGAGGTCTAATAAGAAACCAAAATCACAAAGGGGAGCTCCTGCTCTAGCGATGATGCTGATGAGCCCTTGCAACTTGTGTCATCCTCCTTGTAGAGCAGAGCCGCAGCCACCTCCATGGCCGAGGAAAGCGTGGCTCGTATAACAGAATGAAGACTGTTGGTGCTTGAAAGTGAACAAGTGGAGAAACCTCCACCAAATCTGTTGTGCATAGGGGAGAGTCCCAAAGGCAATGTCGTTGTGACTGCTTGAGGGTGTAGCATGGATTGCATGAAGGTGGTCAGTCTGCAATGGTCAGCCACGTGCTCATCACTTGAAGCTGCAGTGTCTGAGCAACCAATGAAACTTTCAAGGCTGAAAACTAACCTAGAGTCAGATGCGAGAAAAGGCAGGTGGCATTCAGCTTGGCCAAATACTGAAAGGGAATGCTAGGAGCCTCTGATTGGATGGTGGGGTCATGCTAGCACTACTCCTCGGTTTCATTAAAACGGAGCCATGGGGTGGTTCTCCAAGAGCTGTAGGCACCATGGCTGGTTGGTTTCAACCTTCAAAGGGGAGGGGTTGATGTGCCACTTGCAGTTGTGGAAACTAACTACTAATGGGGGCAGGAGGGGTAGGCCTCCGAGAGAGTAGAGCTGTGCAGTAGCTAGCTTTGGTTGCCAACTATTATAAAAGTCAGAAGGGGGAATCCTCTTGGATGGAGAAGATTGCCAAAGGGATTCCAACTGCAGGAGGCGGCAACCCACACCAGATTGGGCCGTGAGGGTATGTGAGTGTGCCAGTTCGGAGGAATGGGCAAGTCAAGGCTACGGTTGATGTGAGCAGCATTTGGGAAGCATGTGAGCCTGATTTGCAACACGAGGGGAGGGGGGGAGGTTTGCACCTAGAAATGCAATGAAGAGCCCTTTTGGGACAGTTGAGTGCTTCAGGATGTGAGAGCACACCCGAAATTTATGGCTAAAGCAAAGGTGGGTGAGCTCACATTAGGGTTGGCAATGACTCTCCTCAGTGGTAGTTGAAGGATCGGATTAGATGAATCTTCTCCCCTACTATGCACAAACTTAGCACCTCTTTTGAGGTTAAGTTTAAATTTAACCTCTTTTGTGCTTGGGATATAACCTCAAAAGAGGTCCTAAGCCTCCCAAGCACAAAAGAGATTAGTTGTGAACTCAACCACAAAAGAGGTGCTAACTTTGTGGATAGAAGTAGATCCATCTATGGCATAGGGCCATGGGCCACCATGGGAGAGGGTGCAGGTCAAAATGCAAGCAATCAAGAAATCCTTCCATGGTAAACCATTCAATGAGCTTGACAATCGTAAGATACATGCTCCCCCTCAATGACACATTGTCTATCCCTATAATTTCCAACGTTCCCCTTCAACGATTTGTAGCATTTGAGTGTGCTTGCCCCTATACTATGATTCACATCATAGCTCGAGTAGATTGTGACTTAGAGCTTGAGTAGAGTGGGCAAGTTGATTCTAGTTCCGGCCTCTCTTGGAACTTTGTTTGCCAAGATGGCAATGGAGAAACTCTTGCACTTTAAGTGGAAACATGATGGACACAATATTGAGAGCCCGATCTTGTTCTCGATACATATTGGTGCGCTTTCCATGGCTTAACTCACAACCGTTGCTAATAACGACTACAAAATTTGAACAAAGGAATGAAATTACTGAAGGAACTTATGACGTGCTAAATCCAAGTCATGTTCAATCTTCTCCACCTTTGCTTTTGCCTCGACTTTAAACTTAACCAACTTAACTTGAGTTGAAGCCCAACCACCCATGCCTTGGATGCACATTCCCACTTTATCACAAGAGATGCCACATTAATTTTGGCCTCAAGGTCCCTCTTCACGCTCCCTTCATCTCACCTCTCCTCTCAAGCATGCCCTTTCATGCGACTCACCTTAACCACTTCCCTTGCCTTGACACCTCAACTTTGGCTCTCCCCTCAAAGCCCTTCATGCAAGAGAATCCATCTCATATCTCTTCACGTCCACCACCTACCACTTTGCCTCCCTTCACCCACCCTTGAAAGGTCAACTTGAAACCCAATGATGAGACACTTGGATTCACATAAAAATCCTCCCCCACCTAGGAGGCTACACAATTGGACTTTGACTCATGCATTCCTTGAGCAAAAAAAAAGATTGAATTTGATCGGGCTCCCATTGGGAAGAAACATTCTTCTTTGTCAATAGATTTATAGGATACATCTTCTCAGAGAATATGTCAACAAAGCGTTGGTAATACTTTGTTTTACCCAAAATCCTCCTTACCTCCCTTACATTGGTAGGTGGTGAGAGGGTCACAAATGCCTGCACCTTCTCAGGATCCATCTCTATGCCTTCTTCTAAGATAACATGTTCCAAGAGAACCACCTTCCTTCGTGCCAAGCGGCATTTTCCAGGATTAAGACACCCTTTTGCATCATCAATACTTTGCAAGGTCAACCTCAACTTTTCCAAGTGATTTATGCGGCTTGAATAAATGCAAAAATCATCCAAAAAGACCCTTATAAACTTTCCCAACAAGTAAGGTGCAAATACTTGACTCATGAAGCGTTGAAAAGTTGCTGGTGCATTGGTCAAGCCAAATGGCATCACCCTATAAGCATACACTCCCCAAGGGGTGATAAATGAGGTTTTCCTTTGATCTTCTTTACAAATCCGGATGATTTGAAAGTATCCAGAGTATCCATCACACACTGAATACAACTCATGACTTGTAACTTAGTAGTAGGAACAAAGTGTGCCATCTTAGATAATCTATCCACAATAACAAAGATATCATTATAACCTTTCCTGGTTCCTAGGCAAACCCATAATGAAATCCATGGAAATACTCTGTCATTTCCTCACTGGAATAGGCATGTATGTAACAATCTAGCAACTTCACACGCTCGAATTTAGTAACTTGACAATGTGTCACATAATGATTAACATGTTTCTTTAATTGTGGCCATCGGTAGAAACATCTAATGAGCTCAATAGTTTTCTTTATTATGGAGTGTCCAGCACATGGACTATCGTGAAATTCTTGCGTCACTAATACCCTCAAATTATCCGAGTCCCCGGAACGTATAATTTGCCATTCCTCTTGAGAATTCCATTCTTAATGATAAATCTACGTTTACCAGATAATAAATCAGACGGAGCTGATTCCTCATCTACTTGGCTAGCCTTATTCCATAACAATTGAACATACGGATCCGTCTTTTAAGCTTCACATATTCTATGAATGATCTCATTCTGGACTATATTCAAACTCATCTAATACATTATACGAGATAATGCATCGGCAACAACATTCTCTTTTCCTCATCTATACAACTTCCCATGTGAACTCTTGTATCATTCGGCCCACCTTGCTTGATGGCCTCTTTAATCCGGCTAGTTACAAAAATACTTCAGTGTATCATGATCCGTGTATACCTTAAACTCATACAAGTAATGCCTCCACACCTTTAGTGCATGTATAACTGCATGCAATTCAAGCTTAGGTGTGGGCCACTTGCGTTGTGAACTACTGAGTTTCTTACTTTCAAAAGCAACTGGTCGGCCTTCTTGGATCAACATAGCTCCTATGGCAATGGTACTAGCATATGTCTCAATGACAAAAGGTAAGACCAGATCCACAATCTTCAACACAGGTGCAGTTGCAAACGCTTGCTTTAACTTATCAAAACTTTGCTGTTGAATGTCGGACTAGACATAAACAACAATAACTTGTAACAAATTAGTCGATGGCGCTACTATCTCAGAATAGAAAATAATAAACTTTCTATAAAAACCAAATAATCCTACGAGTTTTAATCATTGAGAGCTCTCTCAATTTTCACAACGTAATCAGCTCACTCACTTGTGCTTGCTCCATGGAAGCATCACATTTTGGACTTCGTATTGTTATAAGAGTTCTCCTTGATTATCTTGAATACAAATCTTAATTTAAAAAAAAGTTTGCTTATCATGTGTCTTTTGATAAAAACCTCTCTCTCTCTCTCTCTCTCTCTCTCTCTCTCTCTACTGGAGCTTAGCCAACACAGAGAGTCACTACTGGGAGATCCTCACCCCCCAACCCTCCTCCTCTTAGCTTACCACTATCACCAATTTTTTCTAGCCTAGAGGGGTAGATAAGGAGGCACCAAAGTCCATCACAGTGGATATGGGAGCCTCTAACACAATCCCTCGTAGTAGCAGGCCCATGGGAGACATCAAATCGGGCACACACACTCTAGAGTGCTAGATGCCATCATCTCGTGGGACTCCAACCACCCCGAGCTTATCAACCCCGGATTCAGGGGATCTTGGCATGCCCATCGAGCAGCCTCATCCTCACAATAGGCTATTGACATCTCTGACCTTCTTGTATCACCCATGATGGACATCCGAGAATGGGTAATTGCCTTACATATAGGGTTGATTGACTGTTTTTATTAAGCTCTCCCATATCCCATCACTTATTGTACCCTACACCTAGCATAGTAGGATCTAGATTTTTTCATCTTATATAATCTCAAAAAGTATGAGATCCTAGCTTTCAGTTTTAGTTTACTGTTACTTTTTCTTATTTCATTCATGATGAGATTTCATAAACACTATGTACACATCATTTTGGTCTCATCATTTTGGGTCTTTTGAAGATGTTAATATAACTTTCTTTATTTTCTTTCTCTCGTGAGAGACTCTCAATGTTGGAGATGAATGAGGTCACATCACTACAAGTCAATAAAATCTAAAAACGACAAGCACACAGAGAGAGAGAGAGAGAGAGAGAGAGAGAGAGAGAGAGAGAGAGAGAGAGAGAGAGAGAGATGTACCAAAGGAAACAAGATTTCTAATTTGTTGGTGGCCAACCAGCCCGTTTGGCTGCCGCCTAGATCGATGCTAGATTGACCGTTGTGCAACAAAGAGGGCCTTCTTGTTTTCTAATAAACTTGTAACAGCTTCTTGATGAACGAGTAGTAATCGTTGGTTGTAATGAAAAAGGGGGATTAACTCTTGTAGAAGTTAGAGAAAGGTGTCACTGAATAATGACCATAGAACTTCTCTCACTCCCGAACAGTTTGAGAAAGCAAAGAATGAAGGCTTATTCTATGCTTGTATGGGCAAGCATCAAAGGTATGATTGTCCATTAAAGAAGCAGCGCATAGCTGCAAATATGACTACGGAGCTTGTAGATTTAGATCACGAGGATGATCTCAAGGAGGATTTATTGGATGATACTCCAGAGCAAACACCACAGCATTCTACTAGGATACTTTGAGTTTCAATTGAGAAACAGGTGCCCACAACTGCAGATACAGCCTTTATCTTCAAAGGCTAGTCATGGTTACCGATTTCCAGTTAACAGAACTTATGGTTATGAAAGGCTCGGTTGAAGGGAAACCAGTGAAGATACTCTTCAATACGAGCTCTAGTTGTATACATGCATGAAAGTGGAACTTCAACTTGTAATGTGACAGGAAGAAGTGTAATAATCAAGTTGTGTATGTTTTAAAAGATGGGAAGTCCTTGCTGCATATGAAAGGTATATAGACCTTAGGGTATCCTTATAAGTGTTGGAAACCTTAAGGATAAAGGTCATTAATGTATGGAGGGGTAGTTGGTGTACCTAAGGCCATACTAGGTTGATTTTGGAAATTGTCTTTGAGGATACTGCATTGAGGATACTGCATCAACATAAGAGTCTTCACCTTGTTGCTTGGAAAATCTTGTGCTATTGCGAGTCGGATGTTATGAGGGCAATCAAGAAGAACATCTACCATTGTACTTAAAAATGGAGGCCATTTAGGGCTTGAAATTAGGGCGGCATATGAAGCCATATATGGCCATTATTTTTCAAGGATTTTTTAGTGCACTTTAGCACACTTAAAAATGGCTCCATCCATAACTTTAGCACACTAAAAAATGGCTCCATCCATAACTTGCAAACCGTAGCTCAAATTGCTGTAGAAAATAAAAAATGCCCAATTTTTTGTGTTCTATTTCTAAAATCATTTATATGGTAATCATTTTACATTATTTTAAGCCATAGTTGAAAATGGACATAACTTACAAATTGTAATTCATATTGACAAGCTTTAAAAAACAAAACACTCAATTTTTTGTGCTTTATTCAAATAAAATTTCAAAGTATTTTTTGAAATCATTGATTGGATTTTTTAAAATTTTAACATTTGTCTTATAAAAAAATCCACCTTTGTGGCTTTTAGAGACTTTTATAAAAAAATTATTTTACATTTAGAATAATGTTTCAATGAAATTCTAGGGAAACACTCTCAACACAAGATATTAGTGGGGAAAAAATCAACTACCAAAAAACTAATAATAGTATAGTGTTATGATCACCATTTAAAATTTTGTGTCTTTCATGGTCACCATTTAGACACTTTTTGCAAAAATACAAAATTTATTGAATAATTTCCTACATGCCATAAATGAAAAAAAATAAAAAAACTTTATATGTATTTAAGCCATTGGTATGGCATGTGATTTCTATCAACTAAGGACATACTTTTTTATACTCTTTTTTTCGGTATGCTTCTCCTTGAAGAGAAAGATATTACGTTGTTTTTTAAACTTTGGGACTTTTTTATGTGCCACTAAGCCTTGATCTTCTTCTCCTTGAAGAGGTAAGGATATTACATTGTTTTTTAAACTTTGGGTGCCACTAAGCCTTGATTTTATCGTACCATAAACTCACTGAGTATGAATATGTTAACAATAATAACCAACTTCATATCTCAATTTTAGGCTTGAAAAAGTTTTTATAAATCTTCCTGCTCTCTCATGCTCGCATTTTGGCCACCCCCTTCAAAGTGAGGTCATAAAGCGATGGTCTCTACTATTACCAAAATTGAGCATAATCACTCAATATACTATATGTCGTATAATAAAAAAAACTACCAAAATAATATGAAGTAACTCATATATTAGAGTTCATATTCCCTTTGTAGCATTTTACAAATGCATAATTTCAGATCTGGTTAACAATCTAATGCGGTCCTCTTGTTTTAAAATGGGGTAGGATACACATGTTGTGGTGGTTCACCTCAAGATCAAACACCCACAACTGTACAAAGTACATATGCTTACATGCTAAAATGCACAGCTTGATTCTTGCTTGTATTAGAAATCTTGGCATGTGCAACTTAGGTGTCTTACAATTAAGACATCATCCACCTTACCCATTAGTGTGCAGAGGAAGATAAAAAATTCATGCTCATTCTTCTTAAGCACCCTCTCTGAGCAAATAGATATAGACAAGGTTAATTTTCTTTTGCTGCAAGCTCTAATACACCACTTCTATACCTATACTAGTCCTAGTAGGAGTGTAGAGAATCTATGATAGATGACAGTGCACATGTGCACATGTCTGTGGCACACATCAACACTAGACACTAGGGGCATGGATACCGATACATAATCCCCATTGCTTTTGCAAACATATCCAATCGAGTTCCCATCTCTTGATGTGCTACCCTCCAAAAAGAACCAACCAAGGGAGATATGACATGGTGGTGTTCATGCACCCTATATACTATCCCCCACCACTCGTGATCTCCCTCGTATATGTGGGATCATTAGGACACTAGCTGCCAAATTTCAGCTTGGATTGTGTCGCATCCCAACAAAGAGTTGGTCCTTCTTCCTCAATATCATATCCCAGTTGTAAAAGGAAGTCTCGTCATTACAATGATTGCACCTTTTCAATTGTCAAATTTGTTCTCTTTTGTGATGGCCATATTACTTGTTGTGGCCTAAGAGGTGAGTTATTAATTATGGAGTAGATCAACCATATGTGGTCAACCACATGTGATTAATTATGGAGTAGATGAACCATATTAATTATTAATTATGGAGTAGATCAACCACATGTGATCATCCACTAGTATTATAAAACCACATGAATGGTGTCTTCTTCCCTTTTGCCCATTGACACATTACAAAGGAGCTTTAGTGATGGATTGCTACATGTAGATTTCTTGATTTGGTAGTCTACATTTGCCTCCTAACCAAGCTTAGTATGCCACTTTGTTGTGTAGGGGAGTGTGATGTATGAGCCTCATTGTGTCATGCATGTCCATCTCTTTTATTCTATGTAAATTTTCATCCGACACTATAAATTCAATGTGCACTATTTATTTTGTTCTTGTGAAAAGTTTAGTCACATTTCCAACACATTTAGAGGTTGATTTTTAGACGTGTATTCAAGTTAGTGTGAACTATTTTCATCCTCTATTGTTATAGTGATTGGCCCACTTTTACATTTGTGTTATTTGTCACCTATTATGTTTAAAACATGGTGCATTGGCATACCCACTCCCCCCTTTCCCCCTGCCATGGTGCATTGGACTTCTTTTAGATTTGTCTTATTTGTTACCTATTATGTTTAAAACATGGTGCACTGGCATCCCCACCCCCCCTTTCCCTTGACAAGAAATGCCACCATCATTCCCATACATGTTAGGCTTCGTGTGCATGTAGACCTTGAAATTTTTGTTTCAATGAGTTTGTTTCAACAACGAGTTTGGTGATGCTTGGCCTTGAACCAATATGTTTGCCTTGCAAATAAGCATGCTTATTTGTGCTTTATAGGAAGGCATGTGTGAGGTTAGTGACATCTACCTCATACAAATTGATCATACCCTTGAAGCTTGCCAACTAGCCAACTGGCATGCTTGACTACAACTAGATTAGTTCTTGGACTATATTCGTACAAATTGCCTTCAATAACCAGTGAGACAACAGGTGACTAGGCATTGACATTAGAACATGTTTAATTTATTGAGAGCAATAAAAGATTTCATACTTATCGCCATAAGGTGATTCCTTATTATGGCTCATCCTAACCCCCCTTGAAACACATCCAACAAGAGATTACTTGGTGAACCGCAACTGTCGTGAGGATCTTTCCAATGGCCGAGCTTGTAACCCTTGAGGTCTCCAAGCTCTACAACTCCTTGAGAAGCACTTCCACCGCACCTCCCGGAGCATTGTCACATTGCTGCATTGCACTATGGTGGGTACTCGTCCCTGCTCTTACCTCACATCACTCACACGCACTCACTAGCATGAATTAGAGAGAGAGATTAGCAAGAGGACTAGTAAGAGCAAGAATAAATTGCACAATGAGAGAGTATGTTGTATTATGAGAGAAATTCACTTATATACATGGCCATAAGTGTTCACACTCACTTAAACTGTGGTCTTTAGGCTCATAAGAGACCTAATGCTATTACAATGACTAATCTCATAATATATCCATGAGTACATCACTTGGGACTTCCTAACTTGCTACCATACACTCTTGAAGTGGGAATCACCTTAAGTATTCCATTGGACCATTTACAAGCGCCCATCCAAGTTGTAGCTTTGGACACCATTGCTTCATATCTTGAGTGTATGACCCTTTGGTGTATCTACCTTGACTCCTTGATGTAAGATAATGGCAGTAGCTCTAGTTAACCCTAGGAATGGGTTACATTTCCCCCTTCCTGATGGTGGCAATCGCGTCCTTGTGATCGCATTGAAGACATTTGTGTGAGGAGAATGGACAAGCTTTGTCGATGGCTTTGATGTTGAGTGACGTTCAATGGTCTTTATTTCTTTGGAAGGAATACGAAAAGCTAGTTAGTAAATGAAAAGGTTAGTGGTTTATTGGGAATTCGTAACGTGGGGTGGGGGTTTTTTTTGGGTGGGTTCTAGTTTCTGGATTGGTATGGGAAGTGCACTGAGTGAAGAGTGAGAGCTTGTTTCATTCTCACTTAGCGACATACTACAACATGTTTTATCTTCTGACTTTCTTTGGATTGTCAGGCTTTCATTATGTTTGCCCATGCGACAAGAACAAACTTTCTTTTGGGCTTTTGTATCCTGTGTCGCACATATGGGTTTTGTGGTTTTTGTGGTGGCCTTTGAGATGGATGCTTCTGCATCATGTGTAGCTTTTGGCTCTTTTGGGTTTATGTCCTCCACAGGCTCCTTTTCCTTGTCCTTTAATTCAGCTTTGGTTTGGATAATTTGACGCCCCTTGTTTTTCTTAGGTTTAGAAGGTTTTGTTTTCTCTTTTGGTTTTTGCTTTAAGGCATGTTCTTCTACCCATTGTTTTTCTTAGGTTTAGAAGGTTTTGTTTTCTCTTTTGGTTTTTGCTTTAAGGCATGTTCTTCTATCCATTTCGAAGTGTTATCTTTTGTATTCTTTTTTACACCCTCTCGTGCCTTGACTTGTAAGCGTGTAAGCACATTCAAGGGTACCATGGACAATTGCCCATTTTGTACACTTAAGATGTTTAGAGTTGTATTTTGTGAGACAAGTTGCATTGAAGCAACTCGTCTTGGGCAATCTTAGAACATGTGATCAATGCCACATCGTTCACACATAGGTTCTTGCAAAGTGTCAGAGTGACTATGGGCATGAAAGTATTCCAAACTATGCAGTCTACCACTTTGTGAGGTCCGCGGCGGCGACAATAGAAACACTAAAGTATTTGCTTAACTAATTCATGAGCGATTTCTACCCTTTGGATTGATTCTGTTTGGTGCATGGGAGAGGAGGTTTTGAGTCAATTGTTGATGAATTGGGACACTTTGTAGTATCATGACCAAATGATTTACAATATATGCAGTACAGAAAAATAGGTGCCTTGTATGCACAATGGGGATTGGGATGGTCGTAGTAGTGATTGCACTAAACACAAGGCATTTCGCTCCTCACTTGTAGAGGAATCAAGGATGTTTGGCTTTGAAGGATTTCATCCTCTCTTAGAGATGTCGATTGAAAGCTTTTAAGCAGGGTTGCATAGAATTCGAGGAATGACAATTCCGACATCGATCATTCTTTAGCCATTGCTTCACCTGGTTTAGATGAGAAGCACCTCGTATCATGATCGTCTTCCATCATGTTGTCATCTAACTGTATTGCTTCTTTACAACATTGATCAAATGTTTCCAGGTTGGATACAATGATCAAGTTGTGTAAACTGTTATTCTTTAAGCCCATCATGAAACATCTCTTCAATTGAGAATCATTTAATTTCTCCCGTGACACATTGTGAGTCTAAGAGTTTTATCCGAAAGATAAAATCTTTAATGGTTTCGTTTGGTTTACGTTGAGTTGAATAGAGTTTTTTCGTTGCACTCCACCTATCACCTTGTCTTGAAAAGTCGTGGGGATAAATGCTATTTTCAAGGTTCTGAAGTTACCATCGACTAGCTTTTCCTTCTAAGCATAGGTTTGATGCATTTACCTTGGTGGGACAGTTTGGATTTCCAAAGGCTTCACATCTCTATTCAAACATTTGAATGAATTGAACATGATCAATTGTTCCATCGTATTTGCCCATAATTTTGGAGATCTGTACGGTCGTATTTTTGTATGAGTCACTGAGGCTGTATGTGAGTGCTCTTGATGGATTTCCAAAGGCTTTACATCTTTGTTCAAACATTTGAATGAATTGAATATGATTAACGTCGTATTTGCCCATAATTTTGGAGATCTGTACAGTCGTATTTTTGTATGTCACTAAGGCCGTATGTGAGTGCTCTTGATGGTAAGGACTCACTCAGTCCTTGGGCAACCTCCCTTCCTAGACTAGTCATCCTGTAGTAGGAATTGTGGAAATGCTAGGTAAAGGACTATCCTGGTGGGATTAAAGTGATAGGGGGTGCAAAACTCGATGACACTCTTGTTGTTGGCATGGCAAATGGTATTGGGAGGTGCATTTGGGGCATAGATCTCAATGGTTCGAAGATGTTAGCCATTGGGTTCAGTGAGGGTGTTGGCCCACGTAGTCCCTCTATCGTTGCCATGTCTGATTGCCTAATTTCTCCTTAATGAGGGAGAAAGCACACGTCAGTTTTTTTTTTACTTTTTATATTTTCTCATAGCCCCTTATAGCCTCAAGAGGCCTAGCGTACTCTTTGTTGGGTCAAACGAGTATCCGTTTGCCCTAATTAGCTTAGACTTTACACGTGAACGACCTTAGGGATATTTTCTTGAAAAAAGTGTATGCTAGTAACTTCCTTGATAGAAGAGGAGGTCCTAAAACCTATTTTCCAGCATTGTCTCAAGATGAAATTTTTTTCATAGAATTTTTTCCTATTTTGCAACACATTTGTGAGGGTGTTCCAAAGGAATTTAGAAAAACTTTGTATGAGAGAGTTGTAATATTTTTGGAGTACTACAACTTTGTCTCTCTGAGTTGTTCGTGATCTTGTTGTTTAGACTCTCAAAACATAGCCTGAATATGGTTTAGAGTTGTTTTCATATTGTTTTTTTTGGTGATTTTTAGTGTTTTTTGGGTTACTTTTTTGCCTTGATTTTTGGGTCGAATTTTGAGGTTGCTGGTTGGAGAACAAAACAATCAATTTTTACTTTCGGGTGGCAAACTAAATTTGAAGAGCTTAATGTCGGCTTTCTGATGAGCACTAGAGCGCCCTCATCGGATTCACGGTTTAGGAGATACGAGCCTCTACATAGGGGTGTTTTCTAGAGTCAACGAACGCTCTTTCACGTCGTGAGCTATCAGGGTGCAGTTCACGCTGTGAAGCGGTGGACTTCACGGATTTTATCGTTGTTTTTTTTGGGACTGTTTCACGCTGTGAGATACTTAGTGTTTCACGACGTGAAATGCTTAGGGTTTCACGCTGTGAACTGGACTTCAGGAAAAATTTAAATTTGATTTTTTTTGGGGGACAGTTTCACGCCGTGAAATGCTTAGTGTTTCATGCTGTGAACTAGACTTCATGAAAAAATTAAATTTGATTTTTTTTTCGTGCGGGGACTATTTCATAACATGAAACACTTACTGGTTCACGTCGTAAAAAACCACTTAGGACGTGAACCGATTTTTAATTTAATTTTATTTTTTGGACATAGACTCGTGTAGGGCGTGAGTAGAGAAAATGGTTCATGCGTGAACCATTTTTTTCAAAATTTTTTTTTTTGGGCGTGAACCCTCAAGCCTTGAGACCTTAAGGCATGAAAGTGTAGAAAATGGTTCACACGTGAACCATTTTTTTGATTATTTTTGTTTTTTATTTTTAAAAATTTTAAATTTTTTTGGGAGTCCTTGTTTGGGGGATATTTTTTGAATTTTAAATTAAGAAGATATGGGCCTTTTTCCAAAAAGGTAAGTGGGAATAAAAAAAGTCAACCTTTTTATAACGCCCCCTTACACCCTTCACAAATGACCCCCAAAATGGACAATTTGACAACTCATGGGCATCTACTCATTGAATGCTCATTAGCCTTAACGAGTTATGTAAAAAAGTTATTAAGAATTAATCCTTTCACTAATCTTTCTCTCTTTTACACTGATCAAAGACTCTAATTAACCACTAATCCCTAATTAATTCACACAATTGAGCACATCATGGCATAGAGCAAGGGAATGCTAAGCTATGTAAATAAAAAAATATAGAAATTAATCTAAAATAAGAGATTAATTAGACTTTTTTTTGGGTCTCTTCTTTTAAGATAAAATTAAGCAAAAGAGAGTTAAATTCCTCCAATTGAGGAAGAAATTGATGTAATTAGATGTTTTGAAGCATGTAGATGCTCTCAAAACACTCAAAAACACTAATTTCAAATACTTACATGATCAATTTGGACCCCAATTATTATATTTTCTAAAAAATTTACCTCTTGAACAAGATTAATCACCCTTAATAATAAAAACCAGTCCATTAAGAGAAATTAGTTGAATTCAAGGATTTTTTGATGGTTTTTTAAATTTTTTGAAGGATTAAGCTACTCCTAATGCTTGCTAACACTCTAATGCAAAAAATTTCAACAAAACACACACAAATTAAGCTAAAATTAATGATTTTAGTTCTATGTTTAATACTAAAGAGAGCTAACATTCAGTAAAAATTATATTCTATTGCATTGTTTGACGCAATGGATGCAAAACCAAGCCTAATACAAACTATGTGCAAGCCTTAAGAACATTAAAAACCACATTAGCAATAACAACAAAAACAACAAATTACGCTAAAAATTAAGGAAAAAAGCATTCTTTACAAAAACAAAGAGAGCTATTTCTCACAAAATCACACACAAATCTCTATCAAATCCACATCTTTTTCATGGGAAACCATTAATCAAGATAATGGGCAATGGTTAACACGTTGATTAAAGGAAAAATGATGAAAAAGCCAAGGGATAGCTCCCTGGTAGCGGCACCAAAAATGTTATGGCTCACCCTAACCCCACTTGAAACACATCGAACAAGGGATTACTTGGTGAATCGCAAGTGTCGTGAGGATCTTTCCAATGGCCAAGCTCGTAACCCTTGAAGTCTCCAAGCCACGAGCACTGTCACACCATCGCATTGCACTACGGGTACTTGTCCCTCCTCTTACCTCACATCACTCACACACACTCACTTAAACTGTGGCCAGCCGGGCACTTTAGGCTTATAGGAGGCCTAATGCTATTACAATGACTAGTCTCATAATATATTCATGAAGTACATCACTTAGGACTTCATCCTAACTTGCTTCGCCTAAGTATTCCATCAGACCATTACGGGCACCCGTCCAAGTTGTAGCTTTGGACACCATTGCTTCATATCTTGAATGTATGACCCTTGGTGTATCTACCTTGACTCCTTGATGTAAGATAATGGCAATAGCTCTTGTTAACCCTAGGAATGGGTTAACATTCCTTTAATAACTCAAATTTAGAAATTTTGAAAAATATGCACAATTTTGGGATAATTCTTTTGTTAGATCCAATACAATGTTTACTGTGCGATATGCAAGATTTATTATTGGATGTTCTCAACAAGCATTTGAATAATGCGATATGATTTATGTACTATTGTAAATTTATAACAAGTATATATGATGTTGGTGGGATGTAAATTTGCCTGCACACACACACACATGCACACCAAGAATTAAGTTTGTTTATATCACATAGCCTCCAGTTGCATCAAACACAGAAACTTTAACAAAGAAAGGATATTCAATGTAACTTTAAGTTGTAAGAAAGACTAGGTGATAGAATTAAAAAGATCATATCACATTTGAATAATGCGATATGATTTATGTACTATTGTACATTTGTAAACAAGTATATATGATGTTGGTGGGATGTAAATTTGCCTGCACACACACACACACACACACACACACACACACACACACACACACACACACACACACACACACACACATGCACACCAAGAATTAAGTTTGTTTATAGCGCATAGCCTCCAGTTGACCATCAAACACAAAAACTTTAACAAAGAAAGGATATTCAATGTAACTTTAAGTTATAAAAAAGACAAGGTGATAGAATTAAAAAGATCACCATCTGTATTGAATCAAAATTCTTGAACAATGGGTGAACCATAAATCTAAAAGCTTAAGAAAGCCTTACAATCTGAATAATGATTGAACTATGAGCTTGGTAGCTTCATACAACATTGCTAAAAGATTACGAAGCTAGTTGCCCATGTGCTAACAAATCATTCTTGCTCAACTGCACTGACGTGTGATGGTGCCTCACTTTCATGTTGATTCAATTGATTCTATTTGGCCTTGAGTATTATAGCCTTTGGAATCTTGATTTTCTCTAGAAGTCGTCCACCCTTGGGCTTCCATGCCCAAATGATGTAGCTAGTGTCTTCCGAGCACTGAGGATCATTTTTGTTCTCTTGCCACCCCACCAATACTTGTTCCAGCAATCCTTATAAACCTTCACATCACTTACATTCTTCTTCTTTGAAATTGGTGCCAATATTGTATCTGAACTTGTAGGTAGTTTATCGAGTTGTTGTTTTGATCAACATCACTTGTTGTCACTCCTAACCATATTGGGTAATTTGCATCACAAGGTTGTACAAGCACAAAATCTCCTTTAGACACATCAAGAGTCGGGTTGAACTCTTTAGCAGGTCTGTTGCACATTGGACCACAATAATGGTCCTCATTTACATCAAACCCTTCATCTACATTATCCTCCACTTGAAGGTTAAGAGGCTCAGCTTTTTCGCATACCCTCCTTGGCCAAAAATCATGAAATCCAATGTCTTCCCTTGCACTAGGGGTTTGCATGTTTAGCATAAGATTCTCCCAATAGGCAAGGACCAGATTGATCCACTTAGCATAATCACTTTGGTCTCCTTTCTCTTGCAAGTGCACTTTCCACCAATTGACATGTTTTTTTAAGCCCTCCACAATCTTCTCAATTTCCTTAACATACTCAAAGGGTGGCAATACTTTTGGAAAACCTTTAGGAAGCTTGGGTCCTCCCTGGTCATTTCTCTTCCATAACTCTATACTGCTTTCTGGTAACCAATCAACATTTTTTGGGTGTACTTTGTATTGCATCAAAGGTATTCCATCACTCATATAAAACCTGAATTGCAATGGCTTTGAATGTCCAATCAAGCTATTGGCTCCATCATGTAAGCATCCCTTGACAAAGCCTTCGAAGTCTGCCACCTTTGTTAGTATGAAAGACTGACTGCATATGTAAAGAACAATTTCCTTCTGTATCCACATTTGTTTGTACATGTGTCTCTGCATCTGCATCCTCAATGCTCTGCTTGCAATATGCATTTCTCTCCTTCAGCTTTTCCATATGCTGATACAAGGCCATAGTAGACAAAACACAATAAAAAAGACCTGTTCGTGGTTTTGCATCTGAGTTTTGTGAGCTCGTCACCATACATGTGTTGCTCTCCTCTTTCTAAGTTTCTTAAACATTTTGAGAGAGATGAAATTGTGAAGTTGGGATCACTTGGCCATAACCCCAAGGCAAAGTGACCATAAGCTGTTTGTCCATGTCCATGAGTGAGCATTCCTGTTAAGGATACTGGAAGCCTCTCAACCCCATTGAGAGATTTAGGAACTGGTTTAATTTGTGGTATGGCAGTCTTGCTCTGGTCCATCTTATCATGTATAATACACAAATACCTATTTGGGTTCATTTCAGAAGAGCTCCTCCAAGCATAGTATAGATTTCTATAACTCATTTGCTGTAACATGTGTGCCCTTTTGTTGATTTTTTGTTGATTCCAACTTGACCTTGATTGCTGTACAAATGTCGCATTTTGAGACGGTGCTGGTTTTTGATAAACTAACTGTCTTGAACTCTGTGTTCCACAATCTTGAGAATGATGGTTGTGACAGTGGCTGGTATTCGAATGAGACAAGTGTGTCATTCACTTCATGTAATATGTCCACCTGTTTGTACATTGCTGGTAGAACACGTTGGGTCTCACGGGCTCCATGCATAGTTGTCCTTGACTTATGTGGCATTTGATCGGCATTATTATCTATGAAGCTCTGTATGATTGATTTTGCCATCTTAACATGTGTCATGCGCTTCCGTATTATCCCAGTGTTGCCATGACTGACATTACATGTACCATTCAAGAACTTCTTTTTGAGCCTATAGAACGTTAACTTACCAATGCCATGCATTACATACCATGCTTTACTACAAACCTTCTTTCCATCAAATGTGAACTCAAAGCACTCGTCATCTTGACCTTATCTATAAGCCATGCCCATGCAATCCAGTACAAATGTGTATCGTGTAGTACTATAGCTCTATCCCCAAAAGTGTACCCTAGCTTGCATGATTTTGGATCTATCTCCAAATTGACAACATCGTGGTTGCGACGTTGTGAATGTTTGCAACATCACATTTTTTGCTAGCTCCATGGGTTTTATTGTAATTTTTCATTACCCTTACCCTATGGACATAGCTCTTTTTCTTATTTGTCCCTTCAATGATATCATAGTCAGTGATCATGGCATCATGGTGTCTGTCATCAGAACTATCGCCATCATTGCCCTCTACGTCATCATCCTCTTTTTCATCACTTGAATTGTTTAGGCTGTCAATATTTTTTTGCATGAAGTGATCTTGAATACCCTCATCAATAGAAGAAGATTCTGTGTCCTTTACTAATGGTTCACCATTCTCAAATGTGAGTTGCCTGATCGGCCAACTAACCAAATTCAGACCTGAAACACAAGTTGAACTTGGATGAAAAGATCCTTCTATAATGACACCCAAGCTACTCTCCCCTCGTTCTCTACAATTTATAGCGTCGTATGGGTGGACCAACAATACTACTCCATTGCCAAGTTTTGTAGATCTGTTGTTATCCCAGAGGATGACACTTTTCTCTTTCTAGCTCTCCCTATCTATAAAGTGATCTTCTTGATCAACAAGAAGTTCCTCAAAATTATCCTCTTTGGTATTAGTAATGTCTTTGTCCATAACAAGGTTGACCAATGGCCATTTGCTGATGCTTCCAACTGCTTGAGATACTATTATTGCATCCAAATGGAATGAGAAATGTGTCATCAAAGCTTTGTTGAACATGTATTGCTGCACACGTCTCACCAATGAATTGAAAACCACATGTTTGAGATGCATCAATGGAATGAATAACCCCGCGTGCCTTCTTTGTTTGCAGAACCATCAATGAGAAACACTGAAGCACCTTGTTTTAGACTCTGCAATCCTTGAGAAAATCAAGATCTTAATAAGAAAGATTGAAGCGATGTTTTTACGGTAGTACATAAAACTATAAATGTAATTCAATCTCAAGGCTCCAACCAAAGTTTGAATCTCACCTATCAATGCTAGTTTGCTAGGAGGCTAGGCTCCATCTAAAGCTTGAGCCTTGCCTGCATATGCTAGCTTGTTAGTAGGAGGCTCCATGAGCCTCACCATCATATGTTAGTTTGCTAGGAGGATCGAGTTAAAGTTATCATCCTCACTTGCATAATATATTAGTTTGCATATGTTAGCTAGAAGGGTAGGCTCCTCCAACAAAAGTTTGAGCCTCACCTGCGGATGCTAGTTCGCTTCTAGGAAGCTGAAAGTAAAGTTTGAACCTCACCCACAGATGCTAGTTTGCTTGGAGGCTCCAATCAAAGTTTGAGCCTCACCTTCATATGCTAGTTTGCTATTAAGAGGTCCCAATTGAAGTGATAATCCTCACCTCATGTATATGCTAGTTTCCCAAGAGGTAGGCTTCATCACCCTCTACATCTGGCCACACCGTTTCATTGGGATATTGAGTCAAGGTATGGTGTCAATTAGCCATCAATGTTTCATAGCTACAAAAGGCAAAGGTGAGTGGTTACAACAGCAGCAAAAGTAAAGAGAAAGCAATAGAGAGAAACAATATGCTAGTGAAGAGAATGTGACATGGAAATGAGAAAATGGACATGGAAATGAGCCATTGTGTATTACATAGATTTTAGTTGAATTTTTAATCGCATAGTTTATAAGTATATTTGGGTGTATGGCGAAAGAGGGAAGAAAAGAAGAAATCTCAAGCTCAAGCTCAAGCTCAAGGCTCAAACTTGAGTTTGAGCCTTGTCTATTACACAAGCAAGTAGGAATAGAGAGGGAAGCTAGGATAATCCCAGAGAACAAGTGGGGTGTGGGTGAAGAAGGGTATATAAACAAAAGTGAAACTAACTATAATCAAAATATCTGGGACCTGGGCCTGGGCCTAGGAGAAGAAACCAAAACCAAAACAAATTTTCTGCCTCCTCGCGCCCCTGCCCTGGCCGCTCCGTCTCAACAAACCTCGCCCTCCTCACTCCCACCCCGTCTCAACAAACCTCGCTCTCCCTCGTTGTGCGCCGCCCTCCTCGCCCCAGCGCCGTCTCAACAAACCTCGCCGTGCGCCACACTCCTCGCTCCAGCCTGGTTGCTGTTGCGCCGCCTGCCCTCACCTCGCCGCTCCCCTGGTTGCTGTGCCGCCCCCCTCGCCGCTCCCGGCTCCCGCCCCGCCCTGTCGTTGAATTCCAAATTTGAATTTCGAATTCCCCCTTCCCCCCCAATTTTGAATTTCCCCTTCCTGTTTGAAATTTGAAATACTCAATATTAATCATCTCTGTTTCCTGTCTCTGAAGTACTCGCTCAGCCCTGCGTTCTCCTGCATTTCAAATAGTTTCTTTTCCTCCCACAATCGACACGTCTACATTGGTTCCGACCTCTGTTTCCTGCAAAACCATCATGCCATTGGAGACTTCAAGCATCCGTCACATCTGTGCGACATCAAAGACTTTCGTGTGCCCATCTGCGTTTCGTGTGTTCCCTCATCTAATTAAATACTTTACGCAACAAGTAAGTCCTTCTTTAATTGATTACAGTAATCAATATAAATGCTTACTTGATTGCACGCTAAGTGTGCCATTTGTCAATCGCGCTCGTAGATTCTTTGCACTTCTTGCTGCTCTCTTTTGTATCTTCACATATGTCGAGAACGTGTAAAACTGATCTTTGTGCACATTATATAATCTGAATAACAAGGGTTCCCTACATAAACATGGTATATGTGTCACATATATGAGTGCACAACTTGGATATAGACTCCACCTTAAGTTCGAGCCTCCCCTACATAGAACTTATGTGTTGACGCTCAACCTAGATTTGCTCTCCATGTTAGTGCACCCCGGCCTTAAGGCTTGAACTTCAGATTGAGCCTTTGCTCTCCATGCTAGTGCACCCCGGCCTTAAGGCTCGAACTTCAGATTGAGCCTTTGCTCTCCATGCTAGTGTACCCTGGTCTTAAGGCTCAAACTTGAGTTTGAGCCTTTGCTCTCCATGCTAGTGTACCCCGCCCTTAAGGCTCGAACTTCAGATTGAGCCTTCGTTCTCCATGCTAGTGCACCCCATCTTTAAGGCTCGAACTTCAGATTGAGCCTTCGTTCTCCATGCTAGTGCACCCCGGCTTTAAGGCTCGAACTTGAGTTTGAGCCTTTGCTCTCCATGCTAGTGCACCCCGGTCTTAAGGCTCGAACGTGAGTTTGAGCCTTTGCTCTCCATTCTAGTGTACCCCGGTCTTAAGGCTCGATCTTCAGATTGAGCCTTCGTTCTCCATGCTAGTGTACCCCTGCCTTAAGGCTCGAACTTGAGTTTGAGCCTTTGCTCTCCATGCTAGTACACCCCGGTGTTAAGGCTCGACCTTCAGATTGAGCCTTCGTTCTCCATGCTAGTGTACCCCTGCCTTAAGGCTCGAACTTGAGTTTGAGCCTTTGCTCTCCATGCTAGTACACCCCGGTGTTAAGGCTCGACCTTCAGATTGAGCCTTGGTTCTCCATGCTAGTGTACACCGGCCTTAAGGCTCGAACTTGAGTTGGAGCCTTTGCTCTGGATGCTAGTGTACACCGACCTTAAGGTTCGAACTTTAGATTGAGCCTTTGTTCTCCATGCTAGTGTACTCCGGCCTCAAGGCTCGAACTTGAGTTTGAGCCTTTGCTCTCCATGCTAGTGCACCCCTAGCATCTGAGTGCACACCTTAAGATCGAACCTCCCCTACATGGAACTTATGTGTTAAAGCTCATTCTCCATGCTTAACTTTACATGGAACTTGGCCTTAAGGCTCCAACTTGAGTTTGAGCCTTGCCTATCTATGCTAGCGTATCCCTAGCATATGAGTGCACAACTTGGATCTAGGCTCCAGCTTAAGTTCGAGCCTCTCCTACATAAAACTTGGCCTTAAGGCTCAAACTTAAGCTTCAGCCTTGTCTCTATATGCTGGTGTACCCGTGTCATATGAGTGCACAACTTGGATCTAGGCTCTGGCTTAAGTTCGAGTTTCCCCTATATGGAACTTGGCCTTAAGGCTCCAATATACTAGTGTACCCCTAGTATATGAGTGCACAACTTGGATCTAGACTCTAGCTTAAGTTCAAGCCTCCCATACATGGAACTTCACCTTAAGGCTCAAACTTGAGTTTGAGCCTTGCCTCTCTATGCTAGTGTACCCCTAGCATATGAGTGCACAACTTGGATCTAGGCTCCAGCTTAAGTCGAGCTTCTATATGGATTAAGTAAATACAAGTGAGGCCCTCGCTATTCAAGAAAACTAAGTGAAGCATCATTAAGTTTCTTAAGTTTGATAGGTTTTGATTTGATATGTAGCATTTAAATCCATTTTTTTCTAAGGTTTTGAAACTTTCTTTGTGCTTCACAAGAATGGAAGCTAGCAGAGCACCCGCTATCTCACAACCACATGGTGCACCAATCTTTACTCTGGATGCTCTCGAAACAACAACTCATGCTAAAAGTGTCACTCCTAGAATTAAGGTGGATAAAACCTTCGAATTGAGTAACAAAGAAGGAGTAAAATGGTTTGTGGATAGCCTACGATGCTAGTGCAAACTTCAAAGGAGTCCTCCATTTGTTTCTGTCTCTCAAGGTGATACATCATATGGAGCTAAGGATGATGTGGATGCAAGAGCAAACCCATGCTTCACATGCAATGTATTGCCAGAAGGAGAAACTACAAAAGCAAATAAGTTTTGCTTATCATTGGTGGACACTTTTCACCTAGCAGACATGACTGGCAGTAAACTAGGAAAGGACAATTCTATTGTAAAGCTAGGATTGAAGATCATTGACTTTTCCAATCAAGAAGACTCAGGGGTGGATAATGTGGAGGACCTGGTGAAAGCGGTGAGGCATGCAAAGAAGGCTTTGGATTCATGAAAAAAGTCCATACCTGAAAAGGAGACAACAACCACTCAAGTTAGGAAAATTGTGGAGAAAAAAGGCAGAGCCATAGTGAAGAGTGCACTTGAAGCATCTAGAAATGCTGGTGTAACTTCTTCAAAACATAAAAAGGAGGGTGACAAAACAAAAGTCCTTGATATAAGCATAATAGTAGCTGAAGACATGGCAGGCTCTCAGGCGCAAGAAGAGGAGCAAGCACTTGCAAAGAAGAGAAAGGCAAAGCACTCTACAAAGGTTCAAGAAATCTCTTCAAAGAGGCAAAGGACAAAACCAGCAAGTGGTTCAAAGGACAAAACCAGCAAGTGGTTCAAAGGAGATAGATGCGTCCAATGACAAGCTAATGGAGGTTGAGACTCCAAACAAGGGCAGCAAAGCAATGATCTCATTAGAAATAAAGAAGGGATATTATCCCTTTGGTCTAAATGAGGTCTTCAGCATTGATGTGATGAAATGTTATCCTGCTCCTTCAAACTATGTGTATAGAAGGTTAAATAAGGATTGGGTTCGTATTTTGACCCTAGACTTTATTGAGGACCCAAAGCAAGAGGAGATACTTGCAATTTTGATGCCCTCCTATAAATCATGCTACGAAACAACCCCTTGATAAACTCACAAAAGAAGATATTCATAAAGTTGAATATTGGATTATCTCTGGTCAACACTTCATTAGTGTTGCAAAAAGCTTGCAGGCTCTAAATATGGCTAAAGTGACCCCTCAACTACGTCAGCAATTTAGGTTCAGGAGATCAAAGATAATTGTAAATTGTCCGTCCAAGATTTCTCGTGACATTTCCAAGGATGAAAATTTATCTGTTGCAAAGTCAATGCAAAAGGAGCCATTCCTCGATCAACTTCTACAAGCTCGAGCACAATGGCATGCAAACGGTTGTCCTAGTAAACCTTTGCCTGGTGTCAATCAACCCAAGATGGACGAGTCTTGGAAGTACTCTTTTGATTCTTTGGTATATCTTGGTAAATCATAGACATACATTACTTCTTCTTTACTTTTCATAATATCTTTTAGGGATCTATAGTTTCAAGTGTAGCAGTAGCATAAGAAAGATGCATGTGAGGCTTCTTCTCAAACTGCATAAACTTAATAGTTTGGTTTGAAATTGAACTTCAAGCCTCACCTCTCTGTGATGGTGTAGCACTTGCATATCTAATTGTGGCTCAAACTTAAGTTGGAGCCTCACTTGCAAGTGCTAGATTTGCATACGGAGGTGACGCTCAAACCTAAGATCGAGCATCACCATTATATACTAGTTTAGCACTAGCAAGTGAGGCTCAAACTCAAGTTTGAGCATAACCTCCAAATGATTGAAAACCCATAGATGCATGATTTCTCCTAATATTTTGTGATATCTATAGTAAGGGGGCTAACTTCTTACTTTGTAACTTTGCAGGCCTTTGTGGAGACCACGAAGCACATACATAAGAATTTTGTCAAAAATGATTTACACTTGCTTCTATGTGATGATTTACACTTGCTTCTATGTGATGATGATGTATGGCAGAATTGGGTTGAGATCATGAGGCTATATGCAAAAGGCTTGCTACCGAATACAAAGGGCGAAACTCAAACTAAAGGTCTTGATCAAAATCCCAAACTTCCAACTTTGAAGAGTGGGCAAATTCAGCAGGCACCAGGAACAGTCACGCTAGGCCCAACATTGTTTAGGTGCATTTTAGGCCTTCAAAAAAGAGTGAAGTTTTGGACATTTTAGGTGCATTTTAGGCCTTCAAAAAGAGTGAAGTTTTGGACATTCAAACAACACTTCTTGACAAGAGAATATTGCTTAAGAAGGGAAAGCAAACACATCAAAGAATGGATATGGAGGAGATGGCTTGGAAGCTAAAAATAGATCGAGTGCTCAAAGATACAATAACTACCTTCTATTTTGATCTGACAAGGGAAAAGATGACTTGGGAATAGGTGTGTGAGACATATAAGCTAGGGGAGTATGAGTATAATCAATTAAGGAGCTACAGCCAGTCCTTTGTTAGGGACGCTCTCAATCGCTTAAAAAAAAATCCTTCACTTTCAAAAAGTGTAGTAACTTTACTGAATCACCTATATAGAGCATCTATGGGTATTGTATCTCAACAAGAGTCTATTCCTTGGACAAATAGGGGGATGGGTTTTGATATGACAAAGATTATAGCCTTCTGTAGTGAAGAGCATGTACCATTTTAGCTGGCAATCATGGACCTACATGGTACAAAGCTCTCGTCAGAATTTTTCTCCAAGTTGGCACTTGCTTTGAACACACTAAACTTACAATATGAATATATTCTTGTGTGTTTTGTTGATTTCATCACCATTGGAATGCTTATCGAAGGGATTTCTAGCCAGTCAACAAAGGTGCACTATGAATTTGGCGTGATCCACACACAAAAAGACGATGCCTGGACATCTGGAACAGTTGAGATTGTAACTGTTATTCTTTTCATCAGCAAGGTTGACAAGTTTGAGGCCATTGATAAGGTTCTCACAAAAAATGTATTCATCTCAGGCTCTAGTGGTGCCAAAATAGAGAATTCATCAACGACAAAAGCTTTATTGACGGTCTCATCACAGGGTTTTGTCCTGAATATAGCTATGTTGTAGAGATATATTGTGGTGGAGTTGTGCTAGAGGAGAGCTTGCTAAAGAAGAGACGATGTATTGCTTTATGCAAAAATGATTTGGAAGTGATGGCATTAGAATCAAAGTGCTCTGCTCTTTTAGACGGTCACCCGCCCTTGCAAGAGCGGTGTGGTGCAAGCGGCGACACAAAAAAGAAAACACTAGATGATACAGAAAAAGAGAACCTTCAAAATCTTCACATTGACGACCCGCCAAGTACAAAGGAGGAAGGCGAAGGTGATGATATTGATAACAAAAATGACACAGATGATGATAAAGAAGTTGGGGATGCTATAGACTTTGAAGATACAGGGCAAAGGAATGAAGAGGACCAAGGGAATGATGCTCTATTCAATGAGGATGCTGAAGACAATTTTGAAGATATTGGAAGGCATGAAAATGATGATGAAGGTGGGAATGGTGATGATATATTGGATACTGCAAAAGCCATGGAAGATTCAAATGTTGGAATCCTCTTGGAAGATATTACTTTTCTCCATCCTTCGATTTATGATCATGCGGAAAGCATGCCTGAATCTGGTTGGGTTGTGTGGTGAAAGTTTCTCTGCACTGACTTTTTCGAAAAATTCCTTTCATGATATGGTTTCTTTGCATACTTGTTTTAAGTGGACCCACAACTTTCTTTTTTAGAGTTTTCCTTTACTTGAAGGTGCAGAATGCTACTCAGTGGAGGTTTTTCTGCTTCACTCACGATTTCCTCAACTTGAGAGATTTCCAGCCAAGATGTAGAGTTTCTTCCACAAGAAGTTTCCCAGTAGAGTTGCAATAGCGGTCCAGTAGAGTTGCGGTAAGGGTTTTCCTTAGCACAGTTTTCCCATTAGCAAGTAGTTCCCCAACAGGATCGCCAGGTGTTTCTCACTAATTTTCCTCTTAACAAAAGGGCAAGACAGAAGTCTGGTGAGGTAGACTAGTTAGGCAATGCCGAGGGAGACGTGTAGTCACCCGTTAGAGTTTTTGGATATAGACACCAACTCCTAAGTGGTCATGGGGACACTCAGGATGCCACTCTGTTGTGAAGACCTTCACTCACACTCTCTCAGCTCTCACCGTGTAACTTGCCACATATCTCACTCACTCTCTCACACATACATGACATGTTTATTAAAACAGAGACACATCATGCTTAATCAACACAATGTAGAGAGTAATGGAGAGACATGATAGAATGGCAACATTGCTCTTGATTACTTTCCAGAAGTGTTGGAGACTATTATAGAGCATTTGCACATAGCATTTGCCCAACACAAAGCTATGACTTCCTGAAGACTATCTCTACAATAAGCTTCATAACTATGACTATCAACCACCGGTTAAGAGCACGCAATGACTGCACCCTTCATACATCTATTCTATCTGTGTGATTGTCTCTCTCTCTCTTTCTCTGTATCTCTTAGCAGTGATCAGTCGCCCTTTGAAGCTGAGACTTCTTGATCTTGGCAATGGATACTCTGGTGGTTATAGCCCGCCATCTTCACACGTGTGATACCGAGGTGGTGCTCACGATGTGGGGAGTGGGTTGACCGCACCTCCTACTCTGCATTGAGCCTTTTGCCGCCACTAAGCTGCTAGGTGCAAGATTAGGGGACATACATGATCACTTTGAAGAAAGGAAAGTATAAAATCAAGGTGTGTCAGTATACAAGCTTGTCTTTGTACTAAAATCTTGATGTTTTGTTGTATGTCGAACTTGTTGGTGGCGGGCGTGGAAGGTGATGAAGAGGTGTCAACTATTTATAGTGGCACTACATGTGAGGCCATCCCTATCCTTCATTGGGGGCACTTTTTCCTACTTGGTTTTTTCCCTCACACATCTAGGTATAAAAGGACACCTTAGGTTCAATTAGTATATTAGCAAATATCTAGGTATAAAAGGACACCTTAGGATCAATTAGTATATTAGCAACCTCTCGTCTTGTTCAAGGTTATGCTCATTTATACTTTCTCATTTATACTGCTTGAGAGCTTCACATCTCTCTTCCCTATTAAGCTAGCCATCCTACCCCTTTGCTCCACTACATATGTGTGTGTGTTCTTTGATCTTGTGAGATCTAACAGTGGTATGAGAGCTTGGAGCATTGGATATTTGGATCACAAAGTGGTTGGGGATTTCATGGTTTGGGTCTTTAAGATTTAAATCATCACAATCTCAAATCTCAGACGACACAGAAGGTTGCGGCTTCATGAGAGGTGGATTTTACAAAAGCAACCTCAAAGCCTTTTCAAGCTTTTATTAGTAGTTGCTTTTTAGCAACAAAAGGCGAGTCCGCTTGCTATAGAAGGCAAGTTGGCTTTTGCTGCAGGCGCGGCAACGCATCCATCAATGGCCATCTTGTCTTCATCTGTGTGGTGTTGCAGTCTGTCCTTAATTGCTCCACCGACTCTGTCAAGTGCAGCTACAATAGCTTTTGATAGCAATTGTTAAGAGAAAAGCTTATCTTTTATATTATAAAAGACTCGTGCATGCTACCACCTGATCTCACGTGCTCATGGTTGTGATCTCACGTGCTCACAACTGCTAGCTCATGCTTTGACCTCTTCTTGTGTTAGCTCCCAGCCATCACGTGAGGTCATGCCCTTTGACCTCATGGTGGGTGCCCACCCTTACACAAGTTACTTCACCACCTCACAGGCAAGCCTTATGAGCTCATGCACCTCTGACCTCATGGCAACATTCTCCTTCTCATCAAGAGCTCACATGGTCTCCTCAACCTCATGCCCACCTTTCACTCAATTTATGTGAGCTTCCCCTCACATTCAAATATCAAAATTTAAGTATGAGATCCTAGTCCACTATCAATTGACCTCTCCGTCACCTAAAGTGACCTCTAACTTTTTGTGTGAGCTCCCAGTCCCCATCAAATTGACCTCCCAACATGCCTTTCATCACTTGGTATAACATGCCTTTCATCACTTTTTGTGTGAGCTCCCAGTCCCCATCAAATTGACCTCCCAACATGCCTTTCATCACTTGGTATCCCGGCCTCACACACTTGGTGCCACCTCCTGGCCCATCATCTCCCAGTCACTTGCACGTGAGCTCACATCCAACTCCCTAAATCCCATCTCTCGACCTTAATTTTTTGGCTCCTACTCAAGTTTTTGAAGCTCTGCAGACTTTGTCTGGTGTTTAACCCACCAATTTTTAAAGCTTCTTGCTCACTATTAGTAGTCAATATGGCCAACAACTCATCCAATGGCTTCTTGCAAAGGAAGATAAATTGGATGGGTCCAATCACTTCCTTTGTAGTTTTATAGTAAAAAATGTATTGATTGCCAAGGGTTATAAGGCCTAGTCAATGGTGACCTACCTCAATTTCTCCTAGCACTCCTCAATGGGATGGGGGGGCCAATAAGGTAGGAGGTGGACATCCCCACGTAGGTACCATGTAAATTGATTGAATTATGCGGTGGACATCTACCATGGAACTCAATCGATATACGAGCTACCTACGTGGATGTCCAATATGTAACTCGACTGAGCTACTTACATAAGCCATGGCATTCGTGTACATCAAGCATGCACCTCGACGACGTTGCAAAGAAAAAAATACTTTTTTTTTCTAATTTTCTATGTAACTCGATTAAGCTACGGGGATACCTAGCCTATGATGGACACATGTTTACCTCAACGACGTTACAAAGGATTAAAAAATAAATTAAAAAATAAAAATTTAAATTTCCACAGATCAAGTTATGTGGATAATGTCCAACCCATGATGGACACGTGTACTTTTTAATTCATGGTAGAGGCAATTTAAAAACATGTAATTTCCACGTAACTCGAATGAGTTATATAAATATCCATTGAATGGTTGCCATGTGTGTACTATTATTTAATTTATACTATTTGATTTTTTTTATGAAACTCGACCGAGTTATGTGAAACTCGACCGAGTTATGCGAATAACCATTAGATGATTGACATGTGTCCAATAAGGTTTTTTTTCATAAATTTCGTGAAACTCAATCGAGTTATATGGTAAACCAATCATAGGATGCCACATGTCCCTTGTGTAAAAAAACCCTAACCCTAACGTGGTTGTGATATAAAAGCTCCCTTTTTTCCCCCTCATTCTCACTATTTACTTTTAGAGCTCCTTCTCCCCCTAATCTACATTAGCTTTTCATATAATCGTTCACCTAATATTCATTAGGTCTTCCCTATATGTCTATTAGACATTTTGATCACTTCCACACCTCTTCCACACCTAGAGTAGGGTTTTTATTAGGGTGACCTCACATCATCCTTTTAAGCATGGACTCGCACGAGTCCATTGAGGACCTCATAGCCTATAGTACCGCTCATCTTGGAAATGGTGTGGGCAAGGGTCATTTTACGAGCGTGGTAGGTTGTGACCCCCCTTGGCCCTTCACGTTGTTGAGGCGAACCCGGCATTTGTGCTACTTTCAAGTGTTGAGGCCCTTGGATTATAGGTTGGGGTTGATGTACGGCTTAGCATAGAGAGCATCCTAGCATGTGGTGTAGCAATTTTCACACAGTGCTTACAGTGACTCAGGTTGTTACTTGTCTTTGATTTGGTTACTTACATGTATGCTTATGTCACGTGTATTTTTTCTATGTATCTTATTTGTGTTTGCTCTTTCATGTAGACACACAACTTGCCCATACTACTATGGAGCCAACATTATCAAAGGCAATGTAAAATAACTATAGAGATTGAGCATGAGGTTAAAGATGGAGTAGATGAGAGCATAGATTGGGGACCAGAGACAGAGGCTCTATGACGAGGTCATGAGGCATTGCATAGCCGAGCACTTTTTTTAGCAGTCCCGATAGATTGTTCGTAGTTGAGGAGTGCACAATGAGCCTTATCTTGCCGGACTATGTAGAGCGGGAGGATGACAGAAGAGCACAGCTAGCAGGGACATGGATTCCGCTGTTATTGTATGCTGATGATATTGTGCTGATCTCAGATTCTCCACAGGGGATGCAACGTCATTTGGATGCATTGCACACGTTTGCACAGGATAGTGGATTGTCTGTTAACCTTGGTAAAACCAAGGTGATGGTGTTTAACACCACAGCACAGTGGGTTAGGAGGTCAGTACCCACCTTTACATATGGTCAGGAGACAGTGGAGTATACAAATGCATATACTTACCTTGGTGTGGTTTTTAGTGGCCCACTATTTTCCTTGAGGAGAGCAGTGGGCGGAGACCAGATTGACCAGAGCTTATGCAGCATTGGGGAGACTAGAGAGGATGTGTTCGCAGGTTCAATTTCAGGAACCTCGAACAAAGCTCTAGCTCTTTGACACTTTGATCACTTTAGCCATGCTGTATGGAGTGGAGATATGGGGACCCTCAGTGGATCACCACACAGCCGAGCTGGTAGCACTGATGGATGGAGATGTATGGAGAGGCCCTTGGTTTCTATAATTTCCCAGATGATTAGGGCCAAGGCTTCCATACCACATGATATTATCCGTGCAGAGATGGCTGCCCCCCCATTGGTAGTAGAGGCACTCACTCGATCAGTCTCCTTTATACATAGCACTTGGGCTCTCCCTAGAGACAGATATGCTTGCTTAGCCCTGGAGTCTTCACGAGACAATTGGCATCACAGGGAGACGGATCATGTTGGTATGCACAGATGACAGCTTGGTTCCAACTGCATGGCTTTAGTATGGACATGCTACCTCCATTTTAGTACTCCCTGGATGCACCCTCCCTCTCTCTCACATGGATAGAGATTACCAGACTTATCAGGCAAGACTTGATTCAGATGGACACTAGGAGGACATGGATACATCTGACACACGAGCTTGGTACTACGAAGATGGCTTTCTATAGAGATCATATTCTCTAGCTCACGGCGGAGGATGGGTTTGTGATTAGACCCAGCTACATGGATACTCATCTTTCTCATGGGGTACGGTGTGCTATTGGTCAGATGCGCACATCCTCACACCAGCTAGAGATTGAGATTGGCAGATTCAGAGGAGTACCAGCTGAGGCTAGGATTTGTGAGCTGTGCCAGATGAAGCCAAAGACAGAGTTACATTACATATGTCACTGTCCAGTATATTATGAGATACGAGGCCGTTTTCACTACCTGTTCTCAGAGGGTTTCGGACCACTTTCTAGAGTCATGAGATACCAGGATCAGAGACGCCTCGGATTATACTTGCTGGAGCTGCGTAGACATAGAGAGGGTCTCTTGAGAGGGAGGGGATCAGAGAGGGAGAGACACCTATAGAGGCAGATTACAGACTTCTTTTGACTAGAGATTGAGCAGTTAGGCCCCCCAGGGGAGGCATTGTAGCTAACCCCAGAGTATAGCCGCACCAGAGGTACACTAATTGATCGGGCTTTAGAACTGGGGCGGTCCAAGCACCCCAAGATGAGAGGCACATCCCAACACCAACGAAGACTACAAGAGCAGAGGATCAGGACCATACTAGCATGGCATGGGAGACGTCCAGTCGAGTACTCACCATGGAGGACATTGAGGATATTCGCCATCGACCGATGAGAGACATCTTTGGATAGTGATGTATATGATGCTTACCTTTGTTTGCTGGAGTTTTCCTTCCCAGATGTTATCCATTAGGAGCTCCTAGTACCTTACTTTTCCTTATAGTTGTTGTTTCAGTTTTAGTTAGTTGTTTTGTTGTTTTAGCTTTTTTTACACAGACATTGTATCAGATCCACCAATTGTTGTAACCTTTTTGGTCTCATAGGTCATTTTGGCCTTTTGAGGATGTTAATATATCATATCATATCATTTCATTTTGGCATTCTGCTAGTAGTAGAGCTCCATCACCTCCCCCACTCATTGTACTTATTGCACACCCAGATTCAGCTTTTTTAGTTCAGTACTTTTTCATTTTGTTGGGATGATAGAGGATACCCCACATAGGTACACTGATTTGTCTCATAGGTCGAGTTTGGTCTTTTGGAAGGCGTTAATAAAATCTTTCTCTTTCTTTCTCTCTCTCTCTCTCTCTCTCTCTCTCTCTCTCTCTCTCTCTCTCTCTCTCTACAATGTAAAAGACACACACAGAGATGGAAGACTGAAATCTTTTTCTTCTTTTTACTCTCAAAAGAGATCTATAAAAGATAAGTAAAAAACCAACATAAGTACTAAAGTACTATGTACAAGTGGCAATAATGTGAACATGCTATGTATGTGAGATAGCAAGATAAGTATTCCATAAGTTGGTGGGTGAACTATGTCAGTGTAGTCTAGCTATAGAATCACTCGCAAAGATCTACCATGTTAGCTACCAAAAGTACTAATGATTTAAATGTAGAATGATCACCTAGGCACATCATGAGTGTCAACTCGTGTTAAGCTTGACATCTCAACACTCCTCCTCAATATCAACTCCATTTTCAAGACTCCAAGCATGTTGCAAAATTGTCAAAGCTTCTCTGCTCCCAAGGCATTGGTGGAAATATCAATCCTAGACATGATCAGCTTCTTTAATTGGGAGAGGTCACTAGCCAATAGTCATTTCTGATGTGTTGTAAACATGGCTATTAATGTCAAAAAATAGGGTGAGACTAGAATGGCCTAATGATTGGATGCTAGAAATTATGGGACATGAGCCTGAGACATTGTGAGGTCTTTACAGGCTTCTTTACATTAGGTGTAGAGACAACACTTCTGTGCCTTTTACTAGTTTCTCACCAAAGTGTCATAAATTTTTCTTTTTATTAAAAATAGCATCTTATGCTTACCTAAACAACTCAAGATTTGATGGCAAGTTAAGAGTGTTCTCAAGGCTAATACTAGGTCTTGTTGTCAATAAGAGGCTTACTTTCTTACTAATTTTTTTTTTCTATAGTGACCATCAAGCCTTGTTGTATCTAGTAAACAAACAATGCTCCATAGGAAGGATCACAAGGTGGTTGTTGATTCTTCTCAAGTTTGATTTCACAGTATAGTTGTGAGGCCTGGAAAGAAACATGTCATGGTGAATCATCTATCTAGCATACCTAATGCAAAGCACCAATCTCAGGGTTGATGATGGGTTATTGGATGCTATGCTACTCAAGGTTGAGGCTATTCTAGAATGGAGTGAGAAAATTGTTAACTTTTTAGCTAATAGTTTTCCAGAAGGAAAGGAACTAAGGAAAGATGTAGCATAAGAAAGTTGCTAAAGAGAGTGCACCTTACCTACTTATTGCCGAAACTCTTTATAGAAGAGGCAAGGATGACATTCTAAGATGCTTCCCCAAGGAGGATGAATACTTATACATAATTGAACAAGCACACAAAGGGGTAGTTGGTGGACACTTTGCAAGGCCACGTTACAGAAGAAAATTACTCGATGTGCAAAGTCATAGAAGAAGGACATGATGCCTCTGTATCCTGTCAGAGTCAACCAACCTTTTAAAAAATGGGGCTTAGATTTCATTGGTCCTATTAGTTTTGATTCACATAACACACAAGCACGCTTCATCATTGTTGCCACAGATTATGTAACCAAATGGGCTGAAGCAAGAGCTTCATGAAAAGCGGATGCCATGGCAACTGCTAAGTTTCTCTATGAGAACATCATTACATGCTTTGCATGTCCATTTGAGTTAGTGAGTGATCAAGGTAAGCATTTTATCAATGATGTAATAAAAAATCTCACTAACACATTCATGATCACTCAACGCCATATTACCCCCACAGGCAAATGGCCAAGCAGAGAGCACCAACAAGGTTATTATTCCAATACTGTGACAAAGACTGTTGAAGCTTGAGAGTCTAAGCTCACAATAGCTTTATGGACCTATCGCACAACATCATACCAAGTTTTGCAATTAATTGCACACCTTTTAAGATGGTGTATGGACTTGAGGTAGTAATGCCTCGAGAGTTCACGATCCCTAGCTTAAGGGTAGTCATAAGTGAAAAGGTTGATGGTAATGAATTGGCTGATTGGCTATTTGTTTTAGAACAACTCATCAAAGAGATACAAATTGTAGTGCAAAACATGCTAACAGAAAAGGACCGAAGAAAGAAGTGGTTTGACAGAAATCTCATGGACAATGAGATTGAAGTAGGAGATCTTATACTTATGTATGGGGTTTGCACAATGAAAAGAAAAAGCTTAAATATACCAAAAAGGGACCATTAGGAATTGTGAAGTTACTCCACAAGGTACTATATGTGTTGAAACTCTTCACACGGAGTTGAAACTATTAGTTTCCTTAATGGAAGTAAGTATAAAAAATACTATATGGACCTCTTATCAAATAATCCTTACGTGCCTCACATGACAAGAAAGCCGCCAAGGAAAGGGCCATTCAAAAGAAAACCCAAGCCCAAGAGAAGGCAAGGGAAAGACGAGCCAAATTACAACAACGACAAGAAGGAAACCTAAGATCTACTGCACAAGCCTTTGTAGGAGAAGTTGAAGGGGACATAGAGGAGCACATAACACCCCTACGAATATCCTTTCAATTGCCTAGCCCTTATGGTAAAGTGCTTTATAATGTATTACTTGATATACAAGGGTTGTCACAATCTAATTTCCTTCAATGCATGGAACCACTTGGGAAAACCCCAACTCATAGATATCTCCATAAAGGTGAAAGGTATCCATGGTAGAAATACCAAGGTTCTTGGGCTATTACAAATAGAGATATATTATGATGGGGAAGCAAACAACTGGTGACAGACTTCCTAGTTATGCCTACTAGAACATTACCTGAACCAATAATACTTGGTCATACATGGATGAAGGCTATAGGATGTATGGTTAACCGATCGACAAGGTGTGTCTCTGTGGGTGAAACCACAACTAAACAATCTACTCATAAAGCCCTCCCACCTCTCACATCGAGGGTCACAAAGAGGAGGAAACTTCAACCCCTTGCACTTTAGTGTCCAATATTAAAAAAACTCTCGATCCTTCTGCCTCCACACAACAAACACCTACATATCAAAAAAAGAAAGAACAGATTTGATGAGCTACAAAGTGGCAACCCAAATTTACCTGGAAATCAGTTCCCAAGGTTTCTTAATCCATACCACCTCAACCGACCAAGAAAGGAGAACCTCAACACAAGAATCAATGCAAGAAGTCCATATTACAAGTTACCCCAAAATGGATCCCCAAATGCTTATTAAAAGCTCAAGGCTACTATGAGGGTAACCATTGTATTTGGATACCAAAACATAAAAGTAAATGATTAGTTCCACTATCGCCACTTACAAATTCCCAAGCCTCCTCATCTCAATGATAAATAAAGGCTTCAATAGCTCAAATTCCAACAAAGGAAAAGCTATTGTAAAAGAACCTTCCCCACCAATTCCCAGAAAAGTCTAGATCCTAAAGAGAAACCCTAGCACTCGAAACATGGTGATTGATGGTGAAGCCTCTACATTGCTAAAGGTTACAAAACCACTGTTGGCTATCCAAACCCCAACCCATTGGTCTCTCTAAGAGCGACCCACTATGCAAGTGTTAACTTCATTTCTCATCAATACTGGTGAAACCATAAGCTCTATCTGGTCTTCTAAGAGCCCTTTATTATTGCCATTAAAGCTAGAAGTTGACCTACCACCACAGCAAGGAAGAACGAGTGCTCCTAGTAGCCAGGAAATGTTGATGGAGCAAATTTGGAAGGGATGGTTGCAAAAAACCTACAATACCTTCCGTGAGGTTAAGGTATGATATAAAGTAGGAAGGGGAGACTTATACTAATATCATTACTTTTGCCCTCCACGTTTTGCTCCTCCCTGACAAAGTTTATGTAAATATCTAGAGAGAGCCTATTGGAAAAAAGCTAACCCATGACAATCTAGCTTGAACCAATAGTGTCCAAGGGCAAGGGTTTGGGCTAAGTCTTTCCCATCAAGTACCTAATCCTCCACCTTACCGCTTTCCCATGGCAAATCACAGCATGAGGATTCAATCCATGCTCCCCTTAGCCTCTCCTCTAAATGCCATGCTCCCCTTAGCTTCTCCTCTAAATGCCAAGGTACCCTCACAAAAATTCAAGATGGCTTTTTAAATTGAAATGTGTTTGCAAATGTGTGTGAAATCCAATGATTCAATGCCAATGAGAAGAATCACTTACATCCAAGGCACTTATAGATGCATGTTATATAACTCAACCAATACAAGAGTTTTATGTTGATGATGAAGCTCAATGGTTGGGTGGTTGCAAGATCAGGGTGCGCAGTTTTGTCCACTCAGGCACCGTGTAAACAGTAAAAAAACAGGCATTTATTTACCTTTAGTAGCTAATCTCTCCTAGTAAATGAAGAAATTTCGTTTCAAGTTCTTTTGATGGAACATCATATTCAAAGTTGGTAATATAGTTGCATAATTTGATTAAGCATTAGATAGTCAAAAGTCCTCATTTTCTTAGGTACAAAGTCAATGTATACACCCTGTCCCAAATTTGAACTGATTCCATAAAATGCTAATATCTTTTACATATAAACTCATATGAGATTCCCACTTTGTACCTTAGATCTTCACATAATATGGAGCTTAACTTGATTTTTTGAGAAAATTTTAAGATATCTGTCTATTTTCTTTAAATATTTCAAGGTCTTTAAAGTGTTATAAGATACGCCACTTTTTGTACCCATAATAGCTACCACTTAAAATCCTCAATCTTGTATATCAAAGAGGTGGGTAGATACTGAGACATTAGTAGAATGTAGTCATTAGTAAAAATTGTAAATCCAATGGTTGAATTTTTAATGATCGCTTTTTCAAAATTCTTCTAGACTATCAGAAGGCCTGCAAATATCAATAATGTAATTAGTAAAATTACATTTTTGATGTGAATCATCTAAAACGTATAGGGACTATTGTACTTATAATGGTGCATCTATCGAAAAATAAATTGGATCACTCTAAGTATGGAAAGATCATTTGTTTATCATTTCATCATATTTTTGATTAATTTTGATTAATTAGACTAATTTATATTAATTTAAGTTATATTGGGTTAATTTAAGGACAAGCGTATTTTCTATTATTTGCTTGATCTCATTTTAAGTACCTTGCCCCCCAAAATTTGCTCTCCAATCATTGTCCCAGTCCAGCATAAACTGGATAAAACTGGATACCCTGATCTTGCAACAACCCGGTCATGAAACTTCTTCTTACTTGTCCAATACTTCTTGATTTCTTCAATGTCTTCATCAAAGCAGGTTAATGCATATATGCAATAAGCTTTATATGCATGAATGCATGAAGAAACCCCAAAGATGAAGGGTACTTGGTCTGAATGAGCAAAAACTTGATAAATGACATTTCCAAAGCTAAGAGCTATGTAAGGCATGATCAATGAAGTCAATGGGAATGTGATTATGCACTAAGAAACCCCTAAATGTAATCCTAATTTGGTTGGATTTTCCCTAAAACCCCTTTTTAATAAAGAAACCCTAATTTATCAATCATATTGATGCAATGAATGCATAGATGATCAAAGGGAAGACTAATGAGCAAGATTAAGGCCATGCATCCCAAAAAAATAGAGAGAAAACCCTAATTTCTCAAGAAATTCAAGAAATGCAAGAAAGGGAAGAATTTCATGAAATCCCATGTGCTTAAGCAACAATTAATTACAAGTATGAGTATAGCTAAGCATGAAGAAAAATATTATTAAAGAAATTTTCCCAAATTTATGATAGAAACACTAGAAGGCCTCAAATTTATGATAGAAACACTAGAAGGCCTCAAATTTTTCACATGATAAGGCTTTAGAGAAAAAGTCTACCACATTATCATGTGTAGTGCAATAGATTAGATTAATCTCACCTGCATGGAATCTCACTCTAGCGTAGTAGTAGTGCACTTCAATGTGCTTGGTCTAGGCATTAAAGACATGATTCTTTAGAACTTCCCATTGCACTTTGTCTATTAGTGAGAATAGGTTTAGGAGTGTCTGAAGGAACATAAAGATCCTCCATCAATCTTCTCAACCATACATATTCAACTTTCACTATATGAATGATGCTCTACATTTAGCTTTATAAGACAATGTTGACACAATTGGTTACTTCTTGCTCAACTAAGATATGCATGAGTTGCCAAGAAAGAATTAGTTTTCTAGATATGGAATATTGTATATCATAATCATAACTATCATTGTGAATATTATTTAGCTTCATAAGACAATGTTGCCACAATTGCTTCTCGCTTAGCTAAGATATGCATGGGTTTCCAAGAAAGATGAAATTTTTAAATGTGGACTATTATGTATCGTAATAACCTACCTGGTCTAAATCATTGAATGCTTGCAGTTGTAAATCACCCCCCTTAGTATAGAACAATTCACAAGACAATGTTGCCACAATTGGTTGCTACTTTCTTAACTAAGATATGCATAAGTTGCCAAGAAAGATGCAATTTCTTGATGTGGACTATCATGCGTCATAATCACCTACCTAGTCTAAATCACTGAAATCTTGCAGTTGTAAATCAACCCCCTTGGTAGTATAGAACAATTCAAGGTCTTGAGTGCCTTGCAACAAGTATTGAAAGATATGTTTAATTGTGTGCCAATGTTTTGATGCATGGGCAATTCATGAACTTAATCTTGAAAAAGCTTTTTGTTAAAGCTTTGAGGTAGCTTTGCAGAAGCCACTTGTGATGAAGCCAGAGCCTTGTGTGTCATATGAGCTTTGAGATTCTAATGATTGAAAGCTTAAAGACCCAAACCATGAAATCCCCAATGGTGAAGCAGACTGTGTGATCCAAATATCCACAATGCTCCAAACTATGATACCATTATTAGATCTGACAAGATCGAAGAAAACACACATGTGCGTGCACGCGTGCGCACGCACGCACACACACACACAGATGTAGTGGAGTAAAGGGGTGGAGGTGTGTCAAATGGCTAGCTTAATAGGAGAGTGAGATGTGAAGCTCTCAACTAGTACAAATGAGAAAGTACAAATGAGCGCAGTAACCTTGAACAAGGTGAGAGGGTGCTCATATGCTGACTAACCCTAAGGTGTCCATTCATACCTAGATGTTCGGGGGGGGAAACCCAATAAAAAAAATGGGTGACTAACATTAGTGCTATTGACACCTCTACCTCTCAATCCAGCTAGATTCCACATTGCTAGATGTAGTGAAGGAGAAATCAATCAGAGATGAAAGTTGGCCTTTCCATGGGTCAGCATTGTCAGCATAATATTTTCTCCGATGTGATAGGTGACGATTTCATTTTAAGCCCATCAGAGTCACCGCCTCCTTTTATGAAAGGATTAGTGCCCTCCCTTAGACTTTGGAAGGTCCAATCCCACCTTTGAGTGAGTATAAACTAAGTGAGTGTAAATATCATTCAAGGGGCCTTTCCATGGGTCAGCATTGTCAGCATAATATTTTCTCCAATGTGATAGGTGACGATTTCATTTTAAGCCCATCAGAGTCACCGCCTCCTTTTATGAAAGGATTAGTGCCCTCCCTTAGACTTTGGAAGGTCCAATCCCACCTTTGAGTGAGTATAAACTAAGTGAGTGTAAATATCACTCAAGGGAACATAGCAAGCCTCATAGCCTCCTTGTCCTCGAAAGTCCAAGTCTCAATAAGTTCTATTTTACAACGAAATTCTCAACTTTAGAGAGATGATTAGATGACTAGGAACTTAAGACCCCACACTCTTAAACCTAAAAAGGAGGATGAGATGTGCTACATTGAGCTCTCTCCTTCTATACCTGAGATAAAAGGATAACCAAAAGTGCCCCTGAACAAGCTAGGACACTATTTTGAAAAAAGCGATAAAATGAATGTCGTGTTACTTGAAGTTTATAAAGGCAAAATCTTAGATGATGGTGCCCATGTTAGCATCATCACCAAGGATTGATGGGAGGCCTAGGAAAGCATATCACTTGTAGGTACAAGCCTCATGGAGGAATATAGTTAAATATTTGAGAGTCCTTCACAATGCAAGATTAAGACATTTTGGCTATAGCACACACATTTGCAGTGATGGATTTTCAAAGAAGAGGGCGTACATCATGATCCTTGAAAGGCTGTACATGAGAGACAAGGCTGGTTCAGGATTAGGAAATTAATCACATTTATATACATAAGGTTGGTTCACGATTGGGAAACTAATCACATTGATATGCAAATATAATCTAGACTAATTATTAAAAATGATAATACAATCGATTATAGTGCACAAAGCTAAACTTCCTCAAACCCACCTAGCCTTGGGTCCTAGAGCGACTAGCACTTAACAAAGCACTTCCTTATTAAGAAGGTAAAACTCCTTTGGATCCACCTCCAACAAGGGGGGATTTGGGATGAAATAAGCCAACTAAACTTAGACACGAGTGGAGGAACAAACAAAACACCTAGAAAGGAGCTACCAACAGTCCTTTGAGCCTAAGATTCACCGATTACCTCTATACAACACCATAAACTTAATGAAAATGGCATTACATCACCATATTTTTGGGCATAGCTCTAACAAATAAGTAGGGGAAGAACTATAAACCTTAATATTTTCTCCTTGAGGAAGTGATCAAACCATGTCCGATGCCATAATGTTTGTGTTGATCTAAAGCTGGGTTTATCCTATGCGGACCATGCCCAACAAATAGCTCTAATGAAGAAGCATGAGTAGGACCATGAACCTCAAGATTTACTCCCTTTGGGGAAGTGGTTAAACCATGTCCCTGACACCATAATGTTGGTGTCGATCCAAATTTGGGTTTATCTTAAGCAGACCATGCCCAAAAAATAACCTAACAATTGCAGTTAACGGTAATAAAGACATGTTTCCTTTGCTATAGCATTAGTAGTGGGAGTAGTTCTACATAAACAACAAGCACAGATAGTGCAAGCACGAGTCCCACATTCTCAAGGAGCCCATTATAGAAGCTTCTTTACCACCACAAAACCAAGTTCTAGTTCTTCTCAATTTGGATGAGGAACATGGAACATGGGGAAGATGTCTGGGACTAACTAGAACCAAAGGGATCTACAAGGGCTTTCACATAATATGTCCTTAGCTATAGCAACAACGACCTTGCAGTCTTAAAGCCATGATGATGTAAGATAAGTGCTATTGGAAATCACGTTGCCCAATCCCATGGGGAAGGAAATCCTAAACCTTGAAATAGAGGGTTTTGTGCAACCACTCCCTTATGTTCCAGTGCCATGTGAATATGTTAAAGAAATGATTAGGATGGCATTTAAAATGGAAAGGGGGTTTACCATAAACATGTTAAATTTGCAGCAATGTGATGAGCTATGGTGGATCAAATGCTAGAATCAACATCATTAAACAAAGAGATTAGATGATAATTAAGACGTGATTAGTGAGCAATTAACTGATAGCTTAATGTAGGCATGGATAATAAAAAACTAGCAAGTTCTCATTAGGCCAATGCCTCAATTTATAGAGTTTACATCCAAGCATCTAATCCCATTGATTTCTCCTTGATTCACTCCATCTCTTTTGCTTGATTCTCTCCACCTCTCCCAGAATATCTCCACACCTCCTAAATCTCCTCATGCTACCCTTTATTCTCTCCCAGTAGATACTTCTCACCTTTTCACAGGTTCTCTCACATTTACAGATTCTCTTTTACAGCCTCTTGCCAACAAGGGCTTGTTCTCGCACACACACCCTATTCACTTGTATATTTCAACACCTCCCCTCAAGTGAATACTTCTAGCACACCTGGACCCTATACCAAGTTTCCCTCTTATTTGATAGTCCGCGACCAGTGCCTTAAGTCCCTAAACTCATAGTCCTTGACACTCTCTCTCTCTATGTGTCGTCCAAGGCTACTACAAGTGCCCGTGACCTTGACTAAAGTTCTCACACATACATCTACCACATGGCCTATATCATCGGTGGCTCAGAGGTGGTTTTACTCTATTGGGGCAGGTTACATTGGGTTGTGGGGTTTTACTCTCTCTCTCTCTCTCTCTCTCTCAAAAAAGATGATCCGACTCCACTTCCTTAGGAGCCTCCATGAAGTTTGCTGATGTCATTCCTTCTCCACTAGGTTTGCTATAGCAGTCTCTTGCCATGTGTCTTGGCTTTCCACATTTGGCAAGTGAAGGTCCTTCCTCCTACTCTGCCTCTTCCTTGTCCTCGTCCTCGAGAGAATCCTCCTCGGGTGAAGAATGCTTTTTCTTCTCGTGTTGTTGAGTCTAGCCATTTCTTCTCTTTGCCTCTGGTCTCTTGCTCTCGTAGAGCTCCTTCTATCTCGTGTAGCTTCAATTCAAGTATATTATTTAGTGTTGCTACAATGTTTTCATATTCACCTTTGTCCACTCTTCAGAAGCACTGCTAGTGCCTCATCATCTTCTACCTTTTTACCAATAGCTGCCACTTGTTCCTTAATGCTTTTATATCTGTTCAAGTGTGTGATTAAAGGTTCACTTTCCTTCATATCCAATTTGTAGAATTGCATTAATAGATTTATCTTTGAATTTTTAGCTTGCGTGCCAAATAATTTATTGAGTTCATCCCATGCATCTTTTGCCCACTGTATCCCAGTGATGTGATGAATAATTTCATCATTTAAACTAAGTGCGATGAGTCCCAATGCTTTTTCATTTCTATTCTTCCACTCATTTTTCCCTCTCACCTCTGGGCATTCATCTCTTCCCTCAACTAGCCCCCACAGATTTTTCCTCACATGAGCAGATACATGGTTTTTGTCTACCATGTGTAAAACTGCTCCCCATTAAATTTGGCTATCTCTTGTGCCGTACTCATGAGATGTGAAGGGGGTCTTACCTCTTGATCCAATTTCAAGATTCAAGGGTAGTGTCTACCCTTTTACAACTCAATCTGGTGTTTAGGTGATGATTACAATAGATTTATCAGCATAAAATCACCAGAAATTAAAAGCCATACAAGCAGGGGTACAACAATACTATGGTGCTCATTACCAACACGATGGGACCCAAAATATAAACCCATCATTGGTATTAGGGATACTTGGCACCACAACAATAATATTGTGCTCATTTACCAACATGATGGGAACCATAATATCAATCGATTTTTGGTCAAGGGATACTTGGCACTACAACCTATGCTCTCGGTGACCCCTAGTCCTATAACCCATACCAAATGCTTCTCAATCAGCACACAATCCATTGAAAGCATTATTATGACGATATAAACCATCATGAATGCCATCCACACCTCTAGTATTACCACCCTAATTGGTTTCTCTTGAAAATCCACCAGTACAATAGTACTTGATGACTTTGCAAGCAGACTCCAAGAGTCTAAACAGGAGAGCTATGAGCCATATGAGTAGTACAATTCATATGGATATCTAGAATAATCCTCATCCTTTGACTATATCTCCTCATTTAAAAGCTATGGTGCAACAAAGAGCAATAAACTTTAATAACATGTCACATAGGCCACCTCTTCATCAATGTTTTCATTGCAAGGACCCACACTATATTATCAAGTGTCCTCATAGATCCCTCATAGAGCTATTACACCAAGTACCCCAACTCCATCCCTAAATCTAGTCCTAAAGCGTAATGTCATTCCATACAAAGCCACATCTTATAAGTGTGGATTTGAACATGCTTTCAAGGATTATCCCAATAAAGTGACAATCTCCCCAGTGGTGGTGGTAGGAGCATCAACCACTTTGGCAAGCCTTAACTTGTTAAAGCATATAAGAAGGGCTTATTCATCCCCCCCTAGAATGCCATAGCAAGGATCCAGACCAAGATAAGGGCAGTGGGGCCAAGGAAACATCCAAGGCAGTTCACAAGTAGAAATCTCATGCTTTAACCTCAAACTAGAAGGAGGCCAAAGAGACCAAGGTGCAATCCCCAAAGGTTGTGGTACCTCTTAAAAAGGCCAAAGGACCGGAAAACCAAAGGTTAAAAAAAAAAAACCTCAAGGAGCATGCAAAAACTCAATGCATGAACACTTGTCAAAGACAACGACATTGTGACCATTGAAAGTGGTTTGGATGATAACTTTGAAGCTGCCTCCCTTGTGGAGACAATGACCAATCTCTTGATCTTAAACTATATCTTCCCAAAGAGAAGAAAAGCATTTGACTATGCAAATTTTCTAAAGAATCTCAAAGAGTATTGCAGCCCCGTGTTAGTAGAAAGAGCGAATTAAACAAGCCTAAGAGCTTTTGAGGAAGATGCACGCTACAACAAAGCCAATACTTGAGCACCCCACCAAGGATATCCTAGATCCTATTCCAAAGTAAATCGTAGAGTCAACAAGGAAACCTTAGAGCATGCCAAAGGCCATAGCCAAACCTATGACCATTCTTAAGAGGCTACAAAAAGAGCCAATTATAGAGCCTATGCCTCTAAATCCAATCATATCCCCCATTTCTAAATGCAATGGAGGAATCATCCAAAACCATGATCGAATTAGGAAGTTGCAAAAAGAGCCAGTTCCAAATCCTCTTCTCTAACAAGATCAAAGATCACACACACACATGCAATGGAGGAAAGGGATGGAGGTGTGTAGAATGGCTGACTCCAAATAGGAAAGAGATGTAAAGCTCTCAACTACTACAAATGAGCAACAACCTTGAACAAGGTGAGAGGTTGCTTATATACTAATTGAACCTAAGGTGTCTATTCACACCCAGATGTCCGTGGCAAAACCTAGTAGGAAAAAGTTCCGACAGTGAAAGACATGGGTGGCCTCACATATAGTGCTACTATAAACGGCTACTAATAAACCCCCTATAGTACAAATGTGAGGTTACAGGTATTGCAAATTACTCTCTTAAGGGAATGAAACCTCAAAGCTTTGATGAAGGCCTCAAATTTTTACATGATAAAGCTATAGTGAAAAGATACACCACATTGTCATGTGTACTATAATAAATTAGATTGATCTCACCACCTACATGGAGTCTCTCTCTGACGTAATGGTAGTGCACTTCAATATTCTTGGTCCTAGCATGAAAGACATGATTCCTTACAATTTCCATTGCACTTTGGCTATCAGTGGAGAATAGGAGTAGGAGTATCCTTCTTCAACCTTTTCAACCATACACATTCAATTGTCATCTGTGAATGCTGCTCTCTATATTTACAATGTTGCCACAATTTCCATTGCACCATTTCACTTTGGCTATTAGTGAGAATAGGAGTAGGAGTATCCTTCATTAGCCTTTTCAACCATATAGATTTAACTATCACTATATTCTTCATCAACCTTTTCAACCATACACATTCAACTGTCACCTGTGAATGCTGCTCTCTATTATTAGCTTCACAAGACAATGTTGCCACAATTGCCATTGCACTTTGGCTGTTAGTGAGAATAGGAGTAGGAGTATCCTTTAGCAGCTTTTTCAACCATATATATTTAACTGCCACTGTGAATGCTTCTCTCTATATTTTGCTTCACAAGACAATGTTGCCACAATTGGTTGCTTTTTTCTCCTCCATCAATCTTTTCAGCCATACACATTCACTGTCATTGATGGTTTGTATTTAGCTTCACAAGACAATGTTAGCATAATTGACTGCTTCTTTCTTAGTCAAGGTATGTATCAGTTGCCAAAGAAAGAAGTAGTTTCTAGATGTGGGCTATCACATAGTATAATCACCTACCCAGTCTAAATTATTGAAAGCTTGTAGTTGTAAATCAACCCCCTTGGCATAGAATAATCCAAGGTCTTGAGTGCCTTACAAGTATCAAAAGATACATTTAGCTACATGCTAATGTTACAATGCATAAACTTTAAAATTTATGACACACTATACTGGATGTCTAGTTGCACAAATAGATTACAGCTTGAGCATGAGTGGCAATGTTGACTGATTCTCTAAGATCTATTAGAGTGAGCTTTGCACGAGGCTCTATTGGTATAGAGATTGGTTTACAAATTTCCATATTGAACCTTTTAAGCAGTTCTTTGATGTACTTTGACTACTTAATGACTATACCATCAACTTGCTGTATAACCTAGATAGTAGTGTAAAAGACCAAGAGGCAAGGTTACCCTTAAAGACTCTGATCAAATCCTCGTTGGTGCCTATAACAATAGCATGTCATCAAAATTCACATAGAGGATAAAAATGAGAAAATCCTTGTGGCTTTTTTAAACATATAAAGTGCTTTTCATAGGACTATTTTAATAACCCTGTCTAGTCAAGTAGGCATGAATTTTTTGGTACCAAGTTATGGGAGCTTGTTTTAGACTTATATACCTTTTATTCTTGGATAGGTTGGGTAAATCCAGTGGGTTGAATCGCATAAAATTCTTCCTACAAGTCACCATTCGAGAATTCTATTTTTGCTATATCCAATCGATGCACTTTCCATCCATAGCGGGCTTTCAAAGCAGTAACAAATCTGATAGTGATAATATGGAAAGTGGGAACAAATGTTTCATCATAGTCAATGTATTTTTGCTGGGTATAACCTTTTGTAACAAGTATGGCCTTGAACTTTCCCCTACCCACCACAAATCCATCAGCTTTTCTCTTGACTTTGTAAACCCACTTAGTTGTACCAATTGCTTTCTTACACCAAGGGGTAGATCCATTAAATCCCAATTACCATTTTTTTGAATGGCTCTGATAGTGATCATATGGAAAGTGGGAACAAATTTTTCATCTCATCATAGTCAATGTCTTTTTGCTAGGTATAACCGTTTGTAACAAGTATGAGCTTGAACTTTCCCCTACCCACCACAGATCCATCAGCCTTTCTCTTGACTTTGTAAACCCACTTAGTAGTACCAATTGCTTTCTTACCAAGGGGTGGATCCACTAAATCCCAAGTATTATTTTTTTGAATGGCTTGAATTTCATCCTACATTCAACCCAATTTGGATCTTCTTGAACCTCTTCAAAACATTCAGGCTTATCTACATCATATAGAGAACTAAGAAATGAAAATTGAGAAATATATGTTTGAAGAGGTAGTTTTAGCACTGGATTTGGTTTTACTCTGCAAAGGAGCAAATAATTTGCTATCTTGCAAGGTGCTTCTAACCTATTTAGGCATAAGCCCTAGACTCATTGATTGTTGATCTTTCAAAATTTATTGCATCTTCTAGTTGATCAAAAGTTGGTGCATCTATTTCTTGAGCATTCACCCTTGCAATAAATGAAGATCAAGAGGAAAAATCTATTGAGCATCAATAGACATTGGTACATTGGCAACAAACCATCAAACATGTCCGAGGACTTGGCACATGTATATTTATTAAATTCCATCTTAGGATAGATAGAACTAAACAAAAACAACATTCCTACTTGATAATGATTTCTTAGTAATAGGATTGTAGAGACAATAGTCTTTGGCTTTTAAACTATAGCCAATAAAAATGTATTTCACTGCCTTTTCATCAAGCTTAGTCCTACTTTATGATGGCACTTGGGCATATGCCAAATAACCAAAGGTGCGTATATATTCAACCATAGGTTTTCTATTGAACCAAGCTTCATAAAAGGAGTGATAGTTTTGAAAGTTGTAGTGGGGCACCTGTTCAACACACAAAGAATTAATTCCATCCAAAATTAATGTGGAAGCTGTTGAATTTTAACCATGCATCTAACCATCTCTGTGAGATTCTTATTTTTTCTCTCAGCAGCACCATTTTGCTATGTTGTATAAGGAGTTGTGTATTGATGCTTAATGCCTTTTTGTGCCAAAAATCTTTGAAATCATTAGACAAATTCCCTATATGAGTGGAGGCATTGGACTTTTAAACTAATTTCATTCTCTACTAAAGCAAGAAAGCGCTAAAAATGAGAAAATACCTCTGATTTTGTTTTCATGGGATAAGACCAACCAAATTAAATATGATCATTAATGAAGGTCACAAAGTAAAGACTTCCTTCTGAAGATAAAGTTTGCATTGGACCATATACATGATTGTGTATGAGCTACAATTTGTGGTTAGCTCTATCTACTACATTGTTTGGGAAAGGTTGGCAGGAGAGTTTGCAAAAGAATACATCCTTCACAAATATATATGGCTGGGGAATCAAGTTGAGGTAGATCCTTTAACATCCCATGTACTTGCAAAAGCATTAATGCACCAATCGATGTATAGCCAAACCTAGCATGCCACAACTATGCATCTTTCATTGCATTTGAAGTGTTTGTGTGGCTAGACAAGCATCACACTTGTCATACATGTCTAATTTGTACAAACCATAGTCGAGAGTTCTAATAAGCACAATTTGCCTATCCTATTCTCTATCATGGACAATGGATTTATCATCTATAAATTTGACATTAAGACCTCCCCCTCCTAGAGTGGACATAGAAAGAAGATTCTTCTTGATACCTTGAAGAAAAAGTACATTTTGGAAAAAAAAATCGATGGTTTGTAAGAAAGCATTATGGGCCCAAGGCCATGGACAACTAGTAAGTAGGTGTGAACTCTTGGGTGGAGTATAAATACCAATGTAAATGGGATTATGGGTCATTCATGATAATGTTATCTATTCCAAGAATCAATGGTGAGCTTCTCCCGTGAGATGCTAAGTGGTGACTCCTTCATGAGCCACTCCCTTGGTGAGGGACTAACCCACCCCAGTTACTTTCTTTCAAATAAGGGTCCTCACTTTTGTTCACCTTTGAAGTTTTTTTGTAGCAATAAATAGTCATTTTTCACTAAAAATGACTAATCTCACTTACTTGGTAAAGGAATTTAATATTAAGCTCTTCTAATGAAACATCACACCATTAATCGTGCACTTAAACATATGGTTCGATTGAAATTTCAAACGTCAAATTTCTTACATCACAAATATAATATATATAGCATGTCCCAAACTTCAACAAGTAGATAGTATGATCATAAAATGTTAATAAATTTTCTTTTTTAATTCCAATTCCATCTCCACTTTGCATGCAAGAAAGGTATATGATTTTCAATTAATTTCTTGAGTTTTTTTTGCATGTAATTTCTATTTTAAATTAATTATTATATATATTTGAAGGTATACAAAAAAGAGTTTTTTTGTAGAGTACATCTTTATAACAAAAAATATTTATTTTTATTTGATTGAATGACCTTAGGATAGATAATTATGAGGATAATGTAATCATATGGTCAAATTTTATTTTTAAGGTTAGATTTTCCAAGATCTCTATTGGAAATTTACTTCAAATTATTAGAGTAATTAAACATAATTAGTAAATTAATTATAAAAATAATTTTTATATGATTATGTAGTAATTTGATTTGATAAAGTAGTGATAATAATTTATGAAAACAAGTTTAATTTGAATAAGAAAATGTTGATTTTCATCCATTTAGGTGAAAATATGTCTGCTTGAGTAGTTTTTTCCTTTCCAGGCCTAACTAGTCTTGGTAACCGAGGTTAGATAATGTGCCAAGCCTAGGTGGAGACCCCTGAGGTGGCCATGCATGTGTCCACATGTCTGACATGTCATCTACACATGACATGCATTCCACCTTATCATTGTTGGCATGCCTCACTATGCTACCTCATTATTGATGACATATCATGCCACCTCATTAGATGCCATGTCACGTGTGTTAACACATCATTAAGGAGGGAGAGTTGCCACCTCACTCAAATTATTACATCATTAGTCTATGTTATCAAAATGTTCACCAACCATGGATATATCACATCATCTTGAGTTAGTGCCACATGTCACACACGTGTATGCCATGTCAGCAATCTACCATGCCACATCATCACCTCAACTTTCCATGTCATCATCACCCCATACATGGGTGCATTCATTCATAGTTTCATATATATGTAATATATATATATATATAAAATTTATAAATAATCCATGCATATGCATTTAAAATACTCTTATGATATTTAATTTTTTTAAAGAAAATATATATGAATTAAAAAATATATCATTACATCTATATGTTTTTTAAAAATAAAAAATTATCTATTTGTTAATTTATGAAATAAATATATAATTTAAAGGCATGTTTTTTAAAATTATTTTTCATATTTAAAAAAATAAATTTACTTTTAAAAAATAAATAATATCTTATTTTATAGTTAAAAGAAATATATTTTATGTCTTTTTTTAAAAATTATTTACTTTTAGAATTATTATTTTATTTTTTAAAAATATATTATATCAAAATGCTTCGCATTTTAAAAATCTAACCAAAGATATCATATATATTTAATTTAAATATATATATATATCATTACATAATTATCTAAATTAAATAAGGAAAACCTTATCTTATGAGTTAGAATATCTAATATAATGTAAGATAAGAGAGTGTTGTTTCCTACAAATGTACACACTTCTATGCTCATTTCATTCAATCATAGCTTGGTGTCTAGTATTCATAGCATTTTAGAGAGAATTGGCTTGCAACGTCATAGGAGTAATAAATCGAATAGGAATAGGAAACCCCCGCTCATCACATGAGGCTCAAGAAGCTAAGAGAAAAAGAATAGCTCGGGAGCAAAAAAGAGAGTGAAGACCATGCCAAATAGGCATCCTCTAATGTTGGCCACCACCCTCACCTTCTCCACATGAGCCTCATCTACCTCTCCTTACTATTTTCCCCCTTGGTTTCGATGAATCCCTTTCCTCCTCCTAGGGAGAGTGTGGATACAAGAGCCACCATAGGCAAGCTAGCCATACATCGTCATGTGTCTAACATCATTCGTAACTTTTTCCAGGATCTCACTCCCTTGACACAATATGTTGTTCTCACATCCCTTAGTGCCCATCATGACCTAGTTGAGTGTAGGGGTATTGTTGGGATTGGTGTGAGAATAGAGAGTGGAGAGTGCTTGCTGAGGTTCTCAATAGTGTGTTGTCGCTCATATGCATCCATCAAGAAGAGGAATACTTTGGATGCATTAGCCACTCATCGTGCTAGTAGTGGTCATATGCACTTTGTTATTAATAACTCTACATTCTCGCCTTACCAAGAGATACAATTCAAGTACTACTTTTCAGAGTAGGTATAATATCCTTGATTGCTTTGTGATGTGATAGATCACTTTTGACCATTGTATTAAGATAAATTTTATTACACTTTGGGTGGCTATTTTGGTGCGTGTCAGCTATCGTCATGTAGAGATATACTTGGATGGAGTTGCTGCTATTTTGGTGCATGTCAGCTATCGTCATGTAGAGATATACTTGGATGGAGTTGCCACCAGCACCCCCAAGGCTCGTATCATTATCAGGAAGTACCATTTTTACATTAGATGATCACCATGATGCAAATTTTATGTATGCTCTGATGGTGTGGCCAAACTTTACAAAAGTGAGTGTGGGGTGCAAGCCAAAAAGGCCCAATTTCGAGGAAGCTCTCTAAGGCCATGACACATTGAAAATCAGCAAATGGCACTCACATTATAACTAGAGAGAGAGAGAGAGAGATACAGGGGGCGCAGGGATGGAAGCAGCAAGAGAGAGAAACATGCAGGGGGGAGGGGCGCAGAGGTGCAGGCGAAGAGACAGATGCAGGTAGTGAGAGAGAGAGAGAGAGAGAGAGAGAGAGAGAGAGAGAGAGAGAGAGAGAGAGAGAGAGAGAGAGAGAGAGAGAGAGAGAGAGAGAGAGAGAGAGAGAGAGAGAGAGAGAGAGAGAGAGAGAGAGAGAGTTCTGACAAAGCAAAGAGAATTGCAGACAAAAAATGTCCAATTGCAATATAAATGTCATAAACAAATTGAGAAAGAGAAAGAGTATTATGACCTCAAAAATAAGGATGATCTGACAAATAAAAATTCAATAATTGATGTGAATGAAATAAAATTAACAAAGGTCCCTAAATAGTAATAAAATAAAATCATGGATTGAGGAAGGCTAGGAAAAATTCATTACAGGAATGAATATTTTAACAGACAAGTGTGTGTAAAACATTAGGTGGACAATAAAATACTCATGCAAAGGGTCTTGCAATTAATCTCAACAGATAACTAATTAAAGAAAATGGTGGATTATGAAATTGATGTACACAAATTTTTTGGGCCAAGCTGACATAGAGATTCTCATATTTAAAGTGATTAATGCACATGAAGACATGTGGATAGAAATGATGAGAAGATTGAACAATTTAGCTCAAAGGTCTTATGAGATATATGCACAATAGGAAAGAAGAGATCTATTAGTACTGGAATAGATAAAAATTTACAGATGCAATTGAATGGTTTGAAAAATAAAAAAACAAAGCTTGCTGTCACAACTCAGATTCCCAAAAATATAGATGTATTCTTTTAGTGAATAAGGAAAAACAACACTCTAAAACAAAGGAGGAAGATCCAAAAAATTTGTATCTATAGATTACTATTTTCCCTATATTTCGTTTAGATACAAATGAGAAACAATAGGCAACTCATTCTATGTTGAGCTTTTTAGAGTATTGTGGGGCTATTACTATTGGCACATCTGTACACCCAGAGTCAAATGTGCAACAAGCAGTAGACTATCAAACAAAACCTAAAGCTTAGAATCCAAATAATATTGAAAATTAGAATGTAAGTCAACCTGAAATTCAAGATCAAAAGGAGTTTGAAGCAGTATCTAAAGAGCAACATCATGCAAAGAAGCAATTTGAAGTACAAGCAACCAATGATCTAAATGATCAAAACATTGTCTCAATGCTAGCTTGACAAAATTTATTTTTGGAGCTTGTTAACTGAATTGAATCCTTAGTGGGTTCAAGTTCAAAAATTTGTTAAAATCTCAACACCGATTATGCCAAGTTTTAAAGGCACCTAGTTTACCCATAATAACTAGTCTTTAGCACCAAAATTTGATATCTTCTTGGTTTATTAATATCTTAGAATGTCACTAGTTAGTTAGGTTTGTTAAGAGCTGGGAATCAAATAGAAGTGTCTTAAGAGAATGTAGTCTGTATGTTTTTGGCAATAGTATTTAGAACAATAATAGAATGGACAACTACTTTAGTATTCAACATTCACTGTCTTATTTGAATAATTTGATCTAATCTATTATATTGGTGGTAGTCAATTTATGTTTACAATCTTAATTTAAACAATGTGTGTAGTTTGAAGTACTCTGAGGTGTAGTAATTTAATATGCTTAATAGTTAGTTTGGTGTATTCAAAGTATGCAATCATTTTCAAAGCTATTTTGAATAATTGTTAAGTCTTGTTGAGGGTAGAAATACTCTTAACACAATGCCATCTATTTAAAATTATGTTTATTCCTTCTTGAAATGTCCTAATTTAGATTGGGTTGGTGTTTTTTAACACAAGTTGCAAAGTTTCCAAGCAAGAGATGTGGTTCTTGTTGAGAATCCAAATCAAGGTTTAGGTGATGATGTAAAGGCTTTGCATATTATTGAAGATAAGAAATCTGTTTCAATGCTTTGTTAAAATTTATGTAATATTTTAAAAATAAGCAAAATTTGTTTAAAGGCTATCAAAATTTGAAAGTATTGAATGTAATGGAGGTAGGGTTACAAAGTAAAGATTATTTTTTCCATGGGAAGCTGCAAAAGTTAAGGAAAGTTATGAACTACAATAGTTTAAGAAAAGGGAGAAGATGCAGTAGTTTTGAATGAAGATGAAGCTGTGAAAAATAAAGATGCTATCAAACTTGAAGCTTATTCTCATCGAAACACTAATAAATATTTTTTAAGGATATTTTTAAATTTTTTGAATGACTAAGTTTATTTAGATTTTTCCAAGTTTTAAAATTTTAACAATTACTTTTTCTTATTTAGTTAGCTTTAGCGAGTCTAGATGTTAACATTTTGACAATTATTTTTTTGTTATTTAGTTAGCTTAGTGGTTCTAGATGTTAAAATTTACAAATCCTATGTGTGAGGTGTGCTAATGTTAAAGGCATACTTATCCGATCTTAGTCCTATCACCCATTAATGGGTTGTTTCAAGGGTGTCCAGTTTTGTCTAGTTTATGCTGTGGACTGGGACAATTCTTGGAGAGCAGATTTGGGGGGATAAGATACTTCAAATGAGATCAAGCAACTAATCGAAAGTACACATGCACTTAAATTAACTCAATATAGCTTAAATTAATATAAATTAGTCTAATTAATCAAAATTAAATAAAAATATGATGAAATGATAAAAATTTGATCTTTCCATACTTAGAGTGATCCAATGTTTTTTTCCATAGATGCACCATTAGAGGTACACTTGTCCTTATAGATTTTAGATGATTTACATCAAAAATGTAATTTGACTAATTAGATTATTAATATTTACAGGCCTTCTGATAGCCTGGAAAATTTTTGGAAAAGAGATCATTAAAAATCCAACCATTGGATTTGTAATTTTTACTAACCACCACATTCTAACAATGTCTCACTATCTGCCACTCTTTTGATCTACAAGATTGAGCATTTTAAGTGGTAGTTATTGTGGGTACAAGAAATGGCATATATTATAACACTTTAAAAACCTTGAAATATTTAAAGAAAATAGACAAATCGCTTCAAATTTTCTCAAAAAATCAAGTTAAGCTCTATATTATATGAGCATCTAAGGTACAAAGTGGGAATCACATATGAGTTTATATGTAAAAGACATTAGCATTTTATGAAATCAGTCCAAATTTGGGACAACATGTATACATTGACTTTGTACCTACGGAAATGAGGACTTTTGACTATCTAATGCTTAATCAGATTTTGAAACTATATTCCCAACTTTGAATGTGATGTTCCAACAAAATAACTTGAAAGAAAATTCCTTCATTTTCTAGGAGAGATTAGCCACTAAAGGTAAACAAATGCCTGTTAAATTGTTTACAGGGTGCCTGAGTGGACAAAACTGGGCACCCTGATCCTGCAACCACCCTAATTTATATATGAAAAAGTTTGTGAAGGTCATGTCATGTCAAATATCTCAAGAGTTATCTTGAAAGTTATCATAACGTATATATATCTATGAAGATGATGATGGTCATGAATTGCAATGATCAGATTATTTGATTAATGTTGCAGTAGTGTAGCGAAATTCTATTTGTTTGTTTTTTTGATCAACAATGATTTATTGTGATGTTTATTATTTTTCTAATAATTATACTATTCTTGTGTATTTTAATAGTCTATCTCAAAGTTTAAGCATTATTATTTGATGATATTTCATAATGTTGTGTGTGCATTAGAATAGATGGTTATCTCTTATTTGGGGGGATTAATATTTATCCTAAGAACACACACACACACACACACACACACACACACACACACACACACACACACGTATATATGTACATATGTATATACATACATACATGTATATACTTATATATATGTGTATGTATATATCCATATAAGTAAATTCATATATACATACATACATAAATGTATATGTGTGTGTGTGTGTGTGTGTGTGTGTATATATATATATATATATATATATATATATATATATATATATGTATGTATGTATGTATGTATGTATGTATGTATGTATGTATCCATATAAGTAAACCCATACATACATACATACATATGTATGTATGCATGTGTGTATGTATGTATGTATCCATATAAGTAAACCCACACACACACACACACACACACATATAAGTAAACCCATACATACATACATACATACATACATACACACATGCATATATATCCATATAAGTAAACCCATACATACATACATACATATGTATGTATGCATGTGTGTATGTATGTATGTATCCATATAAGTAAACCCACACACACACACACACACACACACACACACACATAATAATGGGGATTTTCTTGATAATAATTTTTGATTTCATTTGCCCAACATATATGGTACTAAAACCTTGTTCAAGCTTGATGAGAGGTTTAATACATATATGTATATGTATATATAAATATATATTCATATAAGTATACATACATATATTCATACATATATGTATATGTATATATAAATATATATTCATATAAGTATACACATGCATGCATGCATATGCATACGCACATATAGATAAGGCTTTTCTTTGAAAGGTGTTTTTGAATCTTCTTCCCAATACATATGATACTAAAGACTTTAATGAAACTTGATGATAAGTAAGATGAGCCTAATAACAATTGCATGTTTGGACCGATATGCCTCAGGGTTGGTGACCCTTTGATTTATCATGGATTCTAAACCCTTTGTTTGCAAAATTTCTCTTCAATGCCCTAGCCCATGTATGGTATACATCCTTTCTTGGCAATTTTAGATAGTGTTCTTAATTACCTATGCATACACCTATTGAAGTGATCACTACAGCAAAATCAAGCAATATTGGTGCTGATTTGTGACATTTATGTTACGCCACTATAAGTGATGCTATAAGCGTTGCAAGGCATCATTTATAGTGGCACTTATAGCCATGCTAGGAAAATAACTTTTTAAACCCTGCGATGCCACTAACACAGTTCTTTTTCCTCCCAAAATATTCTTTCTTTTTAAAGGACTGCACCAACTCCATCTACTCTATCAATCTACCTCTATCCCATGCATTTTTACTTCCTTTCTCTTACTTTTCCTCTTTCTCCTTATTTATCGCTACATGGCTATGGTGTGACCTAATGAAGGCATTCTTCTCTCATGCTTAACCCTAATTATTAATAGAGTAAATAATGAGATTAAGATTAAAGTTTAGAGTACTAATCTTCTTTTAGTTACTTCTCCTTCTCCTTTTTGTGAGCATGCTTTAATGTGTGTTGGTCTTTTCTATGTCTCTTATTAGTTGTAGGTAGAGTTCATTAAATGTGTTACTAATCACTTTTTTAAATTGTATGCTTTGTAGGTCTTGCACTAATTCCTCTCCCTTGGCTTGACAATAAAGAGGTAAGCTCTCTTTTTCTTGTAATCGTTAATGCAAGCTCTATGTTTATTGCACCCTTGGGTGCCAAGTTTAGGTTTAGCATAGTGCATAAAACATGCATAGATCATCGGATTATGCACAAATCTTAATGAATGCTTAAAGCTTATGCATAAAGCTTAATGTATGCATAAAGCTTTATGCATAGAGTTTAATGCATGCTTAAATCTTATGCATTAATCTTTATGCATAGAGCTTATGCATAAAGCCTTACACATAGAGCTTAAAGTATGATTGAAGCTTATGCATAAAGCTTTATACGTGTCTAAGCTTATGCATAAAGATTTATGCATGTCTTATGCACTATGCATAAAGCTTATGCATAGAGCTTAATGCATGCCTAAGCTTATGCATAAAGCCTTATGCATAGAGCTTAATGCATTTAGCTTAAAGCATGCATAGAGCTTAGGTAGGTAGAGTTTATTAAATGTGTTAAACACTTTTTTTAATTTTATGTTTTGTAGGTGTTGTACTAATCCTCTCTGTCAGCTTGACAATAAAGAGGTAAACCCTCTTTTTCTTATAATCATTAATGCAAGCTCTATGTTTATTGTACCCTTGGATGTCAGGTTTAGGTTTAGCTTAGTGCATAAAGCTTATGCCTAAGCTTCATGCATAAAGACTTATGCATAAGGCTTAATGCATGGTTAAAGCTTATGAATGGTTTAAACTTATGCACAAAGCCTTATGCATAGAGATCTATGCATAAAGCTTTATGCATAGAGCTTAATACATGCTTAATGTATTAAGCTTAAAGCATGCATAGAGATTAATGTATACTTAATGCATTAAGTTTTATGCATAGAGCTTAATGCATTAAGCTTAAAGCATGTATAGAGCTTATGTATAAAGCCTTATGCAAAATCTTAATGCATGCTTAAAGCTTATGTGGTTAAAGCAATACAAGAATTGGATCCCACTTGTTTTGAGAAGGCACTTGAAAATAAGAAATGGAAAGATGCCATGAATGAGGAGATGGCAGCATTGGATATAAATGAAACAAGGGAGTTAGTGCCTTTACCTAAGGAAAAGAAGGAAATTGAATGTAAGAGGGTGTATAAAGTCAAGCATAATGCTGATGGTTCAGTGAGCAAGTATAAGCCAAGATTGGTGGCCAAAGGCTATGTGCAGACTTATGGCATTGACTATGAAGAGATATTTAGCCCGGTTGCAAGAATGGAAACCGTGAGAGCTATCATTGCTATGGCTGTAGCAAACAGTTGGTCTTTACACATCAGATGGATGTAAAGAATGCCTTCTTGCATGGTGATTTGCAAGAAAATTTTACATGATGCAGCCACCAGGTTTTGAGAGTGATGCACACCCAGATTTTATGTGCAAGTTGTTACGCAAAGTCTTGTATAGCTTGAAAAGCAAGCACCCAGAGCATGGTCAAACAAGATTGGGGAGTATCTTGTTACCATTGGATTTCAAATATCCAATGTAGACTTTTCACTTCATGTAAAAAATACAGATAGAGGGATCATGCTGCTATTAGTCATCTATGTGGATGACTTGATTATCACTAGTGATAATGATGTTGACATACATGACGTTAGGAGGCTTTTAAAGCAAAATTTTGAGATGAAGGATTTGGGTGAGCTGTGGTATTTCTTCGGAATATGATGGTGAGATCACCTTATGGCATTTTTTTATTGTAGAGGCAATATGGCTTGTACATATTGTCCAAGTATGATATGACAGGCTGTAAGCCTATTTCAGTGCCATTGGAGCAGAACACAAATCTTTCTACAGAGATACAAGTGAGCTTTTGGAGGACCCCACTACATACATGCGCATAGTGGGTAGCTTGATCTACATGACTAGGCTAGACTTAAGCTATGCTATTGGACTTGTGAGTCAGGTTATGCAGGCCCCTATGAAGCCACACTTGGATGCAGTTACACAAATTCTCACGTACATAAATTCCACAGTTGATTATGGACTTTTCTATAAGGCTGGTATAGAGATACAGCTACATGGGTACACATGCTGATTAGGCTAGTAGTGTTGTAGACATGAGACCTACCAGTGGTTTTATGTTCTCATTTAAGAGTGCTACTATGAGTTGGAGCAGTAAGAAGTAGCCAAAAGTTACCTTGTTGAGTACAGAGGTAGAGTAAAAGAGTACTGCTATGCTAGCTTATGAGGTAGCTTGGTTTAAAAAGCTACTTGGTGATATGGATGAGCCGTGGATAGGAAAATTGTCATTTATTATGACAACTTAGTAGCATACAGTTGGCTAGTAACCCAATATACCATGCTAGTGTAAGGAGAAGGCCCACTGATTACATGGAGTAGACAACATGAGTGTTGGTCACCATCCTAGATCTCATATGGGAGAAGCTCACCATGGATTCTTGAGCCATAGGCATCAAGGTAATGTATATTCATGAAAGATATCAAAAAGGTACCTTACAACTATGAGCCAGTCTTATATACCTTGGCCCATTTCACACCCAATTTATTATGTCCATGCCCATAAGCCTAGGCCCCAAGCCAAACATATGAATATGCCTATGAACCCATGGCCAACATCACATTACAAACCATCCCCACCCAAACATGTTTCGTCCTCAAAACATTGTTTGAATTCATTAGTATGAGGATGTTCACTATATACATGTAGATGCACCATGTAGCAAAACTGCCCCAAAACTATCCAAGAGAGCCATGCTTAAGAGATTCATAATCCCATGTAATGCTCTCCAAACATTGTTTGAATTCATTAGTATGAGGATGTTCACTATATACATGTAGATGCACCATGTAGCAAAACTGCCCCAAAACTATCCAAGAGAGCATAGCCATGCTTAAGAGATTCATAATCCCATGTAATGCTCTCCAAACAACCACCAAACATAGAATACACTCCCCATGAAGTGCATATATCAATAGCATCCCAATTAAGAATTATATTAGCCCTAAATAGTGAATCTCAAAAAATAACAGAAAGCATATTCAATGTTCCATGGCTCCCTCTGATGCATTCAACAAGTTCTCATAACCATCCAATGTGTGGGCAGGCTACCATGTAGCTTCATCTTGAGGTAACCCCTTCCATTTAAGAAGGTATTTGCATAAAGAACGATTGTGTAATACTCGTTCCCTCATGCCCAACACTCTCTCGGGACTCCACCATACCATCCTCATTCATAAGAGGTAGCTCATCCATGACTTGCACTTCCGGCCCAACATATGCCTTCAAATGAGACTCATGCCCAACATATGCCTTCAAATGAGACTCATGCCCAACACTCTCTCGAGAATATACTCCACCATACCATCCTCATTCATAAGAGGTAGCTCATCCATGACTTGCACTTCCGGCCCAACATATGCCTTCAAATGAGACACATGAAACACATTATGAATTCTTATAGTAGATGGTAATAGCAATTGATAAACTAATTCACCAATTCTTCTCACCACCTTGTATGGACATAGAAATGGTGTGCAAGCTTTGTATTAGTGTTGCCCTTGAGAGAACCATAACATGTCTTGGGAATCCTCAAGAATTCATAATCACCCTCCTTGAATTAATGTGCATCTTCATAATGCTTCTTCTCTTGAGACTTCTTGATATTCTCTTTGCATGTTTGCAAAAGATCTTGCATTCTTTCCACTTCATTACTACAATTGGCATATGTACCGTGTACCCATACATAGCCTCAAAAGGCGACATTCCAATGCTCACATGGTAAGTGCTATTGTAGGTAAACTCAATCAAATGCAACCAATCATCCCAAAGCATTTTGTGTCTCATAGAAATAATGCCTCAACTAAATCTCAAGCCATTTATTTACCCTCTCGATTTAACCATCGGTCTCCGGGTGATAGGCTATACTTGGATCCAATTGAGTGCCCATGCTCTCAAACAATGTACGTCAAAATATGCCTATGAATTTAACATCCTGGTCACTCACTATTTGTTGTGGCATGCCATGCATCCGAAACACATATTCCATGAATTTCTGTGTAACCATAGATGCTGAGTATTTCACTTTTGTAGGCACAAAATGGGTAACTTTAGTCAACCAATCAACCACAACATAAATTCTATCCCACCCTTTCTTGGTGGTAGGAAGGCTCGTGATAAAATCCATTGCTATATGAGTCCATTTACCCTCTGTAATGGGTAAAGGCTAAAGCAAACCACCGGGCTTTTGTGTGGGATCCTTATTAAGTTGATAAAGCATACACTTGGCAACATACTCCTTCACATGACTCCAAAGGCCTTTCCAATGGAAGCTCTTTTTTAATGGCATCATAAGTTTTAAATAATCCCATATATCCTGCCATGGGAGAAACATGCATCTCATCCAACACCTTCTTCTTGAAAGCCGAATGAGGCACAAGATACACCTTCTCCTTCTTGAAGTAAAGGAGTCCATTTTGCAATCGGAAATGAGGTGACTCTTCACAAGTACCAAGCTATAATTTCTGCATCATTTGTGAAGCATCCTCATGCAACATGTACTCCTCTTGGATGTCTTCAATCCAATCTTTATGCACTTTTGTGATGGCAAACAATGTACAGTGAATCATTCCCCTTCATATAAGTAATTTCAAAATCATAATTTTGAAGGGTTTTGCCAACCACCACCTTTGCTTGAGTAAGATATTTGGTTGAGAAAGAAAGTACTTGAGAACCCTACGGTCACTTCTCACATAAAACTTGCTTCCATAGAGATAGTGATGCCATTTCTTGATCTCGTGTAGTATAGCACTCATCTCTTGATCATAAACATGTATCTCCTTCTCTTTATCATCAAGTTTACGGCTTTCAAAAGCAATCACCCCATGGTCTTGATACAAAACGGCACCAATACCTCTTCCACATACATCCGCTCTAATAGTGAAAGGCTTGGTGAAATCTGGGCATACCAACATTGGGACAAAAGTGAGCATTCTTTTTAACTCTTCAAAACTTTTATGGGTTGTTTCATCCCAAAAGAATGCTTCCTTCTTCAACTTATCAACAATCAATGGAGCTGCTATGTGAGCATGCTTCTCAATGAACCTTTGGTAGAATGAAGAAAGCCCTAAGAATCCGAGCATACCAAAATTGGGGCGGAAGTAAGCATTCTCTTTAACTCTTCAAAACTTTTATGGCATGCTGCATCCCAAAATAATGCCTCCTTCTTTAACATATCGGTCAATGGAGACACTACATGAGCATACTTCTCAATGAGCCTTTGATAGAATGAAGAAAGCCCTAAGAATCCCGTTAGTTGAGTGATGTTCTTAGGTATAGGTCAATTCTTCACACATTTCACCTTTCTTGGGTTTACTCTAATGCCATTTTCACCCACAATGTGACCAAGATACTCAACTTCACTTAACATGAAAATGCATTTACTCTCCTTTGCATGCAATTGGTTGGCTCGAAGTGCACCAAAGACCTTGCAAACATGCACCAAATGCTCCTCTTCACTTTTACTATACACCAAGATATCATCAAAGAAGACCAAAACAAACTTGAAGAGGTATGGCTCTAGCATTTTGTTCATTAAGGCTTGAAAAGTAGCATTGCATAGCCCAAATAGCATTACCATATAATGATACAATCCCCTTTCGGTTCTAAATGTCGTCTTCATCTCATCACCACCCCATCCTTATTTGATGATAACTGGACCTCAAGTTAATCTTTGTGAAGAACTTGGTACCCTTGAACTCATCCAATAGATTATCAATGCTTGGAATAGGATACCTATTTTTTAATTGTGATCTTGTTCAAATCCCTATAATTAATACACATTTGAAAGGTACCATCTTTCTTCTTCACCAACATCGGTGATGAAAATGGCGATTGACTTGGTTCCACCCATCTCATATCCACCATGAATTATTGAACTTGCTTAGCCACCTCATCTTTCTCCACTTTTGACAATGGCTTGTTGATGTTATAGGAATATATTTCAAGCCCTCTTAAAAGTATTATTCTACTCTCTTAGATAATTCGGGGATGCTTGGATTATCTTTGCGTCATGCCAAATTATGTTAACATCATGGGTGATACCATTATAAATATTAATACGTTTGGTGGATATTAACGTATGCTTGGGGTCTCCAATATTTGTTTTAGTTGGTTCGTATGTAAGGGTGATTCCCGAGTTACTTACGCCTAGCAAACATGTGTGTGATGATGGTTTGTATGCTTATGGAATATTTATTTCACCAATTTATTGTTGGTTATTTTATAGGTGAAGAGGATTCCAAGGATTGAAGAGAAGTCACACAAATTTATTATTTGGCACACCATTTTTGTAAACAAGCTTTGTATATACATGTGCTGCTTGTGCACATTTTGATTTATTTTGAAAAAAGCCATAGTTTATCAAGCATAGACTTGATCTTTAATATTTGGTAAAGTGTGATATGGTTTAAACCCAAGCCTCAATTTATGGGTACTCTATTTTTGAAGATAAGAGAGTGTTGTGCAAAAAAAGCACCATTTTTGTATTTTTGGAGGCTATGGCCTAAATTGGAATAAAGAATTTCATAAATACTCATGTGTGGGGGAAAATAGGCCATACACACGAGGGGGCATGATTGCACCCAATCTTGGAGTCAAGTTTTTGTGAGCTAAGTATTTTTATTTGTTTTTGAATATATTGATCATGATCATGTGGTTTTTGATGAATTGTGTGAATTTAAATGAATTCTTGTAAATTTATTTAAATTCTATCTCCCTAAAAATTTAGATTCGTGGACAATGGTATAAGAGCTACTAGGGAGAAGGGGACAAGAATTAAGTGGTAAAAGGCTAAATTCAAAAGTTTTTGAAGGGTTGCTTCTATTAACCAAAGGAAAAAAACCAAAGGTTCAATGGTATAAGAGGTACTAGGGAGAAGGGGACAAGAATTGAGTGGTAAAAGGCTAAATTGAAAGGTTTTTGAAGGGTTGCTTCTATTAACCAAAGGAAAAAAACCAAAGGTTAAGAGGAGGGTGGCAAATGGGTTGCAAAAAACCATGAAACCACTTTATACTTGAAAAGCCATTTTTTGAGATTCTTAACCTCATCCTGACCGGACCGGTCTGTATGGATGAAATCTATAATTGATTCAAACTTAGCTTTTGGATTGCTAAACCACTGCTAGAGGAAGAAATCTATAATGGACTGTGTTTGTGTGTCTCCATAAGTCAATTTGTGAGAAATATACAGACTGGAAGGTTTTTAGAAAAAGAGGTTTAGTTAATTAATTAATTTTTTTCTTCCTTTCCTTTGTCGCCACGGCGAAGGGACTGGCAAAGAGCCTTTAAGAAAATTTTTTCTTCTTCTTCAATCAAGCCGCGTTGGGACTGCTCTGCGCGGATTACTCCAAGAAGGAGGTTGAGTCGACCAAAGCTTATAAAAGCTTAATATAAGCCCCCAAAAAAAAAGAGATAACACAAAGCTTTACAAAGATTTGTTAAATAAGCTTTATAAGCTTATTAAAACATCACGTGCTCGCGGATTTTTTTTCCAGAGAAGAGAGAATAAAAAATATTTATCTAAAAGCTTAATAAAGCTTGGTTAATAAAGTTTGACTAAAGATCAAGCTTTATAACTTTTAAGCTTTATAATAAAAAACTTTACAATTCAAAATCTCTTCTCTACGACGCATCCCAGTAGTATCTTGAGAAGAAAACGAAAAATTCTGCAAGGAACTTCCTTTTCTTTGGAAGTCTCTTGCTATAAAAATTTTTGACATTTAAGAAAAATTTTACTTTCTCAAAATTTTTAGAGAGCCAATCATTTTGTGACTAATTCATAGGCTAAATTCTCTGTCTTAATTTAGTTGCAATGGCTACTTTACCCATTCCATCCATGGTACAAGAACAAATCTTAGCACTTCAAGAACAAATTGCTAGTAAACGAGAACTCCAACGTAAATTAGAACGTCAAGTCAAGCGTACCAAACGCAAACGCGATGCTTCTAATTCTTTCGACTCAGATGAAGAGGAAAGTGATCATGTAAGATGCATTGTTAAAGCTACATTGCGTGCTCAAAATTCTAAGAAACATTCACGAATCAGTCATTGAAAGGCATTCACTTTTCAAAATTATGATGGCAAGAAGGATGTACGAGTCCTCATTGCTTGGATTAGCCAACTAGATGACTATTTCTCTAGTGAGAAGTTCTCAAAAAAGGATAAGTTTAAATGTGCTTATAATCATTTGATTGAAAGTGTGGCTTTACGATGGAACGTGATTAAGCAAGGTAAACATCGACCTTCAACATGGAAGGAGTTTCAAAAACTCTTGAAGAAACATTTTCTACCATTCCAGTATAAAGCTAAAGCACGTCAACAATGGGACACTCTACACCATATTGATAAAGAGAATGTCCAAGCTTATATTGACAAATTTTGGGATATTCTTTTACAAGTTCAAGTAATTGAAAAAGTCAAGGAAAAAGAGCAACATAGAAAATTCATTGCAAGACTTAAGCCTACCATTAGGGCTGATGTTAACATGTTTCATCCACATGACCTTAGCACTGCTATGGATCTTGCCTTTAAATTCAGAACATAAAACAACTATATCTAGAGATTTCAAGATGTAGGATAAATCTTTTACAAAATCTACTAAATCTTATTTCCCTTCTAGTACTTTTGATAAATCTAGGATGCAAAACGGTAAAGATATGGATAAAGGAGGTACTTGGAAGGACAACAACAACAAACCTTCAAATGGACAACCAAAGAATCAAGTCTTCAAATGCTACAATTGTCATAAGGAAGGACACCTCGCGCAGGATTGCCCTGACAAAAAGAAGAATTCCACATCGATGGCTCGACTCAACATTATTACAGAAGATGACAAAGATTCTTTCAAGCAAGAGGGTAACTCTGATCTCGGCTATTCAGATTAAGGTAAGTCTTTAATTCATGATTTATTGAACATTCAAGGGAGATTAAAAGAAAAATCAATTTCTATATTGCATGATGATGGTAGTTCGCATGATTTTATTTCTGAGAAAGCATTGAAAGCACTTAACCTAGATACAACGTACTCTAGTTACAAAGTAAAAGCTGCATTTCAAGATACTAAGTACAACAGCACCAAGGAGGTTAAAGATTTAGAATTACAAATGGGTTCACTAAAAGAAAAGAGAACATTCCTAGTGGCACCTTTACAAGGTGTGGATGTCATCTTAGGTATGCCATGGAGACATGAGCATAACCCCCATATTGGCTATGACACGTATACCTTATGGTTAATAAAAGATGACCAAGAAATTTATCTTGATTGCCAAAACAAAGATGAATTAGGTCCATTTTTTATTCATACTCAAGCAAAAAGAGTTGCACGAAAAAAGGAGAAGATATTTTTTATTTTTGTCAACCATCTTACCCAGGATGACTCCAAATCAAATGTCTCATGACCCTTTCGTCTCTAAATTCTCTAATTGCTTCATAGACGATTTACCACCTGGCTTACCAAGAGGCTCGTCTAGAAGACCATAAAATTGAAATAATTCCTGGTAGCTCACCATCATGTAAAGCTCTCCATAGAGTTAACATGCTTGAGCAAAAGGAGATTCAAAGACAAGTTGAAGAACTATTAGATAATGAATTGATTTGACCCAATGGTGCTCTAGTTTTTCTCGTTAAAAAGAAGAATGGTTCATATTGATTGTGTATCGATTATCGTGCACTAAACAAAATTACTATTAAGAATCAATATCCAATACCTCAAGTGGATGACTTGCTAGATAAACTTAAAGGAGCCAAAGGCTTTAGCAAGATCGACCTAAAGTCCGGTTATCATCAGATTCGAATGGACGAAGGAGATATCTACAAAACTGCCTTTAGGACCCAAACTGGCCATTATGAGTTTTTAGTTATGCCATTCAATTTGACTAATGCTCCAACTACTTTCAACAGATATTCTTGAAATATCAAAATTTTGTTGTTGTGTTTTTTGATGATATCTTAGTTTTTAGTAAGAATCGTCAAGAGCACATCAAGAGCATGAACAAAATTTAGAAAAAGTATTCTCACTTCTTCAAGAGAATCAACTCTATGTCAATCCTGAAAAGAGCAAATTCTTTCAAGAAGAAATTTAATATCTAGTGCTGATGGTATTAGAGTAGATCCTAAAAAGATCAAAAGCATTACTAATTGACCTAGACCACATGATATTCACAAATTTTGATCTTTTCTTGGATTATGTAGCTACTACAGGAAGTTTGTTAAAAATTTTGCATGTATTGCACATTCTTTGATTGAACTTAAGAAAGCTAGACATTTTGATTGGACTAGTCGACAGGATCATTCCTTCACTGAACTTAAGAAAGCATTGACCCATTCACCAGTTCTTACATTACCAGATTTTCAATGACCATTCTTTGTTGTAGTTACTAATGTTAATGGACAAGGCTTTGGTGCTATTATTATATGCAAGATGGACATCCAATTGCTTATGAGAGTCATAAGCTTAAACCAGCAAGAAATAAATTATAGTACATATGACAAAGAACTAGCTGCGTTTGTCCATGCTTTAAGGCTTTGGAAACATTATTTAATGGGATCTGAATTCTTAATTAAGATAAACCAACAAAGCATTCATCATTTGTTGACTCAACCATTGATCTCCAATCGACATATCAAATGGGCTTCATTTATCCAAAGTTTCCAACCCATGATCAACCAGGAAAAGAAAATGTTGTGGCTGATGCTTCAAATAGACATCCTAGTATTCACAACATTTTTGTTATTCAAAGTCAACCATTAATCCCTATGAGAGAATCCTATGATACAAACCCATTTTTTTGAAATTTGGACTAAGATTAGAGATAATAATTGGAACCCTATTGGTGATTACTCATGCCATGATGGTTATCTTTTCTTCCAAAAAAGATTGTGTATTACACAACCTTTCAGGCAATTCATACTGGAGGAAATGCATCAACCACCATACATGGGTCATCGAGGTGTTTCCGTTACCTTATAATTAGTATCGAGAGAATTCTTTTGGTCTCATATCAAATAAGATATAGAAAAATTTGTGACTCAATGTTCTGTTTGTCAGAAGATTAAAAGCTACAAAGGTAACACCCAAGGACTTCTTACCCCCTACCAATTCCTAATGATACTTGGGAACAAATATCCATGGACTTCATCATAGGTTTGTCTACTATATCGAGTCATAACGATATGATTTGGACAATAATTGACCATTTGAGTAAGCAAGCATACTTCTGAAAACTTTGACTTCTCAACAAGCTGCGAATATGTTTATCAAACAAATCTTTGTACATCATGAATTGCCAAAAGCCATTTTTTAAACAGAGATTCAAGATTTTATAGTAACTTTTGGATCACATTATTCTCCAACTTGGGCACTAAAGTAGATTTCTCAACAGCTTCCTATCCAGAAACAAATGGACAAACCGAGGTTACTAATAACACTATCTTAGATCTACTCAAAGCCTTTGTTGCCCAAAAACCTAACTCATGGGATAAGTACATTCATCTTCTCCAATTTGCTTACAATAATACTCCTCATTCAGCTACTGGTAGAGCACCTTTTGAAACTGTGTATGGAAAACTCCGAAAACTAGACTTTCTCATAAAATCGAAGTTGCTGATCAATTCACTATTGATTTTACTACCATTCTGAATGATGTAAAATACTTTTGGTGGATATTGACGTATACTTAGGGTCTCCAATGTTTGTTTCAGTTGGTTCATATGTAGGGGTGGTTCCCGAGTTACTTATGCCTAGCAAACATGTGTGTGATGATGATGGTTTGTATGCTTATGGAATATTTATTTCACCAATTTATTGTTGGTTATTTTATAGGTGAAGAGGATTGAAGAGAAGTCACACAAATTTATTACTTGGCACACCATTTTTGTAAACAATCTTTGTATATACATGTACTAGCTTATGCACATTTTGATTTATTTTGAAAAAAGGCATAGTTTATCAAACATAGACTTGATCTCTAATATTTGGTAAAGCATGATATGCTTTAAACCCAAGCCTTAATTTATGGGCACTCTATTTTTAAAGATAAGAGAGTGTCGTGCAAGAAAAGCACCCTTTTTTGTATTTTTGGAGGCTATGGTCTAAATTGGAATAAAGTATCTCGTAAATACTCATGTGTGGGGGAATATAGGCCATACACACATGAGGGGGGATGATTGCACCCAATCTTGGAGTCGAGTTTTTGTGAGTAAGTATTTTTATTTGTTTTTGAATATATTGATCATGATCATGTGGTGTTTGATGAATTGTTTGAATTTAAATCAATTCTTGCAAATTTATTTAAATTCTATCTCCCTAGAAATTTATATCCACATGACAGTTGATAGGCCTAGAGTTAAGCTCAAGCTCTATTTCATGATCAATCTCTTGCATAGGTAGCAAGCATTTTGGCATTTAAAATATATCTTTGTATTCTTCCAACATCTTTGTCATTCCTTCATGTGTCACTTTGTTTTCATTGCCAATATCATCCTCCTTGCAAAGCTATAATACATATACCATACTTAACTTCTTGAGCCCCCTCTTGAGTGCAATTGATAAGGTTCAGCTTTGGTGTATGGTTTCCCCACAAAGTGACACCTCTTCCATTATGCATAAACTCCATGTAGCCACATTGCAAGTTCATGGTTATGCATCCAAGAGTAGATAACCAAAGTGTATGGTTTCCCCACAAAGTGACACCTCTTCCATTATGCATAAACTCCATGTAGCCACATTGCAAGTTCATGGTTATGCATCCAAGAGTAGATAACCAATCACACCCCAAGATTATATCAATGGGACCCATGTCAAGCATCAATAAATCCACTTTGCAAGTGTAATCATGTGAGAGCACTAAGGCCACATCATGGCATACCATTTTGCAATCCATTTCAACCCCATTCTCCCCACTTATACTTTATGGAAATTTGTGAAACACTTAGGCTGTAATTTGAGACTACATATGGATTTTATATTCACAAAGCTATGTGTACTTCTACTATCCACCAACACATGAGCGATTCTTCCATTGATGTATGCCTTAACCCCTAAAGTGTTTTCTCATTTGCACCCGGCATACAAAACATGGGACAATGTGCATAAGGTTGGTTCCATACAAGTATCCTCCAAAGTACACATAGGTAAGCCATCATCATAATCAACTTGGTGACCAATGTTTAGTGCCACCAAGGTCAAAAGGAAATTCACCATCTGACTCATAATCATGGTCACTCTCCTCAAAGTCTTGGTAATCATTGAAGATCTCAGCCTCTTTCTCAGTATCATCATCCAAGATTTCGTAGTACACCATATTAAGCTTGATATTCCTTGCTTTGCAACCTTTGTAATGCTCCTTATTCCATTTCTCTCCACATTTAAAGAAAAACTCTTTACTCCTCAATTTATTCATGTGATCCTCCTTTATAAACTTTCTCTTGGTATCACCATTAGGAGGCTTCCCATCAACACTTGTAGACTTTTGAGGAGCATGAGAAGTATTGCCAAATCTGTAATTTGATTTTCCTCCACTTTCATACAGCGTTGAAAACTTGGACACAAAAGAAGTGGGTTTGGCATCCCTCAAATAATTTTCAAAAGAAGTGGGTTTGGCATCCCTCAAATACTTTCCAAAAGTGTTAGGAGCTGAATCAGTACAAAAATTTCCTCGATTTAACCATGCATTTGAGTACTTCTCTTCATAGATCTCCACCAAAAGCATGGCTTCTTTGATAGTGATTAACCTTTGTGCCTTGACATCTACATCGATATTGGTCCTTAAAACCTTGATATATTTGGACTTCTTAAATTCTTCACTAAACCCATGCACATGTAGCATGAACTTTATGAATTTGTAGGTGTATTCTTTGACACTGCTTTGCCTTTGTTACAAGTCATCCCACTTGCATATAAGCTTGTCTTTATGCAATTGAGAGATAAAAGTGTCTCATTTCATCCTTGAAAGTATTCCACGAAGTAACTTCATAAGCTTGAGATTGCAAATGTCTCCACCAAGCATGTGCATACCCTTCTAAGTGCAACTTTGCAAAGTAAGCCATAGACTTCTCACTTCTAGGGTTCATTTCGAAGTAGAAGTCCATCGTGTTGAGCCACTCTTCAAAGTCTTCATTGGAAAACTTTGGTAACACTATTTTGTCTTTAACACCTTTGAACTCGTCTTGTCTTCTTGCATGCCTATGATCAAAATTCCCTTGCCAATCATCATGCAAATCATCTTGCATGTGCCAATCATCATCATGCAACTCTTCCCTTTGCATCATTAGAGCTCTTCCAACAAAATTAGAACCTGAATGTTGAGTAGAGCCATGTGCCAATCCTCTTTCTCTTGTAGAAGTATGAGAAGCAGGGCCACGAGATGTACTTGGCATATCATGGTGCAAATTTCCTTGAGAAGAAGAAACGTTCCCCTTGTTGCCAAAATACATGTCATTCTCATCTCGAATGTTAACTCCACAATCTGCATGGCCTTCCCCTTGGCATAGCCACAAATTTTTGGATTGAGTGGATGAAAGGTCAAACGAGATTAAAATTGAGTGCTCAAGGGCTCTATGGATAGCTAATGATGTGTACTAATACAATATGCAAAAATAGAATGTTTCGAGATGAGGCAAATACTCTCTGTTGTTTATGAAGTACTATTGAAAATGGGAAGTTGGCCATAAGATGACCAAAACTCGACTGATTTGATGATATATAGCTTGTTGGAACTATCTTAGCAAGTATTATCATTCTCCTAAAGAGTTTGACCAAAGTCAAAGCAAAAGTCAATTCTATTTTGACTTTTGTCAAAAAGTCAACTATGTCACTTTGACCTAGGAATTCAGAATCAAAGAGTGAAGGGCTTGATTGGAAGGTCTAATGAATTACTAACAAGATATGTAAAGACCCATGCAACACAATCTAGGGTTTATGACTGAATTAGAGTTTTGTGATTTTAAGAAAACCCTAATTTCACCCCCCAAACAATGTCAAAATTAAGATCTTTAAAGCTTGATGCAAAGTACTTATGGAGTATTATAAGAGGGTACAATTCCCTAGGCAAGATCTAAAAACCCTATAACTTAATTTAGGGTTTAGGTTGCAGGCATATAGGGAATTTTTTTTAGAAATTTCGGCATGACCTTTGGGCAATTGCTATCGAAACTCAATCCAAAATGTGATCACAAATAATGCCCAAGCATAGGCAATATGCATATACTTTACCAAGCACAAGAAATTGCAATTCCATTCACTTTGCATCCGAGTCCATTGCCTTAACCATTTTCATTGCCCATTTCCAATGTACTTTACATCAATTTTGTGTCGATGATGACGCGCTTGAAGCTTGCCAATCTCCCGGCCAAGCTCTTCCAACCCCTTTACCCAAGTTTAGAATCCAAGGGCAAAGGTTTAGGCCAAGTCTTCAACGCCAAACCTAATCCCTCACCGTACCGCTTTACCACAGCACTCACACAGCATGGTGAGTTTAATTAATCCATGCTCCCCTGGTCTCTCCTCCACATACCGGGTCACCCTCACACATCACTAGTATCTAGAATTGAGAGTGTGGTACAATTGTGATGTGGAGAGTGATTGAAACTCAAATAGATGGTGAGATCACTTACAACTATTTTTAAGCATGACTCATGCTTATCATTTCATCATTATAATTAGCATTTACTCATGCTTTATGTTCTTCCTCATATCACATCACATACAACAACACCATACAACAACACAAAGCAACAACCAACAAGCACCAAGTGATGATGGATAATACCAATTGTAACCTTGAATCAAGTGATGATGGACAATCCCAATTTCAACCTTGAATCACACTAAGAGTATGCCACATATGCCCATAGCATCATCCAAAAAGCAATCAACCATCAACATGCTATCAAATGCCAATGTTCTTCAAGCATGTGGGACTTCCAATAGCATATGAGAAGCCATGGTAATTGCCATTACATGGGAATTGCTTGCAAATTGGCCAAACTTCCAAGATTGAGAGTTAGGGTTTGCTTTTAATGGCTTATGTGAAGCATTAGTTTGCATAATAGCATCATTAGTGAGCCTAATGATTATTAGGCAATACTAATTTCATGTAGGATTAGCCAATGTCAAGTGATTAGGGTTTCCAAATCAAAAACCCTAAATCTTTCCTCAAATCTTTAAGAAATGCACCAAATCATGAGATAATGATAATAGCCACTCACCAATAGCCTTCTTGTAACTTGAATGCTTGAGGATGTTGAAGATTTGTGAAGCACAAATTATTGGTTTTTCCCCTTCTTCACCATGCTCCAAAAATCGCAAAGAAAAGCTCCAAATAGCCGAAATTTTATTAAAATGAGCCATTAATAAGTGGTAGAAAGCATTAATAGATTAAAGAAATGTTGATGAGATTGATGAAATTTAAGCTTCTCCCCTACAGGAAATCGCTGCCAGCCTATAGTGGTGTTTCTTGCACTTATTGTGAGCTAAGGAAATGGTATTAATGCCCCCTAACTAGCTGTAATGCTTGCCATAGGTATGGATTAGAGTTTTGAAGCAAAAGATTGAAGATTTTTGGGGTTTAAAGGCTTCAAATGAGGGCTTTAAAATCAAAGTTTTCAAGGTTCAAAACACCTTGAAAATGGATATCAACATGAAGAAAATGATTCCCCCAATGCATTACCCAAGCTTAGGCTCACAAAAATGGACTGAGAAACAAGAAGATTTGGCTATGGAAAGCCCACAAAATATGAGGATTAGCAAAAATATATTGATTAGCAAAAAGTAAATAGGATTAGTGAACTTTCCCAATTTTGGTCTTGCAAATTTTAAAATTTGGTACGGTACCCCTAAATTTTGGTCCACATCATGTCCAAAGCCCAAAAGATTTAGAGATTAATCAAAGGAATGGGGCTTTCACCTTCCCATGCCACCTTAGTCATCTTCTTGATATCAAGAAAATGTAGACAGTGATGAGAAATGAAAGAAAATAGAAAAATAATGGATCAAACAAAGGCTCTGATACCACTATAAGAAGGAGGTCCACTCATTACATGGAGTAGACAACACGAGTTTTGGTCACCATCCTAGATCTCATATGGGAGAAGCTCACCATGGATTCTTGAGCCATAGGCATTAGGGTAATGTATATTCATGAAAGATATCAAGAAGGTACCTTATAACTATGAGCCATTGTCTTATATACCTTGGCCCATTTCACACCCAATTTATTATGTCCATGCCCATAAGCCTAGGCCCCAAGCCCAACATATGAACATGCCTAGAACCCATGGCCAACCACCACATTACAGGTAGAACGAATCACATTGAGATGCACTATCACTTTGTGAGAGAGAAGGTTCTAGCAGGTGATATAGATCCGGTATATGTCAACACAAAGGATCAGGTGGGGCTGGCATCTTTACGAAGGCATTGGGGCCATAGAGAATCTCCATAGGTTTAGGAGCTTACTTGGAGTGCAGTGTGTGGAGTTGAGCTCGAGGGGAGTGTTGAGATATCGAGCTCGACTAGTGCTACTTTTACGGGGGCGGATATTGATGACCTGCCTGGGTGATAGCTTTCGCACTTATGCCACTGGAATGGTTGGTGTGATTATGGTTGATATGCCGCCACCAGTGGATGACAGGCTGTGTGATAGCCACTTTGGAGTACTAGAGTTATGGCATAGTTATAGCGCCAGCTCATATAGTCAGGTTCATACTATAGACTAACCATTTTTGTATGTTGATGTTGGAGAGTACTTTACCTTTATGTATGTACTCTTATCTTTTAGTTATATGATTGTAGAGAAGAGAAGAAGATAGAAGAAAATTCAGCCATCCATCTCTCCCTTGTGTCTTGCATCTCTTCTCTATGTGTGTGTGTGTGTGCGCGTGCGCTTGCACAAGGAACTTAAGCTCTCTCTCCCCCCGCACTCTCTTTAGTTTGGACATTTGGAATCTACTCTTCGAGACCTTTCCAATAATATTTGCATGATGGGAAATTTTGCATGTTGAAGAAGTCCCAAATTTGGTGATGACATGGCACGTTACGTCCACCAAATTTGGGGACTTCTTGAATATGCAAAATTGCCCATCATGCTATATATTATTGTAAAGGTCTCGAGAGTAGATTCCTAATGTCCAAACTCCACTCACTTCTGAGTTGATTTGTAAAAAAATTCACCATGAGCCCATTTCTATAGAGAGAGAATATGTACAAATCCTTAAAGGGCCCAATTTGAGTTAAAATTTTCCCTAATGTAAGGTAAATTCACAAAAGCAATAAAAATTCTCGACATTCAATGCAACACCATAGCTACTAAGATCAAGATGCATTCGTGGAAGGAAATGGATTCTTAACATTCAACTTAGGGCTAGAGCTACAAAAATGAGGAAAGGACTTGAAAGGGGTTTTCAGTCATCTTCATAATATAGTTGACAATATCAAGACGGACACACCAAAGGGAAGGTATTACTTGATCATTCAATTCAGCAACATAGCCAATAGGAACAAGGTGCATCCATTGAATCCATTGCCAATAGGATCAAGATACATCCATTGAAGCAAAGGGTTCCACCGTAACTAAGAAAACCCAAGGTGCATCCACAAAAGACACAATCAACTTATTACTATAGGTAAAGTAAGTAACAATTTATCTATCACCTCTGCAAAGCTAGTGCAAATAATCTTGTATCTATGTTTGTAAAGCATAGTTGTTGATACAAAATTCATATTTGATAGAGCTCCCATTCAAATGTATGAATACAACAAATACAAGATTCAATACATGTCAGCACAACATGCATATGCTATACAATGTTGTTTAGAGTAGCTTTTCTTCCAATTCAAGTAATTTCGCATGTGAAATGGAAGTATCCCATATTTGAGGCATACATACACGCAGGTTTTTCATTTAAAAAATGTTGTATTGATGAAATTATAAAGTAAAGAAATGTTACGTTTAATTATTCCTCCATCTATATATGCAAAATAGAGCTAGGACTTACAAGTTTATGCAAAGCACATCAAGATGCATTCATGCAGAAACAAAGACTCTTAGCCTAACTATGGATGTATGAGGGATGTATGTATTTATGGAACCTAGGAGAATTATTCACATCCTATCTACATGTATGCTCAGCAAGATAGATGCTATAAGATCCAATTTATTTGTGTACTTGTTACGTGGTCGTGGCATGTTATCTCACAGGACAAATTAAAGATTTGATTTACATAGTCATATGTGTATGCAAAGCAAGGCTAGGATTAACTTGCATTTCTTATGAGTATGTAGAGCAAGGCTACACTTTCATTTATGTATGTAAAGCAACACTAAGATTAAACTAGGGGTTCATTTATGCATACATAGAAAAGCTAGGGTTTACTTACCAAAGCTGCCAAAGTTGGTGTAGGTTTTAGTGCGTAGGCATCAATTGGAATCCACTACACCAATGATCTCCATGAACTGGCTTAGAGAGGTGACGCTAGAGGTGTGCTTCAACACCTCGGGGGTACACCTGAAAATATGTAAGTATAGCACGTAAGTTCAAATGAAGGAGTTTTTAATTCAAAATTGTAAGGTAAATTTATAGAAATACATTTACTTAAGGGGTTTTTTAAATCGATTTTGAACAAAAACCCATAAATTCATTTTAAAAAAAGAGTCATTTTATTCATAAAACTTTCACAAATAAAGGGGTTTATTTAATACCCTTTGAATGCACGTGATACATAGGGGTTTCTTAGTAGTGCACCAGTGAGCTTCAACATAACCTCCATGCCATCTAGCCATCAACTTATCCATTGGCCACTTTGCAAGTAAGAAGCTCAGCGAGCATCATGGCTAAATTTTATAAGCCATGTCTTTACTGGTCTAGCCATACCGAATGAGGTGGTGGTGGTGGTGTTGGTGGTGACGAAGATAATTGAGATGAGGCTGGTGACATAGGTGATGTGGTGGTGCTGCCAGTAGAAAATTCGGATGGCCGTGAAAGAGATGAAAATCCACAAGTTGTCGCAGTACCGGGCTTCCTTCAGGTGAACTTTGTCAAGAGGGGGAGGGCTGGCCTGGAATGCGAAGAGGAATCCCAACAAATAATGGTCGTGAAGCCGATGGTGTTGTTGGGACGTTTGAATTTACCAACTCTTCCAGAGGTTCACTAGGGCCTTCCTCTTGATTGCCATGTTGTGCCCACCGTCTGGTCTACCGTTAAGGAGAGCTGTTCGCACGAAAGACAAGGAGCCCAACTGGTCGCTCACTCGAGAAAGATTTATGAGTTCACATCAGCTGTTTTTCAGGCTGTGAAGTTCCACTTGTGCATGTTCACAACTCCACCTAGCAATGGCCAGTTACATCCACCACCAGCCTCAGAACCGATTGCAGACGCTGACCTTGACTCCCTCTCCTTCAACAATGCACACGACAACCCTTGGACCCACCAAACCTCGAAAGGTCTCTGGATGCCTTGAAATGCCCTTTATAACAATGCATTTTCAGGCATCCAATGACCTTTCTGATGCATGTGCTAGCTCATGTGACTTCCAACAACGGTGTACAAATCATCTTTAAAAACTTTCAAAACAAAAAACAAGAAATTGAAACACTTTCCGTAAGTGAAGACAAAGTAGAATTGCAACAAAAAGTTTGGATTAATGACTGGATACAATGTTGCATGGGCCAAACTCACATTGTTATGGTGGCAGGGCATTTTTAGGCATCTTGTGACCTTTCCAATGCATGTGCTGGCTTATGTGACTTCCAGAGTGGAACAAATGATGTTAAAAAACTTTCGAAACAAAAATCAATAAATTGAAACACTTACCATAACTGCAAAATGTTTGGACTAATGACTGGATATGGGACAGAGACAGGTAGAACTGCAAAATGTTTGGATTAATGACTGGATATGGGATAGAGACATAAATAGAGAGAGAGAGGGGGGGGGAGTGACATAGAGAAACAAAATGAGAGAGACAAAAACATAGAGACAGGGGGGAGAGAAAGGAGGGGGTGTAGACACAAAAGAGGAGAGGCACCACGCTATAGAGAAGATTCTAGGCTACAAGGTTTACTTAAACATGTTTGAAAAGTGCTCATCAATGAGTTCTCTAAGCCAAAGATCTTGAAAGCAGATGGTCTATTTACAAAAAAACCTACACAACTACATATATAGACATGTGTGTATATATATATATTTCTATGTATACACAAGTGTGCATGTGTGCACACATTTTTTCCATAGTAGATGGGTTAGGCTACTTGCTTATCCACCGGCGTGGTAACATTTGGTGTGAAATAGTCATATGAGACCTTACAAAAGGACTATACTTTGATTGGTCAAAATAAGCATGCACTGTCATTTAGTTCCAATCGAATAATCTCAAACAAAAGCCTTAGTATTTTCGTCAATGGAAGGAACGCATGTGTGAACTAGAGAGAGAGAGAGAGAGAGAGAGAGAGAGAGAGAGAGAGAGAGAGAGAGAGAGAGAGAAGGGGGAAAAGTTGGTGAAGAGAAAGAGTAGCGGGAAGTATCAACAAATGAATGGCTCCCTAGAAGCATTGTGTGAAAATGGTGTCTAAGTTAACACTTGGGCCAGTTAGAAATCCCAAATGATCGTTTCAACGTAACAGTAAAAGGAACAATTACAAGTTGTAAATCATAAGAAAAGTTCAAAAAAAGTGAGGTTTGTTCCCTTAATTTCCTACTCTAGGAGCATGTGAAAAGGAAATGTGTATGTTTTAAAAAATCATTTTTCCGCACATTGCAGAGTTGTCTCAGCTTTCACTCATTGGAGACGGGTCATGCCACTGGTTAATAAGGAAGCGACTATAAAACTATAAATCTGAATTTATAAGGCGAAAACTTCTCTCAATAGAGTAATTTATTTTATTCTTTTAATAATGACAAATCACACTCAAATCCAAATTGACAATTGTCAATAACGCGAATCAATATCACGCTCAAGCACGACTTCGCTCAAAGGAACCACCCCCTCGGTTGTGGTAATAAATGATTGGGGAGCCCTTCCATTGAGTTTTTTTTATTATATATACTTCAGTTAGGAGTGCAAAATAAATAACAAATAGTGCTTCAAGTGCTAATGTGAGTGTGATTGAATTTACAAATGATTGCTCCCCAAGGTGTGGGAACAAGTTTATTATGTGTTTAGTAAATCATCTACATGCACACGTTCAAAAATACAAAGATATAGTAATAATCTCGAGAAAGTTTGAAAGACTCAAATTGCTAGGGATGATGTGCCCATAGTAGAACACAATATGTTTAATTTAAAAAAATCAATGAAATTCCACACAATTTGAAAGACTCAAATTGCTAGGGATGATGTGCCCATAGTACAACACAATATGTTTAATTAAAAAAATCAATGAAATTCGTTAGAACATTAAAGCGGTGGGATGGGACCGGAGAACTTGGCGGTGTGGAGGAGGGCCTGCTCATTGCGCTCATCGAAATTCATGGCGTAGCTGATCGCGTCGTAGTGGAAGCCTTGCGCCTTGGGTCGCTTAAATCTGCGCCTCGCCTTCCTCACCATCGCCTTCCACCACGGAGCAGGCCTGTAGTACTCCTCCTCCTCCCCTCCAGGCCTGTAGTACTCCTCCTCCTCCCCCCCATGCTCTAGATCGATGTATCCGCACAGGCCACACAGGGTACAGCGCATTGATATTGAAGCAAGGGGGCGTGTGTGCGAGAGACGCAGATGGAAAGTCAGGAACCCTGAGCGAGAGAGAGAGAGAGAGAGAGAGCGAGAGAGAGAGAGAGAGAGAGAGAGAGCGAGAGAGACGCAGACGGAAGGAGGAACACCTCCCTCTTTGAAGCTGCAGTCGCCGCCGCCACAGGTGAGCGTGTTGGAAAGTCTCACACGCAACCGAGTAAGCGTCCGCGCTTACGCTCTCTAAAAGTTCAACGCCCGCCCGGCCGGCCGCCCTGATGGGCGGGTATGGTTACACACTAACGGACGCGCCCATTTCTTCCCGCGCCCAAACTGTGGGCAATCTGTGTGTAAACTCCCTAAGTGCGAACAAACTTTGGGGTGGCCTGCCCAAACTTTAAGGACACAAAATATTTGAGATCAGATAATTTCTCCAAAAAAAAAGATGATTTTAGTAGGTTAAACTAATTACTAATCCTAAGGCGGCGGGCATGCATGAGACCCTCGTGGTAAACTAGGCACTAAGTAAACTCGGGGGACTCGTGGTGCTGGCGGGGAAATCTTGTGAAAGTAGGGATTTTTGGTACCAAATTTTGAGGAAGATATGCATGACACATTTTTTAAAAATACATTTTCTCAAAAAGAGGTTGTTTTTAGCAAGGTTAAACTTAATACTAGTCCTAAAGTTAGCATGCATGTAAACTAGGCATTACACTCTTCCACTCACTATCTTTATCCTTGGGCTCTTGTTGTGGAGTGGCATGAAGATGTTTCAAGTGACTTTGCACTTTGAGAGGCGGCCTCAAATGATGATACAAGTTATGAAGCAACAAGCAATGATGCAATTGACAAAGAGCCTCATGAACACCAACTCAATCACATTGAAACATCAAGCAAACAAAGTAATTTTTCCACACTCAAGCCAAACCCTTACGTGTCACTCTTTCAATAAGAAAAGTTGTGAGTTGATGATGATCGATGTAATCCAAGGGAATGTTTCTATGACCTTGAAGACTTTGACAATAGATGCATGCTTGATCTAGAGAGATGGAGAAAGATGAAGAAAGCATTTAAATGCTTGGGATAATATGAAGATCTATTAAAGCCAAAGTCAAAGATTTCCTAATATAGCGAAGTGGGAAAGCATAGTCTAGGCATGTCCGTAACCATGATCAAGTTTGAAAAATTGGCTAATGCTATATATGTTGTTGTTGATAGTAATCTGATGACATCATCAATGATAGGATAACATTCAATTTAATGGATTTGAATAACCAGAATCATCAATGATTTTTGTAAGAAACTTGTTCAACTTTGATAAATGGATTTAACTAATCTTTTACGGATTACATACTGGACTAACAATGTTACTAAGAGAATGGGCATATTTTAATTAAAAAAATCTGGACACCTAACTTGTCTGTTGAATAACATTTTTTAGTTTGGTTTTTCAAAAAAATGTTCCTTGCAGAAATGATATAAGACTCTTTGGTTTACCTATGGTAGTTATCAACCTTTTTAACACTACAAAACTCTTTAACACGCTGAAATAGATAAATTAAGGTGTTTTCAATAGGATTATTGACCCAATGTGACATATTAGTTATTGATTCTTGCTCTTTAGGGACATCAATAACACATATGGGAAGGCCTTGACACCTTATAAATATTATGTTCTAATGTAATTTTTGTGGTTGATGGTGGTAGGTAGCAGCTTCCCCATTTCTAAAGCACACGATCATATGTTGGTGGTCTAATTGGGTTCTACTCTTCTGAGTTGTGTTATTTGCACGTTGTATACTTGGAAAATTTTTCTATGAAATTCCTCAATGCAAAAATTATTTCAATGTCTAAAATACTTTGTATGATGTATACCATTTCTTTTCTAGTTACTTTGTGGTAACTATATTGGCTCTGTAAGGCTTATGAGAGCTTGAATTGCTACACACACATTCTCGTTGCTTGCTCTTTGGGTGTGAACAAATGAACAGCAAAGATTTTTTGAACCACCTTTCCATTTTGTGTGTGGATATCTTGTGTGTGAAGGATGCTTCTCTCTCTCTCTCTCTCTCTCTCTCTCTCTCTCTCTCTCTCTCTCTCTCTCTCTCTCTCTCTCTCTCTCTCTCTCTCATCCTAAGCATTTCACCAAGCCTTGCATCATGCATGTTAGGACTTTGGATGCCCCAAAAGCGTGCACTTACTTGCATCTTTAGAGGATATGGACCCACAACAAAGATATGTGTGTGGGTGTGTGCAACACTACATCATTAGAGAAGAGGCATTAGAACTAGCCTTATAATTTATGAGACACCCTATTGAAGGGATGCTAGACAAGTGTTTGAAATTGAGGTGGTAGGTTTGCTACTTTAAAGAAATGTAAATGCAACACCTCCACTAAGTGACTAAAATCATTAGAGAAGAGGCATTAGAACTAGCCTTATAATTTATGAGACACCCTATTGGAGGGATGCTAGACAAGTGTTTGAAATTGAGGTGGTAGGTTTGCTATGTTAAAGAAATGTAAATGCAACACCTCCACTAAGTGACTAAAATAAAAACTTGTACAGTGTTTTTGATAGGATTATTGATCCAATATGGCATACTAGTTATTGATTCTTGCTCTTTAGTGACATCAATAACGCGTATGGGAAGAACAAACTCTTCTGAGTTGTGTTATTTGCAAGTTGTATAATTGGAAAACATTTCTTTGAAATTCCTCAATGCAAATTTTATTTCACTGTCCAAAATACTTTGTATGATGTATACCTTTTCTTTTCCTTTTTTCTATAGCTACTTTACGGTAACTATGTTGGTTGTAAGTCTTATGAGAGGTTGAATTGCTACACACACATTCTCGTTGCTTACTCTTTGGGTGTGAACAAATGAAGCAACAAAGATTTTTTGAAGCACCTTTCCATTTTTTGTTGGATATCTTGTGTGTGAAGGATGGTTCTCTCTCTCTCTCTCTCTCTCTCTCTCTCTCTCTATCTCTCTCTCTCATTGTGAGCATTTCACCAAGCCTTGCATCATGCATGTTAGGACTTTAGATGCCCTAAAAGCATGCACTCACTTACACCTTTAGAAGATATGGACCCACAACAAAGATGTGTCTGTGGGGTGTGCTACACAAGTGTTTGAAATTGAGGTCGTAGGTTTGCTACTTTCAAGAAAAGTAAATGCAACAACACCTCCACTAAGTGACTAGAACCAAAAACTTGTTCGGTATTTTTAATAGGAATATTGACCTAATATGACATACTAGTTATTGATTCTTGCTCTTTAGTGACATCAAATACACGTATGGGAAGGCCCTGACACATGCGTTCCAACCTATAAATATTATGTTCTAATGTAATTTTTGTGGTTAATGGTGGAAGGTAACAACTTCCCCATTCCTAAAGTGCAAGATGATAGTGGTCTAATTGGGTTCAAAATTTTTTACAATTTTTTGTCACACAAACTCTTCTGAGTCGTGTTATTTGCAAGTTGTATAATTGGAAAACTTTTCTATGAAATTCCTCAATGAAAATTTTATTTCTATGTGTCCAAAATACAGTATGATGTATACCTTTTCTTTTCCTTTTTTCTATACTATACTTTACGATAACTATATTGGTTGTAAGGCTTATGAGAGCTTGAATTGCTACACACACATTCTCGTTGCTTGCTATTAAATGAACATCAAAGATTTTTTGAACCACCTTTCCATTTTGTATGTGGATATCTTCTGTGTGAAGGATTCTTCTTCTTCTTCTCTCTCTCTCTCTCTCTCTCTCTCTCTCTCTCTCTCTCTCTCTCTCTCTCTCTCTCTCATCATGAGCATTTCACCAAGCCTTGCATCATGCATGTTAGGACTTTGGATGCCCTAAAATCATGCACTAACTTGCATCTTTAGAGGATATGGACCCACAACAAAGATGCCTCTACGGGTGTGTGTGACAAGCATCATGTGCACATGCATCCTTTAGAGAAGAGGCATTAGAACTAACCTTATAATTTATGAGCCATCCTCTTGGAGGAATGCTAGACAAATGTTTGAAATTGAGGATTTAGGTTTGCTACATTCAAGAAATGTAAATGCAACATCTCCACTAAATGACTAGAACCAAAAATTTGCACGGTAGAGAAGAAAAATAGCTAAATAATTAAGAGATAGGCTAAAAAGAGATAGTTGAATAATTAAATGAACTCTTCTGAGTTGTGTTATTTGCAAGTTGTATAATTGGAAACGTTTTCTATGAAATTCCTCGATGGATGCAATTTTTATTTTAGTGTCCAAAATACTTTGTATGATATATACCTTTTCTTTTCCTTTTTTCTATAGCTTACGGTAACTATATTGGTTGTAAGGCTTATGAGAGCTTGAATTGCTACACACATATTCTCGTTGCTTGCTCTTTGGGTGTGAACAAATGAACAACAAAGATTTTTTGAAACACCTTTCCATTTTGTGTGTGGATATCCTGTGTGTGAAGGATGCTTCTCTGCCTCTCTCTCTCTCTCTCTCTCTCTCTCTCTCTCTCTTCACACACAAGATATCTTGTGTGTGGATATCTTGTGTGTGAAGGATGCTTCTCTTCCTCTCTCTCTCTCTCTCTCTCTCTCTCTCTCTCTCTCTCTCTCTCTCTCATTGAGCATTTCACCAAGCCTTGCATCATGCATGTTAGGACTTTGGATGCCCTAAAAGCATGCACTCACTTGCATCTTTAGAGGATATGGACCCACGATAAAGATGCGTGTGTGGGTGTGTGCAACAAGCATCATGTGCACACTACATCATTAGAGAAGAGGCATTAGAACTAGGCTTATAATTTATGAGACACCCTACTAGAGGGATGCTAGACATGTGTTTGAAATTGAGGCCATAGGTTTGCTACATTCAAGAAATGTAAATGTAACACCTCCACTAAGTGACTAGAACCAAAAACTTGCACGGCGGAGAAAAAAAATAGCTAAATAATTAAGAGATAGGTTAAACATAGTCAAATCATAAGATGGGCATATTCTTTATGAAAACATCATAGTCCCTATGTGTGCTTGTGTATATGCACACACACATGCACATGTGCTCCCACACACCCACTTGCACATGTGTCACAAATCACTTACAAGGGTTTTCTCTCAATGTTCAAAAACTAGCTAAGAAGCACCCTCAACATCAACACCTCACTATAGAGTTTAAGCATTTAGCAATGCTCGACAAAATGCAAGATCTCACAACTTCCCACCCCAACCACAACACCGAGAGCATTAGGGAATTTTGGGATCACTTTTGAGCATGTTCCAGAACTGCAAGTTGTCAACCACCGCTTGGATTTTTGTCCTTTAGTGCAAGTTGACTATTAGGTGCACTTTTCCCTTAAATTTTTGATTTGATTTGATTTTTAGGTCAATTTTGGAATTTTTCCCATAGTTTAAGGCTTGAATTATGCCTAGCCATTGCCAACTAACAACCACTTAGCTTCTGCTACCTAGAAAAGTGGATTCACATGATAAAGTGGATTTGCATATTATCTTCAAGCATAAATTCACATGTAAAACAAAGAGCAAAAAACTCTATTTTTTCTGGGAGTTGACCATTAGCAGCTTTAGGGTAGTGTTTCCTCAACCCTAGGGTACTTGTTTCCAATACCAATGCTGCAGAAACACTTCAATTTGATGCCATTTTTGACAAATTATGACTTTCATGCAACCTTATCCACAAAATTTATATCTAAATTTCGAAGCAATTCTAACATGAAATCTTCATCATTCAGCTTTAATTTTATGATTTTTTTAGTTGGTTAGTTGTAATTAATGATTCAATTAGTAATGAAAGTGGGAGTCAAGCTCAACCATGGGAGCTCAATACTTAACCATTCATGAGTGAAATTGATTCACCAATGCAAGTATGCTTACATACACACCTTATCCAATCCTAATCCCTTGATTTTGCAACCAAATGAGCTACTTCTAATGACTCTCAAGTGATAAATCCACTCCCCTAGCTTAGGTTTACATTCCTCGGCAATGAGCCAATGGAAAGCTATCACTAGGTATTATCCATGTGGGATAAAGAAGCATAGACTTACTACTCTAGTCACGAGTGTTAAAACCCCAAAGATCTCTCTAGCTAATCACTATGCATAAACACACATAATCTAGGCATATACTCATCCACCCAACCACCCCCGATCCCAAGGGTGCACACATCATAATAATGAAGAACCACATACCTATCCTTGGTGTCCCATACCATCAAGAGGTATGTCTTCAATCCAGCAGCACGTAGCTCTAGTATGAAATGGCAAGAGAGTAGATATTATTCTCTACACAAGAGAACATCCCTTGAGAGTTCCCCATGCTCTTATTATATAGGAGAGCTCTCAAGTGACTCTTGACCCTCCATTTCCATGTGTGACCCTTGTTTACCTGACCCTAACCCCAACCCTGGTTAGATCTAACCCTTGTCCCACTAGAGCATGTTTCCATGATCCCATGCTCACATGCCTAGGGCGGGTTAGCCTCCTAGTATATGCACACAATATGACATGCGCATAACATACGTCCGCTCTCAAAACATTGTACTCTTGCAATGAAAAGAAGGAAACCTGCACGTTGAATGTTCTCAACTGACTCCCAAGCCGAATCCTCGATTTTCTTATCTTTTCACTTAATTTTAACCTCAAGGATTAAGCGATTACAAAGTTTCCTTTCCTTGAATTTAAGTTCCTTTTCAGGTTCATGTGGAACATATGATAAATCATCAACCTCAACGGGTTCGTGAGAAGTAACTGTGTTATTCTCACCTCCCAGCTTCTCTTTTAGTCTGTTGGCATGTGGAGGCAGTTTTAGATCATACACAACCGTGCCAATCCGACCTATAACAGGGAATGGACCATAATATCTAGGAGATAATTTTGAGAACTTTATTGTTGATAAAATCTGAGAATCTTTAGGAACAGTACTGTACCCAATACTAGCTCAATTTTATGGTCCACCTCTCATTTAGGACGTAATCCGTGAGGTAACTCATCAGGAAATACATCCTAAAATTTGGTCTTAATGGAATTTAACACTTTACTTTCCCAAACATCTAAAGAAACAGTGTTGACATCAAAATGAACATATGACGACACTGGATCCATAACCAATTGGAAAAGTTCAAGTTAAAAAGGTTTTCCATTAACTCAAGCTCATTAATGAAAGTTTCCTTGGGTACAACAACATTTCCCTTAAGAGTAACAAGGTTTCCATTGTGACGGAAAGACATCAAATGTTTGACCCAGTCAATAGAAAAATCTTTATTTTTTTAATGAAACCATTCCATCCCTAAAATGATGTCTACATTACCCAAGCTCATGACATGAAAATCAAGTCTTTTTGAGTACAACTGGATGTCTAGCGCGGCAACTTTGACACCTTCTTGTCCTAGAATTGGACTTGTCCTCTAGCCATCCTGACCTTGTCCTCTAGCCATCCTGAACTTGTCCTCTAGCCATCTTGACCTTGTACATGTGATCTAGCTTCATCCTCTGTACCACAATGTTGTCAATAAAATTGTGAGTACTACCGGGATCAAACAATATATGAACCTAATGTCCATTTATTGTTCCATAAATACAAAATAATTAGTTTGGACCAAAAACGTCCAAACTAATATATGAACCTAATGTCCATTTATTGTTCCATAAATACAAAATAATTAGTTTGGACCAAAAACGTCCTTCTTGAAAGTACAATCTGGACATTGGCTTCCTTCAAGATGCGTAATATTAACTTTAAAAAATTTACCTTGAAGTTCTGTAATGTGCACAGATTTCTTTGGTATAAAATTCTTCGGTCCCACCTTTTGCCCATGTGCCGAAGGTGTTGCAGCTCCATTCAAAGGACATAATTTCTTCATGTGTCCCTTTTCTTTTCATTTGAAACATGTGAGATTATCCCTCCTCACAAATTTCGGCTTCTTGCTTGGCGTTGTCAAATTTTTTTGGTTTTGGTGTAAAAACCATTTTCTTTTTTTGTCCACTCTTCATAAAAGTGAACGTGAATTTCTTTTCATTAGACGATAGTTTTGAAGTGTTGGCACTGACCATTGTCTTATTAAAAACCTGAGCTATCTGAATAGCATTCTCAATTATTTTGACTATGCATTTTTTAACCTCGTACACTGATAGTCACGAGCTAGATTGTTGATGAAAATCCCACATAAGGTATGATCATTTGATTTGACTTTGGTAGCCAATTGTCTAAATTCTTGCACATAATTGTCAAACAACTGATTCCCCATGCTATTTTTAACAAGCTTCTCAATTATCTCGAATTCATCCTCTGGTTGGACGAACTCTTTTTGAAAGCTTCTTCAAAATTTTGCCAAGTGGTAGGAATGGAATCTTCTTTAAGATCCTTCCACCAAGTTAATGCCTTCCCTTTCAAAAACCCCTACGTCATTTGTAGCTTTTGCGCATCGCTAAATGGATGAAAGGTAAAGTGTGTAGCCAAGCATCTACACATTCTTGAGTCTTCTCCTTTTTCTCACCGTCATACACCTTTGGTGCAAATGACGAAGCAACTGCTTTAGTAGGAACAGGAGGCACCGCCAAAAGAGCGTTTTGCAAAGTCAAAATCTGCACCTTCAGTGACTTCATCTCGTCATAGCATTTGGTAATAGTTGCATCCAGACACTCTGTCACTTCCATAAATTCACTATTTCCAACAATCTCCTCTTCTTCAACAACTTCGAATTTAAGATCTTCCCTTCCTGAGTCGGGATGATCACACATCTCGTCGACATTATTATTGACTAAGAAGTCTATGTGAGCTATGGTAATAAGGTTCTTCGAATATCATGAATCACTCAAGCCAACTTCACTTGACCACCCCCTTGACCAAAATGATCTAGTGAATTAATTCACTAGAATTGACTGCACATAAGAAAAAATGCTTTAATTAGGTGGCTAAACCACGGTAAAAAAGCATGAAAACACCGTCTAAAATTAATCCAAACAAAAATAACTACTAATACAAGACACACTTGCATTAATTATATGCGTATAACCTGCATCTATCTAATGTCAGCACGTGAAAACATACTTCAATACTAAATAACCTCTGAAAATATTAAATTCTCGAGAAAAATGAATTATCATGAACTTTCCTATTTTTCTAAGGCCTCAAAATTTACTAATTTGGAACTCCACCAAATCCTATCCTATGGCACTCCAAATCCAAAATTTCCAGAAAAGTTTAGCGATAAAATTCAGCAAAATACAATTGGTATACAAAAAATACCAATTTCTAGGATTTCTTAAAAAAATTATAAATTTTTCTAAGTTTGGTAATTATGAAAAAACTACCCCGAGAATCCAATCGGTTACAAAAATTTTTTTGACTCCGCCCGACAATCCTCAAATCCAATTAAAATCTATAATTTTAATGAAATTTTTAATTTTCTAGACAAAACGTAGATTTTTACCGGATTTCGAACTGACGGGTGCCCCAAACGGACACGCCACATGTCGGATGACAAACCCAGATATTTCAAAAATTAGAAAAATCCTTTATCTAAATTTTCATGAATTTTAAAGAATTTTTCTGAAATGTAATTGTACCCCAAACGCACGAAAATACGAACGGACACAAATTTTGAAACCCAAACAGCCATCCCAGAATGCAGACCGCTAACGGACACGAAAAACGAAAGGACATGAATTTTCTCAAAATGCGAATGGTAAAAAAAATTAGACCCAAAAGGTCAAAAGTATGAAAAAGGTCAAATGATGTGATTTAAAGCTTTTTTTATTAAATAAAGCTTTTTTTAAATCGAATCAATGTAGGGGACGGGGCATAGTTTTCCTACGTACCTCCAAAATCCTCCCTCCCCTCTTGTGGTGGTCGACGCGATGAGAATGGGGAAGCCCCAAGCCTCTCCTCCAACACCCACAACCATTTTTTTTCTCATTCATCTACCCAATCATCTCTTTCCTCTTTGTCTTTGTGCAATAATGTAATTAATTACTAATGATATCATTAGCAATTAATTATCTCCACCCACATAAGGGGTTTTCCCATGCACAAGAGAGATATTGTAAGAAAACTCTGATGAAAGAGAGAAAAACAATGCCGCACAGACGAGAGAGAAGCTGATGCGTTATCATGCTACCTCCCACCACTGATCAGCTGAATTTTGCTAACACGCCCATAGGAAACCCATAAAAATGCATTAATAATGCCTATTTTACCAAAAATGCTCTAGAAAAGTCCTAAATAATTAGAAAAATTTCCTTAAAATGTAGAGATGTAAGGAATCCATTCTAGCCAAAAAAATGCCCGCAATAGCATGTGCGGTATTTTGGTTTTAAAAAAACTATAAAATACTAGCATTTTCACTCACGGAATCCCCCCACATCGTTGATACGTCCATCCAAGTCGAGAAGCACCGTGTTCCAACCGCTTTGTTGACGTTCCAATGCATAAGACACCAAAACAAACAAAAAAAACATTTTTTGCTTAGTAAACATTAAAATTTACTTAAAAATGATAAAAATTTGGTATAATGAGATAATTAAGAGGAGAAAAAACACCAAAATTAACTAGAGACCCATTTGATACCACTGTTAAAACCCCAAAGATCTCTCTAGCTAATCACTATCCATAAACACACATAATCCAAGCATATACCCATCCACCCGACGACGATCCCCAAGCCCAAGGGTGCACATATCATAATAATGAAGAACCACATACCTATCCTTGGTGTCCTATACCATCAAGAGGTATGTTTTCAATCCAACAACACGTAGCTCTAGTATGAAATGGCAAGAGAGTAGATACTATGCTCTACACAAGAGAACATCCCTTGAGAGTTCCCCATGCTCCTATTATATGGGAGAGCTCTCAAGTGACTCTTTACCCTCCATTTTCATGTGTGACCCTTCAATTGCTTGCCCCTAACCCCAACCCTAGTTAGGTCTAACCCTTGTCCCACTAGAGAACATTCCCATGCTCACATGCCTAGGGTGGGTTAGCCTCCTACTATATGCACATATTATGACGTGCACATAATAATGAGGAACCAAAGGAATGAGACTAAACCCAGCTACAACATGGAAGCATCTCCAAGAGGAGAGAGTAAGGACTTGCACTTGAGAGGACTCTTCTTGAAGCATAAAACAGAGAGGAGGAGCTATGGAAGATCTCACTCTCCCAACCACTCATCACTAGACTGCTCTCTACTTACAAATATATGCACTCAAGTAAGCATCCATTGCACTCTTATCAAGAAAGCAAGCATTAAGCAAATGACAAGCTAGAATCAAGCAATCACTTCTCAATACACAAGAAGTAAGGATAATGAAGCACTGATAAACGCAGGCATAAACAAGATTAGAGTAGGGATAAGAGAGTAGATAAGGAAGATAGCTTGAGGGAACTCTATTTGCAACAATAATCTCTCTTTATGTGAGATCTCTTCAGAATATGCATACAAGAATGATGTCTCTATCAATGAGTTATTGGCTTTTATACTACCTGGGGAAAAATAAGCCTATGCTTTCATATTTGGGTGCCCAAAACAAGGCAACTAAGAGATTTATGTCGACTAGAGGCTTATACTGCCTTAGGTACAATTTGGAACTCCAATAATCCCTTGAATAAATTGGATTTAGGGGACTACAAAAGATTGCAAGGGAATTTTCCAAAAATTGCAGGTTCTTAGACACTCATGGCACTTGCAGACACATAGGTCATTGCTATTTATCACCACAAGTTCTCCAACTCCCTTGCATTACTTATTTTGACATTCAAGACTCTCTCAAGAGTTATGGTAGGGGTTCTTCTATCTCAAATGGCAGAAAAGATTATCTTGGTGGAGAAGGAAGAGGCTATCTATGTGTTTGGCTATGCTCCTAGATTCAACACTTCATGAATAAGGTTTTTCTTGGCCATGGGTGGGTATACGCTAGCTTCACATAAAGAAGATATAAATTTATTATAGGATATAGGAAACAAGAGTTCTTCCAGTATAGAGGCGAGATTGACTATTTTGCAAGCTAGCGATGCCAAGGAAGAGGAAACTTCCGATAACTTATTACAGGATATAGGAAACAAGAGTTCTTCCAGTATAGAGGCGAGATTGACTATTTTGCAAGCTAGCGATGCCAAGGAAGAGGAAACTTCCGATAACTTATAGAGAAGAGAGAAGGTCAAGTGGTAGAAAGAAGGGGGACACATGGCTCAGGAGTACTCTATTGTAGGGGCACACCATTGTATTAACTTTTAATAAGCATTTAAATTGGACCACCTGTCTATCCTCTTTTGTCTCTGTTGCTGTATTGCAATCGTAGTCTGAGAAAAATTAAATAGTTGTCTTCATATTTTTTCTTCATTTTGAGTAATATTCATCTGTAGAACCATTGGAATACTTCAAGCAAGTTATTTGTCTTTTGCATGCCACCTCCATGTTTTGTATATGTCGACCATATTGATAAGCTTCCATATTTCTTGGAGAGTAGTTGTATAATATATGTTGTATATGAAGAAAAAAAAAGAAAATATATTCAAGTTTTTTCTACACAAGTCCTCTTTTTTTCTACACAAGTCCTCTTTTTTTTAATCACTTGGAAATATTAGAAAAGAGCTCAAGTCCTTTTTTTTTCTACACAAGTCCTCTATTTTTTTTAATGCACTTGGAAATATTAGAAAAGAGTTCACCATGTAGTGGGTAAAGTGTTGGTCTATCCAAGCATTCCTCATATTTATTTTGAATTCATTTAGCACTCTTTTGTACTCTACTAAATCCTTCTTACTCCAATAGTTTTTGTCATAGTATGTAAAGACTACAACCAACAATTCCCATACCATTGGCTTGCAATTACAAGCATTGTCATCATTTGCATGATCCTTCATTGCATTGTGGAGAGCCTTTCATTGGTTCCACTTGATATTGGAGCTATCAACACTTTTCTTGTTTATCAAGCCTTTTGTACCATGAAATCCTAGGAAGCGAATGGTCTTGGCAATGGAGCATCTACAAGTGGCCAAAACACTTCAAACACCGAAGCCAACGAACAAGATATGTCACAAGTAAGCCATGAAGAGGATCACAATCAACTGAAGGATCCACAACTCAAATATGTTAAGTGATCTTGACCCCTCGAGTTCATCAAGTCAATATCATGCTAATGAGGTGAAAAACAAGTGTCTTTAGAGATTATTGTCCTGACAAAAATTTAATTGTGAGCATAGACTCAGCAAAAACAGAGAATGCTCCTTTGTTTCAAACTACCTTAGGAGTAATCTTTGAGCTGTTTCACTCAAGAGCTCAATCATCCCAAGTGCCCAAATCACCATGCCTTAGCATGCTTCAGCATCCCCATACTAAGAGCATCATGTACATAGATGAGGCCAAAAATTTATATAGACCAATCCCTAAGGACAACCCTGATGACTATCTTCTGAGTATTTCCCAATGCACAGTAAATTGGATCAAAGTGGCAGCAACCTTGTAGCCTCATCTAGAAATTCAATCATAGACAATAGTCCAAAACTAGTGTCTCCAGACACCCTATCAAGACCAAGTATTAGCCTTGAGGAGAAGTCAAAGCGAATCTCTCTCCTCTTGGAGACCTCTTCACCCAAAGTGCCCCAGTAGGCGCCCAAGTGAGCCAGAATTTAACCAAAGGAAAAGATCACCAAACACAATCTTATCCTAGGTCACCCTCCTAGATTTTTCCTATATGAGGATGAGCAAGCGGAATATTTTAAGGTTATCAAAAGGGGTAAAGAACAAGTGAATACTTGCACAAGTTTGATTGTTGAATGTAAACCATACCCTCACACTAGGCTTTGCACTTACATTGTTGGTCAAGGCAACATCTATCAAGCAATGTCTAACTAGCCATCCATAGATAAAGAATAGCTTAGGAAGGTGGAAGTACATCCTAGATTTAGTCTAAAGCTAGATCCACAAGATCCTAGCCCAAATTCAATGCAAGAAGTGTCCTTGCCATCTCATAGTCCACTTATAAACCCTACTCTATGGCCACAAACGTGTGATGATTGTGGAATATCACACATCAAATGAGAGCACCCAAATAGGATCCAAACTCCAGATGAACCATCAAGAGAAAGAGATCCATCCAGACCAGGCCCCCAAGCTCTAAACATGCCCATGCTCGGTCTTGAGCCCCCCTCAAAATCAGGTGTCAACCTTAGGGACTATCCCAAAAATCTCACCTCCATGGCATATCCCACAACTAGCAACCAATGATCACATTTAGAAGAACATGGTGAATTCAAGCAAACAGAATGAGGAAGAGGCCTCAGTTCTATGTACATACCTACAAAATCCTTTAGCAATCAAGATGCCCAATTTTGATTGGAACCCACAGGTGACCCCTAGCAAGGAATTATCAAATATTGCTCATGAATTAGCTAAACCTTATGTGTAGCTTAAAGTAGGGGCACTAGTGAGCAACAAAATGGTTTTGCACAAAATGGATACTAAGCAACTCAATGATGCAAAGTCAACCAGAAGCTGATATACGGTTGGGAGAATTAGCACATGCTATTAGTCCACGACCACCTAACTCTTGAATCACCCATTCCCCAAGGAGAGAGGCTGCTCCTAGGTGTAGAACGGCTCTTAAAATACACCTTTCTTGAAAAGAAACCTCTTCATCAAGAGAAAAATTTCAAGCCTAGAGCAAGAGTGGATAGGTGGAATGGACAGTATCGACACCAAGAAACTTGAGCAAACAACATCAAGGAGAAAGTTGAGATTCATAGTGATCAGAGTGAAGTCCACTTTGGAGCAGATGGCGGCTACCAAATTGGTTGAAGAACATGCAAAGCTAATACCCTCTCCACAAGCAAAGGAGTGATGTACAACCTTATTTTACAGGTATATATTTTATTATATTTTTGATGCATAATAATCATAGAAAAATATGTTTGATTAACTGTGTGTAGAAACTAGCTTGATAAATGGAATATGTGAACGTGCATAAGGTTATTATATGTGTGAATGTGCATAAGGTAATATATTTTATGTGGGAGTGTGCACAAGGTTATTCTATATGTTATTTCTATTAGCCACATGTGCCAAAGATTATACAAATTATTTAAGCATGCTTCTGTGTGGCGTTGTTATATTATTAGCACACATGTTACAAGAGCTTTAGTTATTTACACTTAGTGTGTGAGTGAATAGATGTGATGAGATGTGATGTGAATCAGATAGATGTGAATGAATGGATGGATGGATGTGATGTGAATAGAGGTAACGAGATGTGAAGTGAATAGATGTGATGAGATGCGATGTGAATTAGATAGATGTGAATGAATGGATGGATGGATGTGATGTGAATAGAGGTAATGAGATGTGAGGTGAATAGATGTAATGAGATGTGATGAGAATCAGATAGGTGTGAATGAATGGATGGATGGATGTGATCTGAATAAAGGTAATGAGATGTGTGTGAATGAATGGATGGATGTGATCTGAATAAAGGTAATGAGATGTGAGGTGAATAGATGTGATGAGATGTGATGTGAATCAGATAGATGTGAATAAATGGATGGATGGATGTGATGTGACTAGAGGTGATGAGATGTGATGTGAATGAATGGATGAGATGTGAATGAATGGATGAGATGTGATGTAATGTGAATCAGGATGAATCAGATAGATGTGAATGAATGGATGAGATGTGATGTCATGTGAATTAGGATGTAAATGAATGATATGTGATGAAAATGGATATGAATGTGGTTATGTATGTGAATAATGGATGTGGTTATGTATGTGAAAAATGGATGTGGATGTATGTGAAAGAATGGATGTGGTTATGCATGTGAAGAATGGATGTGGATATATGTGAAAGAATGGATGTGGTTATGTATGTGAAGAATGGATGTGGTTGTGTATGTGAAAGAATGTGATGTGGATGTGTATGTGAAAGAATGTGATATGATGTAAGGAGATGTGATGTGACATGAATATATGTGGATGTGAAGTGATAGATATGAATGTATGAATAGATGTGGGTAGTCGTACATGTGAACGGTTGGATGGATGTGTATGAATGAGAAATAATGTGGATAGATGTGATGTGATGTTATGTATGTGATAGGATGGTGATGAGAATGAATGTGATGGATTTAAGTGAACATGATGGGAATTGAGATGTGAATGAATGTGATGTGATAAGATGTAGAGATGGGTAGATGCGAGTGGATGAGGTCTGATAAGGATAAATGAGGCAAGATGTGATAAGATGCGAGTGGATGAGTTTTGATAAGGATAAATGAGGCAAGATGTGATGAGATGAAAATGATGTGATCAGATGAGAATGGGAACTCTTATGAAATGGATGTGATTTAAATAATGTGGATTAATGTGGAAAGACGAGAGTTCATTTTAGAAACTATATTTATGACCTGTTTTTAAATGACTGTTTTATGTCAAGAATGTTGGGGAAGCATTTTGATCGTCTTGTGAATGAGTTCGTGGTGGAGACCTAATCTGATATGTTGCAACAATTGACGGAGAGTCAATGGAGGACGTCTCGCGTAGTAGCAAGGTCGACCGAGGTCTTGACCAGCCTCGATTTGATTCAAATGGTGAGCTTCCGGTATGGTGGATGAGGGACCAAGGAAGCGGCCTATGAGTGAAGCGCTAGGTCACCTGCGAAGGATCCTAGAGGGTGCTGACCATACGGTACTCGGGCTCTGGTTCGCCGAAGATACCCACACGTGCATCGTGGAAGATATTGGAACAAAGAGTAAGAGTTATTTTCTGAATTCGGGCATGGATCTGGTTGATTGACCTTGCTGGTCCTCAATGGATGAGTCCATGGTTCTTTTATATGGATTTGTTGGGTTGATCTTGCTAATCTTCAATGGAGATTCCATTTTGATATGTGAATATATTACCGAGTACTATGAGCTAGGAACCATAAAAAAGGCCCTTGAGTGGATAGGTGGTGAGCGTTCTGGTTACCAATGATGCCATAGGTACATCGATGAAGGAATGATTGGAAATAAGGATTCAACCTGAGATTTTGGAGGATTATGATCAGTGACACTATGATTTCATTAAATGATTATTTTAAAGATAGTTGAATCTGTGAAAAAGGTAATTTCATATTGGGTGTATAAGTGGTGTGACTAGTTTCAAGTTTGCATGAATATCTGGCTAGGGGGCCTGGAAACTCTTTTCCCTAGTACCCTGGGATAAAATTCACCAAATTCTTAATTGGATCCCATCACTACAGTGGTTGTGGGCAGTTGGCTAACCCATGGGACTTGATGCGGTTAGGCTGGACTGATGGATCCCTAAATCGAGACTCAATTGTGTTATGGTACGATAGATGAAGTAAATCCCTGATAAAAATTGTTCTATGGAAAAGAATCAATGGCTGTGCCTCTCAATGAGGAAAACAGCGTTGGTCTCTATGATCCAAGTGCAATCTTTTCCCTGATCTGACTATGGGACTTACGGGTTCAGTCGGATCAGTTCAGTGAGTTAAGGCTTTTGACTACGTTAGAGAAAAATTATCCTGGATCGCCCATGCTTTCTGGGTAAGGGAAGTTTTTTCGGGTTTGGTTTTGCAAGAACCGATGGATTAGTCTCTCGTCCGGATATCCGGGGCGAGGCCCTGAATGAGGGACCCTGCCCCATGCAAGAAGTGCTACTTTATTGCATGTGGGATGGTGAGAGCCCTTAACCTTATCATTGTGTTTGGGATCATTGTTTATGGTGTTGGAGAGAGAGATGTGTTAAGGGATTTGCATAGTTGTGTTGCTTGTTTCTTTATTCATTCCATTCATTAAGGTGCTATGTACTGTAGGTTCTCTCTACTCTCTCACTCTCTCGTCATTTCTCTCCCAGAGGGCTTGTGTGAGAGGCAAACATTTGGGGCATAGCCTCCTATGCATCTTCCAACGACGTGCGAAACCAGGAGCACAAAGAGGCTACATAATTTACTATTGGCATCAAGTGTGCTCTAGTACCCTTGAATTCGTTGCGCGGAGGGGACATGGATCTTTCAGCTGGTATCAGAGCAAATTGGCTAATGTGGATCAACCGAGAAGCTAAAAATGTCAAAAATTTAGTAAGTAGTAGTAAAAGGTTGTAATTGTGTGAGAAGATTTGTACAAATTGTTATTCAGAGATTGAAATTCATAAATTGGTAATTGGGACTTTAGATGGAAGTACCGTAATTATATGGAATCCCTAACTTGCTTGAGGCCTAGACATGATGGTATTTACCTTATAGTTCCAAAAGGAATGTGACTACTCGTATATACCGAGGTATAACTGCAGCTCTTTACTGGCAGTATAAATACAAGTAAATCTAAGATCTTGAAATTATAAGGAAAAAAAAATGCTATCCAGATGATGAATATGAATGCGGTTGATATGATTTTAAAATTATGGTTGAGAACTGATGAGTTGATTTGGATTTTGATTGAAAAATGATGATTCCTGAATTTTGGTTGAAAGCGTTAACTGAGCAAAACCCAATGAGGATGAATGGGACGAGTCCCTGTGATGATGTTCGTAACTAGAATGACGTTAATGACTTCAGCAAATCACTATGAGATTAGTAGATTGTGCTGAAAAATTGCTGTTGTTAACACTTGACCCAGTGGATCAAGTTAAGGGATGACAAATTAAAAATCTGTATAATTGAAATTCCCATGAAGGACTGTTCATATGAAAATTTCGGTCTAATGGAATAGTCTGGTGAACCCAACAGATTCCTGTGGAAAAAAGATTCCTTATATAGAAGAAATCATCAGATAACAATTCTTTCAGATCATATCATTCAAATCCATATCACAATAATGGTCCATTAGATCGAAATTTTCATCTGAACAGTCCTTCATGGGAATTTCAATTATACAGATTTTTAATTTGTCATCCCCTAACTTTATCCACTGGGTCAAGTGTTAATAGTAGCAATTTGTCAGCACAATCCACTAATCTCATAGTGATTTGCTGAAGTCGTTAACGTCATTCTAGTTTACGAACATCATCACATGGGACTCGTTCCATTCATCCTCACTGGGTTTTGCTCAGCTTACGCTTTTCAACCAAAATTCAGGAATCATCATTTTCAATCAGAATCCAAATCAACTCATCAGTTCTCAACCATAATTTTCAAATCATATCAACCGCATTCGAATTCATCATCTGGATAGCTTTTTTTTTTGCTTTTAATTTCAAGATCTTAGATTTACTCATATATACCCTCGGTATATATGGGTAGTCACGGTCCTTGGACTATAAGGTAAATATCATCATGTCTAGGCCTCAAGCAAGTCAGGGATTCCATATAATTGGGGTACTTCCATCTCAAGTCCCAATTACCAATTTATGAATTTCAGTCTGAATAACAATTTGTATGACTTTTATCACACAATTACAACCTTTTACTGCTACTTCATAAATTTTTGACATTTTTGGCTTCTCCGTTTATCCACATTAGCCAATTTGCTCTGATACCAGCTGAAAGATCCCTGTCCCCTCCGCGCGATGAATTCAGGGGTACTAACAGACAGCGAAAGTAGCACTTCTTGCACGGGCAGGGTCCCTCACTCGGGGCCTCGCCCCACGGATATTCGTCCCTCACTCGGGGCCTCGCCCCACGGATATTCGGACGAGACACTAATTCATCGATTCTTCCAAAACCAAACCTAGAAAAACTTCCCTTGCGCTCAGAAAGCATGGGCGATTCCTCCAAGATTATTTTTCTCTAACGTAGTCAAAAGCCTTAACATATTGAACGGATCTGATCAAACCGTAAGTCCCATAGTCAGATCAGGGAAAAGATTGCACTTGGATCATAGAGACCAACGCTGTTTTCCTCATTGAGAGGCACAACCGTTGATTCTTTTCCATAGAACAATTTTTATGTGAGATTTACTTTATCTATCGTACCATAACAGAATTAAGTCTCAATTTAGGGATCCATCAGTCTAGCCTAACCCCATTGGTTAGCCAACCGCCCAACCACTGTAGTGATGGGATCCAATTAGGAATTTGGTTAGGTTTTGTCCCCGGTACCAGGGAAAAGAGTTTCCAGGCCCCCTAGCCGGATATTCATGCAAACTTAAAACTAGTCACACCACTTACACACCTAGTATGAAATTGCCTTTTTCACATATTCAGCTATCTTTAAAACAATCATTTAATGAAATCATAGTGTCACTAATTATAATCCTCCAAAATCTTTGGTTGAATCCTTATTTCCAATCATTCCTTCATCGGTGTACCTATGGCATCATTGGCAACCAGAACGCTCATTACCTGTCCACTCATGGGCCTTTTCGATGGTTCCTAGCTCACAGTACTTGGCAATATATTCACATATCAAAATGGAATCTCCATTGAAGATCAGCAAGATCAACCAACAGATCCATATAAAAGAACCATGGACTCATCCGTTGAGGACTAACAAGGTCAATCAACCAGATCCATGCCCGAATTCAGAAAACAACTCTTACTCCTTGTTCCAATATCTTCCACGACGCATGTGTGGGTATCTTCGACGACCCAGAGCCTGAGCACCATATGGTCAGCACCCTCTAGGATCCTTTGAAGGTGACCTAGCGCTTCACTCATAGGCCGCTTCCTTGGTCCCTCATTCACCGTACCGGAAGCTCACCATTTGAATCAAATCGCAGGTAATGACATGTGAAGTGAATAGATGTGATGTGAATAGAGGTAATGAGATGTGAAGTGAATAGATGTAATGAGACGTGATGTGAATAGAGGTGATGAGATGTGAAGTGAATAGATGTGATGAGATGTGATGTGAATAGAGGTAATGAGATGTGAAGTGAATAGATGTGATGTGAATCAGATAGATGTGAATGAATGGATGGATGGATGTGATGTGAATAGAGGTAATGAGATGTGAGGTGAATAGATGTAATGAGATATGATTAGAATCAGATAGGTGTGAATGAATGGATGGATGGATGTGATGTGAATAGAGGTAATGAGATGTGAGGTGAATAGATGTGAGATGATGAGAATCAGATAAGTGTGAAATGAATGGATGGATGTGATGTGAATAGAGGTAATGAGATGTGAGGTGAATAGATGTGACAAGATGTGATGTGAATCACATAGATGTGAATGAATGGATGGATGGATGTGATGTGAATAGAGGTAATGAGATGTGAGTTGAATAGATGTGATAAGAATCAGATAGGTGTGAATGAATGGATGTGATGTGAATAGAGGTAATGAGATGTGAGGTGAATAGATGTGATGTGAATCAGATAGATTAAAATGAATAGATGGATAGACGTGATGTGAATAGAGGCGATGAGATGTGAGGTGAATAGATGTGATGAGATGTGATGTGAATCAGATAGATGTGAATGAATGGATGAGATGTGATGTCATGTGAATCAGGATGTAAATGAATGATATGTGATGAAAATGGATGTGAATGTATAAGTGAGGAATGGATGTGGTTATGTATGTGAAGAATGGATGTGGATGTATGTGAAAGAATGGATGTGGTTATGTATGTGAAGAATGGATGTGGATGTATGTGAAAGAATGGACGTGGTTATGTATGTGAAGAATGGATGTGGATGTGTATGTGAAAGAATGTGATGTGGATGTGATGTGATGCGACATGAATATATATGGATGTGAAGCGATAGATATGAATGTATGATTCTAATCACATCTATTCACTTCACATCTCATTACCTCTATTCACATCACATCCATCCATCCATTCATTCACATCTATCTGATTCTCATCACATCTTATTACATCTATTCATAGAATTTAAACATAAAATTTAAGAGAATTCTAATTTTGATATAAAGATTCTTTACGCATCTATTTATGCATAAAAATCAACTTCCGTGGGAATAACACTTTCATAAAAATCCTTTTTTGCATCTATTTATGCATAAAAATCGACTTTAATGAGAATAACACTTTTGAAATAAAAATAAATCCTTTATGCATCTTTCTATGCATAAAATCAATTTTAATGAGAATAACATTTTTGAAATAAAAATAAATCCTTTATGCATCTTTCTAAGCATAAAATCAATTTTAATGACAATAACACTTTTGAAATAAATAAATCCTTTATGCCTCTTTCTATGCATGAAAATTAAATTCAATGAAAATAACACTTTTATAATAAAAATTTCCATTATGCATCTTTGTATGCATAAAATCAATTTTAATGAGAGTAACACTTTTAAAATAAAAATAAATCCTTTATGCATCTTTCTATGCATAAAATCAATTTCAATGAGAATAACACTTTTGAAATAAAAATAAATCCTTTATGCATATTTCTATGCATAAAATCAATTTTAATGGGAATAACACTTTTGAAATAAATAAATCCTTTATGCATCTTTCTATGCATAAAAAATAAATTCAATGAAAGTAACAGTTTTATAATAAAAATTTTCATTATGCACCTTTCTATGCATAGAAATTAAATTCAATGAAAACAACACTTTTATAATAAAAATATCCATTATGCACCTTTCTATGCATAGAAATTAAATTTAATGAAAACAACACTTTTGTAATAAAAATTTCCATTATGCATCTTTCTATGCATAGAAATTAAATTCAATGATTACTATCCGTGATATCCATGCATATTCATAAGAATATTTCTTTTAGAATGCACAAAAACACTGGGAATTACTCTTTTGGAATAACATAAAAATAAACTTTCTTTTCCACAAAACTTTAGAAACTTTTGCCATAACCTCCTTTGTATGGCTGACCATTTCTCATTTTTAACATTCTATGTTCAATTTACATTAACTTTCCTTTGGCTTGAGATTTTGAGGGTTCTACTCTTGTTTGAAGCAAGAGTGGCCACCAATTGCTTTGGAGAAGATTAAGCCAAAAACAATTGAATTATCAAGAAAATTCAATGAAAATGGCTCTGGGTAGGAGTAGAGTAACAGTGCATAAAACACCATTCTGGGGCATAATCAGTTGGATCTTAAGGGAAAGAGTTGTCCTCTAATTTTGCGAGATAAGGACATCTTGCATTTTTTAAGTGGGGTAGGATGTAAGATTCCTCTCTCCAGCTTTTGAGGTGTGCAGGTGTAAGAACCTCCCCTTCTGATTTTATAATTATTCCCCTCTCTGAAATAAAAGAAAGATCCTGTTTTGGCCTCGAGAGAGAAAATGTCTAGAGGGAGGTAATTCAAAACTTAGCCTGAGGGTCCAGATGTTCAGAGATTTTCGGATTATGGTCTAATTAAGGTACCTATGGACCAATAAGATTAATCCAAATGTAGGGAGGAGATAAATTGAAGAATAAAATAAAATCTCCCAAAAATGAGTAAATGCTCACATAAGATGAAGAGTTGACTAAGGACAAGGTTTATTAGTTTTAAAAGAAGAGATATTTAGAGGAAATGATGCATTTTTGACACCTCAATGTAGGGATCTCCCCTCATTAAGGAGGCACCTATTTTACATGTGTGGAGGATTTTTAAACTAAAAAATAATGAGATATTTTCATCTCTCCTCTCTCATGTTTCAACTAGATCCAAAAGTAAGCTAAACTAACCCAAAAATGGTCAAAAATTGACCAAACTGATCTGGGAAATTCTAGAGTCAGTTTGCTTGGATAGAGGCTCACTTTTTTCGATAAATAGAAGCCTCCTCCTTTGTAAAAGCTTAATGATGTTTTGTGCACTGTTACTCTACTCCTACTACCCAGAGCTATTTACATTGAATTTTCTTGATAATTCAATTGTTTTTGGCTTAATCCTTTCCAAAGCAATTGATGGCCACTCTTGCTTCAAACAAGAATAGAACCCTCAATCCCTCAAGTCAAAGGAAAGCTTACAACCCTATGTAAGCTAAAACTTTCTTACTTTTTATGGTTTTCTTGATTTTCTTGTTTATTTAGTTGATTAAAGTAAATTCTAATGCTATGCCTTGATGAAAAAGCCATCCCCTTCTCTTCTTTACAATTCAGTCTTTCTTTATCCTAGAATGTTTAACAACCAATTGCTTTGGAGAGCCAAAAACAACTGAATTATCAAGAAAATTCAATGTAAATGGCTTTGGGTAGGAGAGTAACAGTGCATAAAACACCATTAAGCTTTTACAAAGCGGAGGCTTCTATTTATAGGAAAAGTGAGCCTCTAACCAAGCAAACTGAATCTAGAATTTTTCAGATCAATTTGGTCAATTTTTGACCATTTTTGGGTCAGTTTAGCTTACCTTTTGGATCTAGTTGAAACAGGAGAGAGGAGAGATGAAAATATCTCATTATTTTTTAGTTTAAAAATGCTCCACACATGTGAAATAGACGCCTCCTTAATGAGGGGAGATCCCCACATTGAGGTGTCAAAAATGCATCATTTCCTCTAAATATCTCTTCTTTTTTAACTAATAAACCTTGTCCTTAGTCAACTCTTCATCGTATGTGAGATTTTACTCATTTTTGGGAGATTTTCTTTTATTCTTCAATTTATCTCCTCCCTACATTTGGATTAATCTTATTGGTCCATAGGAACCTTAATTGGACCATAATCCAAATTTTTTTGAAAATCTGGACCCTTAGGCTAAGGTCCTTTATACCTATTTTAATTAATTCCAATTGCACATTGGAAAGTTCTTTTTGAATTTTTGTTTCAAGGAAAATCATTCTAGACACTAGGAGGATTTTTATATCCAAAAATATCTCAATTTTGAATTACCTCCCTCTAGAGATTTTCTCTCGAGGCCAAAACAGGGTAAAACAGCATCTTTCTTTTATTTCAGAGAGGGGAATAATTATAAGATCAGAAGGGGAGGTTCTTACACTTGCACACCTCAAAAGCTGGAGGGAGGAATCTTACATTCTACCCCACTTAAAAAACGCGAGATGTCCTCATCTCGCAAAATTAGAGGACAACTCTTTCCCTTAAGATCCAACAGATTCTGGGGTTCCTTATAGTCTGGTGAACCTAACAGAATCCTGGGAAAAACATTCCTTATATAGAACTCATCATCAGATATCAATTCTTTCAGTTCATATCATTCTAATCCTTATCACAATAATGGTCCATTAGATGGAAATTTTCATTTGAATAGTCCTTCATGGGAATTTCAATTATACATATTTTTAATTTGTCATCCCTTAACTTGATCTAGTGGGTCAAGTGTTAGCAGCAGCAATTTGTCAGCACAATCCACTAATCTCATAGTGTTGAAGTCATTAACGTCATTCTAGTTACGAATATCATCACAGGGATTCGTCCCATTCATCCTCATTGGGCTTTGCTCAGCTTAACGCTTTTCAACCACAATTCAGGAATCATCATTTTTCAATCAGAATCCAAATCAACTCATCAGTTCTCAACCAGAATTTTAAAATCATATCAACCGCATTCGAATTCATCATCTGGATAGCATTTTTTTTTGCTTATAATTTCAAGATCTTAGATTTACTCGTATGTACTGCCAGTAAAGAGCTCTAGTTATATCCTCGGTATCTATGGGTAGTCACAATCCTTGGAACTATAAGGTGAATATCATCATGTCTAGGCCTCAAGCAAGTCAGGGATTCCATATAATTGCCGTACTTCCATATGAAGTCCCAATTACCAATTTATGAATTTCAGTCTGAATAACAATTTGTATGAATTTTATCACACAATTATAACCTTTTACTGCTACTTCATAGATTTTTGACATTTTTGGCTTCTCCGTTGATCCACATTAGCCAATTTGCTCTGATACCAGCTGAAAGATCCCTGTCCCCTCTACGCGTTGAATTCAGGGGGTAATAACAACAGAAGTAGCACTTCTTACGTGGGACAGGGTCCCTCACTCGAGGCATCGCCCCACGGATATCCGGATGAGAGACTAATCCATCGATTCTTCCAAAACCAAACCCGAAAAACTTCCCTTGCTCGGAAAGCACGAGCGATTCCTCTAGGATAATTTTTCTCTAACGTACTCAAAAGCCTTAACTCACTGAACTGCTCTGACTGAACCCGTAAGTCCCATAGTCAGATCAGGGAAAAGATTACACTTGGATCATAGAGACCAACGCTGTTTTCCTCATTGAGAGGCACAGCTATTGATTCTTTTCCATAGAACAATTGAGAGGCACAGCTATTGATTCTTTTCCTCATTGAGAGGCACAGCTATTGATTCTTTTCCATAGAACAATTTTTGTCCGGGATTTACTTCATCTATCGTACCATAACAGAATTGAGTCTCAATTTAGGGATCCATCAGTCTAGCCTAACCCCATCCAGTCCCATGGGTTAGCAACCACTATAGTGATGGGATCCAATTAGGAATTTGGTTAGGTTTTGTCCTGGGTACCAAGGAAAACAGTTTCCAGGCCCCCTAGCCGGATATTCATGCAAACTTAAAACTAGTCACACCACTTACACACCCAATATGAAATTGCCTTTTTCACAGATTCAGCTGTCTTTAAAACAATCATTTGATGAAATCATAGTGTCACTCATCATAATCCTCCAAAATCTTTGGTTGAATCCTTATTTCCAATCATTCCTTCATCGGTGTACCTATGGCATAATTGGCAAACCAGAACGCTCACCACCTGTCCACTCATGGGTCTTTTCGATGGTTCCTAGCTCATAGTACTTGGCAATATATTCACATATCAAAAAATGGAATCTCCATTGAAGATCAGCAAGATCAACCACAGATCCATAGTACTTGGCAATATATTCACATATCAAAAAATGGAATCTCCATTGAAGATCAGCAAGATCAACCACAGAACCATGGACTCATCCGTTGACGACCAGCAAGGTCAATCAACCAGATCCATGCCCGAATTCAGAAAACAACTCTTACTCCTTGTTTCAATATCTTCCACGATGCACGTGTGGGTATCTTCGACAACCCAGAGCCCAAGCACTGTATGGTCAGCACCCTCTAGGATCCTTTAAAGGTGACCTAGCACTTCACTCATAGGCCGCTTCCTTGGTCCCTCATCCACCGTACCGGAAGCTCACCGTTTTAATCAAACCGAGGCTGGTCATGACCTCAGTTGAACTTGCTACGCGAGACGTCTTCCATTGACTCTTTGTCAGCTGTTGCAACTTATCAGATTAGGTCTCCGCGACCTCATTCATAGGACATTCAAAATGCTTCCCCAGCATTCTTGACATAAAATAGTCATTTAAAAACAGGTCATAAATACAGTTTCTAAAATGAACTCTCGTCTTTCCACATTGTTCCACATTAATCCACAGTATATAAATCACATCCATTTCATAAGAATTCCCATTCTCATTTGATCACATCATTTTCATCTCATCACATTTTTCCTCATTTATCCTTATCAGATCTCATCCACTCGTATCTACCCATCTCCACATCTCACCACATCACATTCACATCTCATCCATTCACATCCCAATTCCCATCACATTTACTTAAATTCATCACATTCATTCTCATCACCATCCTATCATATACATAACATCACATCACATCTATCCACATGATATCTCATTCATGCACATCCATCCAACCGTTCACATGTACGACTACCCACATCTATTCATACATTCATATCTATCACTTCAAATCCACATCTATTCATGTCGCATCACATCACATTCTTTCACATACACATCCACATCACATTCTTTCACACATACACATCCACATCCATTCTTCACATACATCCACATCCATTCTTCAAATACATAACCACATCCATTCTTTCACATACATCCACATCCATTCTTAAGATACATAACCACATCCATTCTTTCACATACATCCACATCCATTCTTAAGATACATAACCACATCCATTCTTCACTTATACATTCACATCCATTTTCATCACATATCATTCATTTACATCTTGATTTACATGACATCACATCTCATCCATTCATTCACATCTCATCAAATCTATTCACCTTCACATCTCATCACCTCTATTCACATCACATCCATCCATCCATTCATTCACATCTATCTGATTCACATCACATCTCATCACACCTATTCACATCTCATTACCTCTATTCACCTCACACTGATTCACATCACATCTCATCACATCTATTCACCTCACATCTCATTACCTCTATTCACATCACATCCATCCATCCATTCATTCACACTTATCTGATTCTCATCACATCTATTCACCTCACATCTCATTACCTCTATTCACATCACATCCATCCATCCATTCATTCACACCTATCTGATTCTCATCACATCTCATTACATCTATTCACCTCACATCTCATTACCTCTATTCACATCACATCCATCCATCCATTAATTCACATCTATCTTATTCACATCACATCTCACCAAATCTATTCACTTCACATCTCATTACCTCTATTCACATCACGTCCATCCATCCATTCATTCACATCTATGTGATTCACATCACATCTCATCACATCTATTCACTTCACATCTCATAACCTCTATTCATCCATCCATCCATTCATTCACATCTATTTGACTCACATCACATCTTATTACATCTATTCATAGAATTTAAACATAGAATTTAAGAGAATTCTAATTTTGATATAAAGATTCTTTACGCATCTATTTATGCATAAAAATCAACTTGAGTAGGAATAACACTTTTATAAAAATCCTTTTCTGTATCTATTTATGCACAAAAATCAACTTTAATGAGAATAACACTTTTGAAATAAAAATAAATCCTTTATGCATATTTCTATGCATAAAATCAATTTTAATGAGAACAACACTTTTAAAATAATAATAAATCTTTTATGCATCTTTCTATGCATAAAATCAATTTTAATGAGAATAACACTTTTGAAATAAATAAATCTTTTATGCATCTTTCTATGCATAGAAATTAAATTCAATGAAAATAACACTTTTATAATAAAAATTTCCATTATGCATCTTTCTATGCATAAAATCAATTTTAATGAGAATAACACTTTTGAAATAAAAACAAATCCTTGATGCATCTTTCTATGCATAAAATCAATTTTAATGAGAATAACACTTTTGAAATAAAAGTAAATCCTTTATGCATCTTTCTATCATGCATAGAGGCATGCATAAAAGATGATTATTTTATTACAAAAGTGTTACTTTTAGCATATTTGAATTTCATGCATAGAGGTATGCATAAAAGTTTATTATTTTATTATAAAAGTGTTACTTTTATCATATTTGAATTTCATGCATAGAGGTATGCACAAAAATTGATTATTTTATTATAAAAGTGTTACTTTTATCATATTTGAATTTCATGCATAGAGGTATGCATAAAAGTTGATTATTTTATTATAAAAGTGTTACTTTTATCACAATTGAATTTCATGCATAGAAGTATGCATAAGAGTTGATTGTTTTATTATAAAAGTGTTACTTTTATCATATTTTTATTATAAAAGTGTTACTTTTATCACAATTGAATTTCATGCATAGAAGTATGCATAAGAGTTAATTATTTTATTATAAAAGTGTTACTTTTATCATATTTGGATTTCATGCATAGAAGTATGCATAAAAGATATTCTTTTTATTCTAAAAGTGTGATTTTCATCATAAATGGATTTTATGCATAACTTAGATGTATAAGAGAAATTCTTTTATTCTAAAAGTGTAATTCCTACCAAATTGAATTTATGCATAGGAAGATGCATAAAAGATTGATTCAAAAGTGTCATTCCCATCTAAATTGAATTTATGCATAGGAAGATGCATAAAAGATTGAATTTTAATTCAAAAGTATTATTTTCATTTAAAATGAATTTATGCATAGGAAGATGCATAAAAGATCGATTTTTACTTCGAAAGTATTAATCTCCTTAAATGGAATTTATGCATAAATAAATGTGTAAAGAAGTCTTATATCAAATATAAGAATTCGCTTGTATTCTATAAATAGATATGAGATGTGATAGGATGTGATAAGAGGTGTATAAGGCGTGATAAGAGGTGTATAAGATGTGATAAGAGGTGATAAGATGCTTATGAAATAAGTTAGCAGGTGATAAGATGAATTAAGATGTGATAAGATGTATATGAGATGAGGTAAGAAGTGTATGTGATAGGATAAGATGTATATGGGTTGTGATAGGGCAAGAATGGATGTGATGTAAAAGATTAGATGTGAAGGCATATGGGGTTATATGAATGGGAATGTGGAAATGGATGTATGTATGTGGATGTGTGAATGTGGAGATGGAAGTGTGGATGTATGAATGTGAAAATGGATGTATGCATGAAGATGTATATGCGTAGATGTGAATGTGGATGTGGATGTATGTATGTGTGTGGATGTATAGATGTGAATGGGAATGCGGATGTGGATGTATGTATGTATGTGGATGTAGATGTGAATGTATAGATGTGAATGGGAATGGGGATGTGGATGTATAGATGTGAATGGGAATGGGGATGTATGTATGTATGTGGATGTGGATATATGAATGAGGACGTGATAATGGATATATGCATGTAGATGTGGATATATGGATGTGAATGTGAATGTGGATGTGGATGTGGATGTGGATGTGGATGTAGATACAGATGTGGATGTATGTATATATGTGGATGTAGATGTGGATGTATAGATGTGAATGGGAATGTGGATGTGGATGTATGAATGTGGATGTGGATGTATGGATGTGTATGTATGAATGTGGATATGGGATATGGATGTATAAATGAGGATGTGAAAATGGATGTATGCGTGTAGATGTGGATGTATGGATGTGAATGTGAATGTGTATGTGAATTAATGTGTCGTCGATATGAGGAAATGGATGAGAATGAGTACACATTGAATGGAATGTGAAATAAGTAATGTGGACTAAGGAGGGATAATGTGGAAAGACGAGAGTTCGATTTAGAAATTGTATTTTGTGACTGTTTGTAAATGACTGTTTTATGTCAAGAATGCTAGGGAAGCATTTTGACCGTCTTATGGATTAAGGTCATGGAGACCTAACTGATAAAGTTGCAACTGCTGAAACGGAGAGTCAATGGAGGACGTCTCGCGTAGCAAGGTCGACCGAGGTCTTGGCCAACCTCGGTTCGATTTAAATGGTGAGCTTCCGGTACGGTGGATGAGGGACCAAAGAAGCGGCCTATGAGTGAAGCGCTAGGTCACCTGCGCGAAGGATCCTAGAGGGTGCTGACCATACGGTGCTCGGGCTCTGGGTCACCGAAGATACCCACACGTGCATCGTGGAAGATATTGGAACAAGGAATAAGAGTTGTTTTCTAAAACCGGGCATGGATCTGGTTGATTGACCTTGCTGGTCCTCAACGGATGAGTCTATGGCTCTTTTATATGGATCTGTGGGTTGATCTTGCTGATCTTCCACGGAGATTCCATTTGTTATATGAATATATTACCGGTTACTATAATCTAGGAACTATGGAAAAGGCCCCTGAGAGAGCAGGTGGTGAGCGTTCTAGTTGCCAATGATGCCATAAGTATACCAATGAAAGAATGACTGGAAATAAGGATTCAACCAGAGACTTTGAGGATTGTCATCAGTGCCATAATGGTTTTATTAAAGGATTGTTTTAAAGCTAGTTGATGCTGAGAAAAAGGCAATTTCATATTGGTGGTGTGACTAGTTTTATGTTTGCATGAACTTCCGGCTAGGGAGCCTTGGAACTCTTTTCCTTGGTACCCGGGACAAAACCTAACCAAATTCCAAATTGGATCCCATCACTACAGTGGTTGGGTGGTTGGCTAACCCATGGGATCGGATGGGGTCAGGCTGGACTGATGGATCCGTAAATCGAGACTCAATTTCTGTTTACGATAGATAAAGTAAATCCCGGATAGTAATTGTTCTATGAAAAAATGACCAAACTGATCTTGAAAATTCTAGAATCAGTTTGCTTGGATAGAGGCTCAGTTTTTCCTATAAATATAAGCCTTCCCCTTTGTAAAAGCTTAATGGTGTTTTATGCACTGTTACTCTACTCCTACCCAGAGCCATTTACATTGAATTTTCTTGATAATTCAATTGTTTTTGGCTTAATCCTCTCCAAAGCAATTGGTGGCCACTCTTGCTTCAAACAAGAGTAGAACCCTCAATCCCTCAAGCCAAAGGAAAGCTTACAACCCCATGTAAGCTAAATTTTTCTTACTTTTTATGGTTTTCTTGATTTTCTTGTTTATTTAGTTGATTAAAGTAAATTCTAATGCTATGCATTGATGAAAAGGCTATCCCCTTCTCAATTAAGCCTTTCTTTATCCTAGAATGTTTAACAAAAAGATTAATTAAGCTTTTCTTATTATTTACTCTCTTGAAAATTGAAAATTATGTAGATTAGAGTAGATGCGCTTTTACCGCGCACGAGTCGGAGCTGGGGACTTGCCGAACACCATATGCGAGCCACGAATGGCTGCAAGCATACAACCAGAACCTAGCAAGCTCAAACAAAAAGCAAAGTTGTGTCACTCACCGCTCAAACCGCCGCCATGAAGGATTCCCGCGTCGCACTGAAGAAGGAGCCGAAAAAGGAGCCGCCGTCGTCGCTCTATCGCCTCGCCGCTACACAGTGCTCGATCGCTCTCTCACTCACTCTCTCTCTCTCTCTCTCTCTCTCTCTCTCATGTAGGAGAAGGGGAACGAGAAGATAAGGCAAGAGCACTCTTGTATTCAACACATGAGAATGAGAGTTTTAGGGTTACATTTGACTCTTATAGGTGACTTAGCCGTTCACACATGGGCACCCATACATGACCAGCCGATCCTAACCCTTATCCTGCTGATATTCAAGGTGCGCCTCTCACCGATCACCCAATCCCTCTATCCTTTACATATGGTGTCGACAAGCCCGGCCCATGACTCACAATATTTAAATTAATTACATGACGTAAAACATAGTACGTCTCAATGTCCGTCCTCATAGGTTAGCATGCCCCCTTTCCTGATGTAGATTCCGTCCTCGGAATCTATGGTATGGTAAGCTCGATAGGGTTTGTTGTGGTAGACCGTCTGCAAAACAGGGAAGTAGAGTGAAAGTATGCTGGAACTCAAAAGATATAAAGTGTAATAAATTCAGGCACGTTAGACCACAATGGATGTTGCCATGAGAACTTAGTTTAAGGGGTCGCATGAATGAGCTAGTGTAGCAAATTAACAAGAGTTTAAAATTATTGAAAGTAAATCAAGAGTTAGCAAGGTGTCAAAGGTTAATCAAGGTTTATAAGTGGCCTAAGTCAAGGAAAATAACCAAGCTTAATAAATAAACAGATGAACACAATGTGTCTACTCTAAGAACAAGTTAATACCACGAGCCTAGGGACACAAGAAACATCAGAGTTACACGAGCCTTTTGCCTTTATTTCTTTATGTATGTGACAATTTTTACACACAATGGCAACCTCCCTAAGGCAAAACTAACATCGATCCTGGTACCATGTTTAACACAAAGCATTATCCAAGAATCTATTAGTTCACCTTAGGCAAAGCTACCCCTTACCAACCAAGGTATCGGTCTGGAGTAGAATACTCCTCGCCTACCAAGTGTCAATAAGGCAATAGGCCAACATTAGAGCACATAATAGACTTGCATTACCATTTATTGTAGGCTTTTTTTATAAATTTATTTCTTTTGATCTTCGCTCTTGAACTATAATGTGTTCTTGCATCCTTTCGACCAAGGGGTAAAAGCTATGTCCTAGAGGTCAACACACACACAGGTAAAAGCTATGTCCTAGAGGTAAAAGCTATGTCCTAGAGGTCAACACACAGCCAGGTTGTTCAAACATTAAGATGGTTATAACCCTAGACTTAAGACAACCATATTCCAGGTTAACTAAAGACTTCATGCATTCTCAAGAATATAGCCAATAAGGTTAAGCTCATTAATGATTTACACTAGCACGTCAGGCAACTTCAAAACTAAGTAGTACTTTGACAAGTTCCATGTGGTCATGTCTTCATTTATGCAATTAATTGGATAGTAAAAATGAAAGAGAGTGGATATGGAAGAATTACACCTGTATTTTGGAGATCTCCTCGATTTGATGAGAGAAATACCCACAATTTGATGAGATATTTATGTATGAGCATTGCGGCTATCTCAGGGCTTGAAAGCAAACCCACCGCAAACTTTTCAACCTGTACAACCAACTAACAAGCACTATACCTCGAGAGGCACATCAGTGTGAAAAATTAAAGACTCGTTTAAGGAATCCAAATTAGAAAAAACTTGAAAACACCAACCTACCTACCAGTCACCACCACACTACTACTGAGGACACGGTAAGAGGATGTTGTAGAGTCCTGGCTCTAGCCCTAAGGCTAAGCCTCTATCTGCATCATCCAAATAAATAAAGTCAGCCTCAATAGTACCATGAGTTTCATTCGTCCATTCGTCATCGTTAGATATATCTTTTTCGTTTTTCCATCCACATAGACTCATCAAGAATGTAACCATGCGAGGATAGTCATCTTGTGAAAGATGAAAGTTTTGGGCTATCGGGGATATGTCCTCTATGGAGTAGGGGTCAGTCATGGTCAATAGGCAAATTAGCCATTCTAATTCCTCAACATTTTCCTCTCTGGCTAGTACATCTATATGATCCAATTCGGTTTTAATCACAAGATAGCACATGTGAAATATCTGAGAAAGGTACAGATGATACCTCTCACCAAAAGTGGATGAAGTGTGTGATGCTCTTGCATTTGCCATATCTGCAAACACAGATATAGCATCAGTAGGTTTATGACAGGTCAATCTAGTTCCTGATTGTATACGGATATTTCTCCTCGTTTTGTGCTCTTACTCTTTTTACTATTTTTTGTTTTTCTTTTCTTTTCTTTTTTATGTATGAAGCTATATATATACATCCCCTTGAATTTGGCAATTACATGGTCAGGGGAGAAGGTTAGGGAGGAAGCATTAGAATGTCGAGCGTGAGTACATGCTCCCCCTTTCCTTGGGTAGATCATATTTTTTGCAATGATGTTGCAACCTCTTGGAACCAATTTGTCCAGCAGGTCATAGGTTGTGATGTGGACAGATAGCTTTTTATGACCCTTGTGGCCACATCCAATTGCAGAGATGGTAGTGTACGCTCCCATTGATGAATGGAGGAAATGGTTTCTCACGATACTTTCACAAAGGGAGACATAGACTCATTGGTCTCTTGTTGAGTGTTGACAAGAGTAGGTGTAGAGCATGAAGAAACTTCTATATCAATGTGTACCTGGCATGAGGAGCTAGAAGCTTCATGTGGCTCCCCCCTTCCTGAGCTAGGTGGTAATGATCAATATCATTTGGGAATCCAAACTAACTCTGGAAGCTCCCCCCTTCCTGAGCTAGGTGGTAATGATCAATATCATTTGGGAATCCAAACTAACTCTGGAAGAAGTGGTGCGGAGCACTCTGGAAGAAGTGGTGCGGAGCACTCTGCTACCTTTCCCTTACCAAGGTCTTGAATTGTCATTGGGGTGGCAACATTTGGTTTGCAAGGTTTTACAGGTGATGTAGAGGGATTCAGCTTATGTTTAGGGACCCAAATCTGGTCATTCCCCTCGTAGTACCCTTGGGCTACTAATAATTTTTCAGGGATCCATCTTTCAAAAGTGTTATTCTCATTACAATTGATTTTATGCATAGAAAGACGCATAAAGAATTTATTTTTATTTCAAAAGTGTTATTCTCATTAAAATTAATTCTATGCATAGAAAGATGCATAATGGAAATTTTTATTACAAAAGTGTTATTTTCATTGAATTTGATTTCTATGCATAGAAAGATGCATAAAGGATTTATTTATTTCAAAAGTGTTATTCTCCTTAAAATTGATTTTATGCATAGAAAGATGCATAAAAGATTTATGTTTATTTCAAAAGTGTTACTCTCATTAAAATTGATTTTATGCATAGAAAGATGCATAAAGGATTTATTTTTATTTCAAAAGTGTTATTCTCATTAAAGTTGATTTTTATGCATAAATAGATGCAAAAAAGGATTCTTATAAAAGTGTTATTCCCACTGAAGTTGATTTATATACATAAATAGATGCGTAAAGAATCTTTATACCAAAATTAGAATTCTCTTAAATTCTATGTTTAAATTCTATGAATAGATGTAATAAGATGTGATGAGAATCAGATAGATGTGAATGAATGCATGGATGGATGTGAGTGAATAGAGTTAATGAGATGTGAAGTGAATAGATGTGATGAGATGTGATGTGAATCAGATAGATGTGAATGAATGGATGGATGGATGTGATGTGAATAGAGGTAATGAGATGTGAAGTGAATAGATGTGATGAGATGCAATGTGAATTAGATAGATGTGAATGAATGGATGGATGGATGTGATGTGAATAGAGGTAATGAGATGTGAGATGAATAGATGTAATGAGATGTGATGAGAATCAGATAGGTGAGAATGAATGGATGGATGGATGTGATGTGAATAGAGGTAATGAGATGTGAGGTGAATAGATGTAATGGGATGTGATGAGAATCAGATAGGTGAGAATGAATGGATGGATGGATGTGATGTGAATAGAGGTAATGAGATGTGAGGTGAAAGATGTGATGAGAATCAGATAGGTGTGAATGAATGGATGGATGGATGTGGTGTGAATAGAGGTAATGAGATGTGAGGTCAAAAGATGTGAATGAATGGATGGATGGATGTGATGTGACTTGAGGTGATGAGATGTGAAGGTGAATAGATGTGATGAGATGTGATGTGAATCAGATAGATGTGAATGAATGGATAAGACGTGATGCCATGTGAATCAGGATGTAAATGAATGATATGTGATGAAAATGGATATGAATGTATAAGTGAAGAATGGATGTGGTTATGTATGTGAAAAATTGGATGTGGATGTATGTGAAAGAATGGATGTGGTTATGCATGTGAAGAATGGATGTGGATGTATGTGAAAGATTTGGTTCAGACACTGCAATTTTGATGTTATCGATGTTTTGCTACTTCCATACCATAACAGGTATGTGGGTGACTGCTTCTTTTGGGATTCTTCTTTAAGATTGAGAACTCTTGTAGCCTTTGATTTCTTAATGCTTTTTTCCTTACGCAGTGACCACTAGAGTTTTGCTTCTATTGACATCCAGCAGAAGCAATGCTTTATATTTAACTCTCTTAAAAACACACATAGAGAGCTGAAATTGTAAGTGGTGTGTGTGCTTTTTTTAACTTCAAACTTCATTATTTTGATTTAATGCACACTAACTAAATTATATGTATTGCAGTTGTATTAGAAGGCTTAAGAAAAAATAATTTTTATTTAGCTTCAAGATAATTGATATTGATACAAAGTGTTCTAAATCATCATATGCCATTGCAGATGAGAGAAGATAGCTTCAGCTCAAACTATGTATATAGTTTTAGAGCTAATACAATTTGGGAGTTTTTGAAGTATGCCTCCCCCAAACCTATTGTACCAGCTACTGTCGAGTTGGGTGAGAGCTCTAAAGTCCGAGAAGGTGTCATACACCTTGATGACACAAATGATGCTGATGTGGTGCCACAGGAACAAGGACCTAGTACTGATGAGGAGAAGCCATAGGAACAAGGACCTGCTGCGCTGATGTTGTTGAGGAGAAGATGGAGCAGCAGCAAACAGATGCTCCAGGGGCAATAGAGGAGACAATGGAGTAGCACCAAGAGACTGTACAGGACAGGATGGAGCAGCAGAAAACAGATTCTCCAAAAAAAGATGATACGGAGAGCTTGGACCATGTAGAGCGGCCTCTGGATCAGACTGTAGATAAATAGAAAATGGTTGTCATCAAGAATATGTTCTACATGTACAATTAAACACTTCTGTACAAAATTTTGCTTTATTGAATACAATACCTTTGTTTATGGAGTCTGTGTTATCTCAATTTTCAAATTTTCAATGTATTTGCATTTCATTGAACTCTCTCTTCTTTTGAGCACCTGCAAAAAAGCAATATGAATCAATAGGGTAAAGTAAACTAATAGCAGTGCTTAATGAGACTAGGATAAGTCAGATGGTGTACCTTCTTATTATTATAGATAAATAAAAAGTCCTTTGAAATAGAACCTTCTGTCTCAAACAGAATGTCATTGCGCAATTGAGCTAGGGAGCAACATTGTCTTAATGAGATATTGACTAGCACATCACCATTCTCAACAACATCAATATCAAGAAATTTATTTTTTGCACCAAAAGAATCTTCATCTTGATCCATTGGGACTAGTTTTGTGCCTAGCATTCGACTGCACTTATAATAAAAAGAAAAAAGAAAATTTTATGATGCAACCATGTACTTCAATTGCATAGAAGGTTGGACAACCTCACAAAACACTGAACTACATGTCTTCTTATCTCAACCTTTATCCAAAAATTGTGGCATGCATGCCAAACTTGTTGCTTTAACTGTGAACATTGTTTTTGAAACCTTCACTGGAAAGGTATTAAACAAGTTTACAAAAACTGTGAGAGGCATGCATAAAGAAATTTTTATTATCCTTGTGGCAATATTGGGCCTCAGAGCTTTCTGTACTTCTTTGAAAAGCTTGGCCCTATATGCCTCTGTAACACTAAAATGTGGGAGAGGCCAATCCACTGAATTCCATACTGGAAGGTCTTGTTTTCTTAACACACCATGTGTGTTAGCATTGTCCAGCAAACTGATAAAAATGATCAGTAAAAAATATACCCAATTGAGCTAGCTCTATTGCACATCGACCTTGGTATTGTTGTTCTCCTATCGATCCATGCAAAGCATCTATAAATCCCAGAATACAATCGATGTTTTGCCATGTCTCATACGATGAAGGGTATAAATCTGAAATAAAATAACACAAGAATGTCAATAAGCAAAGAAAGAAAGCTTTATCTTAAAAATCCATACACTTGATAAAGAACAAAACTATAATAGAAAAATATACAATTAGGCCTGTGTTGCGGAAGATCATTTGGATAGTCTCGCAAGACAAGTTCTTTATGCATGTACACATGCTGAATCAAAACTTCTTTCACCGATATCTTCCCTCTGGTGATTTTAAAATCTCGTACTCTTCCCTTCCATGACGCCAAAAAAATGTTTTTTGTCTAGGGTCTCTTTCTTTTGCTAGGTTGCATGAGCACCCATGCTCCTTTCGAAACACTAAACCTTTCCCAAGTTCCTTCTGTATTGACTATACTTGAATTCTCTACCGAAGGAATAGAAGAAGCAAGTCGACGGGGTAAGGATGTGTGGTATAATTCTGCCTTGATAGCATTATCATCCACAAAGCGTCTTCCACAAGAATGGCCATAGTTTTTATTCACCATGGAGACCTTGTGAATCTGTAACAACAGCAAAGTAATGTAAACAAGATAACAAAGTGAAGTTTCAAGAAAGAGAAAGTGGGCAGATAGACAGTTGACAAGAAACATCTTACTCTAAGCCAAACAGGATCAAGGGAGCAGTTTTGGAAAAGAAGAGGCTGCTGCACAATGAGACAGTGGTGTAGAATGGTATAACTTTCGAAGGAAAGGCAGCACAACATTTCAAAGTTCAAAGGAAGGTGGAAGCGGGAAGGCCCTTGTCAAATAAAATGTCAGACTAGATTCTATCTTCGTGTCCAAAGATCTTGTGAGAATAAAAAACCAATCTCCACATTAATGTAGCATGCTTGTACCTACATAAAGTATTGTTTCTTTTATCTATTTTCTCTTATTTTTGTGAATTTCCAACGTTACATTGGCCCTCTGTTGATTAGTTGAGAGCTTATTTTTCCAACGTTACATTGGCCCTCTGTTGATTGGTTGAGAGCTTATTTTTCCAAACCGTAAAAGGAGCTCCCTTTTTTCCTAATGGCTCACATGCTTAAGGTGGGTTAGCCTCCTAGTATATGCACATAATATAATGTGCACATAACATACTTTCTCTCTCTCAAAACATTGCACTCTTGTAATGAAAAGAAGGAAACCTGCACTAAACATTCTCAATTGACTCCCAAGTCGAATCCTTGATTTCTCTATCTTTTCACATAATTTTAACCACATGGATTAAGTGATTACAAAGTTTCCTTTCCCTGAATTCAAGTACCTTTTCAGGTTCATGTGGAACATAGGATAAATCCTCAACCTCAGCGAGTTCTTAAGGAGTAACTGTGTTATCCTCACCTCTCCCATGTTCTCTTCAGTCTACTGACATGAAAGACTGGACGAACTCTGACATCAATGTGGATGTAGTTTTAACTCATACGCAACCTTGCCAATCCAACGTATAACTTGGAATGGACGACAATATCTAGGAGATAATTTTGAGCACTTTCCTATTAACAAAGTCTGAGAATCTTTAGGAACTTTCAAATAAACCAACTCTCCTAGCTCAAAAGACCGAGGTGAGCGTCCCCTATCAAGCATAAAACCGTGCTCTATCTTGAGCACTTCTGATAGAATCCTGAGCTTGGGTTAGCATTTCTTACATATCACGTAAAAAATCCCTCGATGCATCAAGCTCAGTGTCCTTAAGATTGACATCAATAGGTGCCCTGGGTAAATACCCATACATAAGCATGAACGTACTATAACCAGTAGCCATATGCTTAGAACTGTTATAGTCAAATTCCATCATTGGAAGATACTTTTCCCAACTCGATGGTTTCCCAAAAATATACACATGAAGAATATCCTCTAAAATTTGATTCATACGCAGAATGTGGGGATCAGAGGAACTCATACTCAAAGTAGTTTCCAATTTCTTGAAAACTTGTTGTAAACCATTCGTAATAAAGTAGGAAGACATGGCATTATAACGGCAGGAACCAGGGATCCATCGGCGGCGGCCTGATGTACCCACATCTACACAGGGAATTATCAATGTCCCGAGTTACCCATATCAACATAGGGAGTCATCAATGTCTTGATGAGTCACATATGCACATGTGTAAACCATCAAGTGGACTATATAAATCACCTAAAGAACGGAACTAGAGAAAGAAATGCCAACAAAGGAAGAATCCAAAATTCCTTAATCCAAACACAATAAGATAAACTTGTTGAACTCTAAAGAAAGAGATTTCAATAAGTGAAAATGCCGACGAGATTACACCCATCAAAACATGCAGGCTAAAAAGAAGTTTATTTAGAGAACGCCTACACTACAACTTCAAGTGAATTCAAAAAATGAGTTAGAGGATTGTCTTTGAATGTTGGGGTCAACATGCCAAGTGATGTAAGCAAGGCAATAATCCTGAGTCCAAATTATCTGATAAGATAATATATGTGAGGGATCGCTAGAGTCCCATACCACCCATACATACCTTACCAATTTGAAAGTCCCTAGTATGCCATCTAGAAAATATGACACCCATACATACCTTACCAATTTGAAAGTCCCTAGTATGCTATCTAGAAAATATGAACAAAATGCAATGGCCTTATCCCAGACTTTCATATACTGAAACATGTCTCTATATAATTGAGACCACATCAAGGAATAACTCTTTCTAAGTATATCATTAAAAAATAATTTGACGTATTGGCACCTTTCTAATGATAACTACCCAATAAACATAATAAAACTGGGTAGAAAAATAACAATTCACCTAAATATATAAGCAACTAGGTATCTAAGTTGGAATATGTACAAAATTACAAGAAATATACTCCAAAATTACATGCAAAAATGAAGGCAAACGCTACTTCAAAGCACATGATATTATCCAAAAGATCAAAAGATCCTCATAAAACCATGGATAGAAGCATAGGAGTGCCTCAAACCCATGAAAACCATAGTTGATCATAAAAATCAATCCATATCATTGATCATGCCAAAAAGAAGCATTAAAATCAATGGCCAACTCATCGATCCGAAGTATATGAACATGGTGTCGTTTAAAAAGAACTCCAAAGTAAGCAAGTGAAATACGTGTGTAGCACCTTAGACGCAAGTGATCTAGGCAGAAGCTGATGAGTCCATATAAAACTTGAAAACCATCCAATAAAATCCACCAAAACAACTAGATCAACTAACCCATGATAGAATTTGTCTTAAAGGCTTAGGAAATTAAGCATAGACCCACACTTAAACAAGTGCAAAATAAACTATCATGGACAAGTGTCAAAGGCGAGACACACTTGGAACACAGATTCCAGCCATCATCAAAGAAAGCAAGGAACACGTCCAATAAAAGAAAGAATTCCACACGAGATAAACTCGAAAAAAAATAATGAAAAAAGAAACTCACATGTGACCAATGGAATCAAACAAAGGTACAACCATAACACCGTCCCATTCACCAATTGTGAATGCATGTGCCAAAATAAAGTTTGTGTACAAAGACACACATATATGTGGCACAAAAACAATTTAACTTTGCGACCAAGGAGCCTTAAAACCACTCGCCAACACAATGCTCGAAAAAATCAAGTAATAAATCCTTTCTGATAAAAAATAATGCTACCATAGACAAAGTCCTCCTTCTGCATTGAAATGCATAATAAACTTCAAAATTGCACACATGGATAAACCATCAATAATGTACCCAAAAAAATGAAAACAATGTGGAACACCCACCTCTGCCTAGCAAGGTCTTACGAAAGATGGTTAATTTAATGTGCATCTATGCCATCAAAATATTTCAACATGCCTACCTTTCAAGAAGTCAAGAATAATGTGGACTTCATGTGCAAATACATCTCTACACGTAAGACATATACTAATCACCATTGCTGGTAGAATGACGAAGGCGAGAAACCTCAAACTATCCACCAAAGAAGGCTGTGGCGTTAAGAAAAATAAAGGTGGCCACTTTTGGCGAAATATAAGCAACGTAAAATGATTTTTTTTTAACTCTTAGGCCTTTTAGCAAAGTAAGATGATGTTTTTTTTAAATAACCCTTTTCATTAAAAATGTTGATAAAAACCACCACCCGGGTTTCGAAACTGTAGGAGGAGGCAACAATTGATGACCAACAAGGATGCATGGAGAGGCGGCAGGAGCATGCATTGACGACGTGGATGGTAGGCAAATGGGCAGTACCGTAGGCCAAGCAGATAGAGATGCGGGTGCATGGGCGTGGCAAGGTGGCCAGAGGAGGCAGGATGGGCGACAAAACGAAGGCTGCGCCGGCGGTCCTGAGAGTTGGCCGGCCAACCCCTCCTAAAGGCTAGAGGAGGCTTGGATGGCCTAGCTAGCCGTGATGGTTGGCACAGGGTGCCCCCCCTTCCCCCCCGGGCGCGTCGCGATTTACGTAAGGTTTTGACCACACCTACCCAAAAATTTCCACCCTACACCATCCGCCGACCTACGTCATGTCGCTTGCACAGAGGGAAAAAAAAAAAAAACAGGCCGCTCAAAAAAAAAAAAACACTGCTCCAAAACAACCGCTAAATTGCTTCCTGGTGCTAAATTGCAGCCGCTCCAAAACAGCCGAGTTCGGCCAAAATCGGCTGGGCTTTTCTGATGCCCGCCCCTGCACACTCAGGTGGCTATCTATCATATCCTACCCAAAGTCATGGACATATAACATAGTTTTTTTTTCCCCTTTAAAAAATTTGGTATAATGAGAGAATTAAGAGGAGAAAAAACATCAAAAATTAATTACTGTTAAAATCTCATAGATCTCTCTATCTAATCACTATGCATAAACACACATAATCCAGGCATATACTTATCCACCCGACCATCCCTGAGACCAAGGGTGCACACATCAACATAATGAAGAACCACGTACCTAACCTTGGTGTCCCATATCACCAAGAAGTATATCTTTAATCCAGTAGCACACAGCTCTAGCATGAAATGGAAAGAGACTAGATATAATTCTCTACACAAGAGAACATCCCTTGAGAGTACCCTGTACTCCTATTTATAGGAGAGCTCTCAAGTGACTCTTAACCTTCCATTTCCAAAGTGACTCTTGACCTTCCATTTCTAGAGTAACTATTGACCTTCCATTTCCATGTGTGACTCTTGGTTGTTGCCTAACCCTAACCCCAACCCAAGCTTAGGTCTAACGCTTGTCCCACTAGAGCATGTTCCCATGCTCCGATGCTCACAAGCCTAAGGTGGGTTAGCCTCCTAGTGTATGCAAATAATAACAGCTTTGGAAACATTTCATGGGATTCGTTCATCGTGTATGGTGTGGACCTAGAATGTGGAGGTTGTGGTCCTAGAACTGGTGGAGGTATTGTTGGGACACATGTAAAATATACAATACAAGGCTTAAAAGTGATTCTTGGACATTCTCGATGCTTGTGGCCAAAGAAGGTAAAAATGATACAGTGGCCAACATCGACATTCTAGAGGTCTTCGGTGATGATAAACAAAATGCCATCCGACCATGTTAACATGAGCTTGTAACAACATCTCCTTATAGTCTTCTTTCCTCAAACAGAGGTATAATATGCCATCTTTTCCTTTTTTTGGTAAAAAGATCCGGAGATAAGGGTGTATGAAGTACATGTCTTTATCAATTCAACTATTTGCTTTATACTAAGATCTTTGTTAGGCATTCCAATAGTAAGAAACAAGACAATGTGTTCACTTCAATGAGGTATAATGTGTTCACTTCAATAAGATATAATGCTTTATACTAAGATCTTTGTTAGGCATTCCAATATTAAGAAACAGGACAATGTATTCACTTCAATGAGGTATAATGCCAAATTGGAATAATGTAGCATCTCGTATGTCATCTTGTAATCCAATTGGAGGTTCTCCTGAAGTTATTCTTGACATATAATCAGCCCTTGTGTAAGTTGTTCCTTTCCTAGCCACAACTGTGAAGTCAATTTCTTGAAGCAATATAAACCACGTCAGTATTCACCTAGTCTTGCATGGCTTGTTCACCAAATAAAGAAGAGCTTAATGGTCTATGAAAAATATAAACTTATTTGCCAATAAATATGAAGTTTCTTAACTGCATAAACCATAGTCAATCCTTTCCCTTCAATCGTTGTATAATTGTTTTTTCCATCATTTAATTATCTACTAGCATAGCAGACAAGAAATTCCATGTTTCTCTTACTAGGTTGTACCAATGTACTACAACCTATACCATAAGCAAAAGCATCCGAATATGCACATGAAAGATAAATTCCAAGTTAAGAGCTCTCAATATTGGTGCAAATACTAGAGCTTGCTTAAGCTTATTATATGACTCTTCACACTCATCTATCCATTCAAACATAATCAATAAGGCATATATGGGGTGAGCAATTTTGGCATACATGTAGATAAATTAACAATAATATCCATAATGTCCCATAAAAATTTGAACACCCTTACCATTGACTAGTCTCAGTAATTTAACAATGACTTCGATCTTCTCAAAATTAGTAGAGATCCCATTCTTTGAGACAATATGCCCCCCAAAATTTTGCCTTGTCTAACCATGAACTTACATTTGTCAGGATTTAGGAAGATCTAGTACAATCTACATTGTTGAAATATTAGCCTTAGATGAGCTATATGCCCCATTCTTTATTTTGAGTGCGCACACAAGTCATTCAAAAAAATCTTGAGAAAAACTCAAAGATACTCTTTGAAAGCATGGCACATCAATCGTTAAAATGTTGCAAGAGAATTTGTAAGCTCAAATGACATTACTTTGTAAGCAAATATCTCCCATTCCGTCGGAAATGTTGTCTTATGCTGATCCACTGCGTAGATAGACACTTGATTGTAGCCAAAAATTCCAAACCCTCTTTTTTGCTTCATGTTTAATTCTTAAGGGGTACTCCCGGCTTATGTGTCATTGTAGGTGGCAGTAGTCATAGACCCATTCATTGATTAATCTTTTGGTGTTCATTCTCCCCTAGCCTCTACCTCTATATCTTCCTCGTCCTCGGCCTCTGTAATTTTGTGTCATTGGTTGACCCTGCTCTTGGGCCTCTATTTGGTGTATTCTTGCTGCTCTTTTTCTCATGTTGTACTGACAATTAGCTATGGAATGGTTATACATTAAGCAGATGGCACATGTGGGTGGGGTTGTGCACTCCTCTTTCACATGTCCTTCTGCCTTGCATTGACTACAAAATACCCCTTTCCAAAAGCTTCCCTATTGCGTTGCTTCTTTCTCTTTATATTCTGCCATCAATGCTCGCACTTCTTCCACAATATTCTTATGTACTTTTTCCTTTTTCTTAGAGCACCTGTGCTCACTCTTTGCTTTCTCTTCTTCACTATCCTTGAACCTAGAAGAAGTTGATTCTAGCTAGATTCTTTTCAGGATGCTATTACACCTTTTCTTTTCTTCCCACCTTTCTCAATGGTTCTTCTTTCAGCTAGCTTGGTCTTTTCTACCATACCATTAAAGTCTTCCTCTATTTTAACTCTCTAGGTGTCTACTATAGCATGACCCATAGGGTTCATTCCTACTATGCACCACTCTGCAAGCTATTAAAAAGAGGGTCTTAGTTGCCCACTACTTTTTCAAGCACATGATTAGCTATTGGGAAAGGATAATGGTTCCTCACAGTGGTTGCAGTCACCTTTTTAAGGTCTACACATACATCTGGTTTATCATTCTTCTTTGGTACAATGACAATTGGTGAGACCCATTTAGTGTACTTGATTTCATAAATGAATTCCACTTCTAATAATTTGTCAAGCCATTCTTTGATCCTCTGAACAAAGGTGTCATTATATGTGTAAGGTCTTTGCTTTGTAGGCTTTTCCCCCTCTTTGATTAGAGTGTATGTTGGAAGATTTCTAGGAGGACTCCCTTCAAGTATTGAGAAGACCACACAAAAATATCCTTGAACTCTTTAAGGAGGCCGAGAAGGTCATCTTCCTCTTTTGGAGTTATATTGGTGGCTATCCAGACTAGTCTTTGATACTCACTAGGCTTTGCTGGATCCATTTTCTTTGTATCTTTAGGGCCATCATAAGACTTGCCTAGTTTGTTAAGCATGTCGCGGTTAGGATATTGCAAGGAGACCTTGTAATCTCTTACTATAAAACCCTTAAAGTTGCAAGGGGCCTTCTTGTCTTCCTCTTCTTCATTATTAGCACTATCAATCAACCAATAGGATTTTGGATGCTTCTTTTGCTCCTCTAAGCATTCTTTTCTTTCCACCTTCTTGTGGAGATTCTTTTCTTTCCACCTTCTTGTGGAGATTCTTCTTCAACTTCTTCAACTTCTTCAAATTCCTAGAGCTAGAAGTTTGAGATTTTTGGCTCTTCCTAGAGCTCTTTAACAAATCCTTCAACTTTAAATTAAGCTCTTGGGGGGTTTTAGCCCTTGGCTTCTTTAGTGATCATAGGAATTTCCCTTCATTGTCTTGACTTCCTACTCTTTGGATGGATCTAGAGCACCCACATACATGAGATACTTCATCTTGCCTTTGACATCTCATGGTGTCAGAGTTCTTTTTTTTTTGCATTGTCCTCTTTGAATAATTCCATGTCTTCTCCTTTAACTGTCACTTTGTGCAATTAATTAAAGTAACTTCTCCTCTTCCTCTTAGCAAGAGTCTTATCTTCTAAAATGCCTCTTTTATAACTTATTGTCGTAGCCAATCTTCATCTGCTAATTCATTCTCAAGGATACTACTTGACTCAGAGACTTTGGTGACCAGATATGGCTCTAAGTGGCACTTTCTTGCCATCACTATCTTCATTCTCATCAAGAATTATGATCGTCCTAATCGGAACTATTTCATTGCCATACTTATCACAAAATCTTATTCCAACCTCATTGGTGCATGTATCCATTGTAGCATAGACGTGTATCCACTTGTTTCCCTCATCCAAATCAACAAGATTCTTATCCGATAAGTAATATTTATCATTCATGCTCTTTTCAAGCCTTTTAGACTCATTCTTTCTTTCAGCGGCAAGCAAATGCAAGTCAACTCTTCCAAACCAATAAGAAGTCAAAGTATTAGACCTATCTATGGTAATAGAGTCTAGGTCTTCCATAGGGGAATGTGTTATGTCCCTACAGCTGCGGTCTTTAATATTGATTCTTGTAATTACTTATTCATGATGCAAATATAGATAATTAAAAACCCAATCTTGAATCGTCTGTATTCAATGCATAAAAGGTCTTCCAAGAATTACCTCGTAGTTAGGATTCCTGCCAAAATCTATCACATCAAAGGTGTTCTCATAGTCAATTCCATAAGATCTAACAACCATATTTTACAACAGACCCATTTTCCTCTCAATGTTTCCATTTGCTATCTTCAAAGACATTCTTGTCTTTTTAGGCTTTTTTGCCCCATTTTTCCAGGTCATGCTAATCTCCCCTATCTCCACTATCAAGAATTGCCATTGCCTTCACTCCTTCCAATGAATTTGGTAGAGTGGTGTTAGCGATGTCTCTCTCATAGCACTTCTTGACTTTATCCAAGGGTAATGAGGCTGAATTCTTAGCGTTCTCTTGCTCATTTCTCATCAAGTGTTGTTCTTAACTCAATTTTAGATCATTTGGGAAAATTCCAATAATTTGGGAGAATGAAAATGGACATCATCCCATAAAATTTAGAATTTTGATTAATTTGGGAATTTAATTTGTGTGCTTTAATGTAGTGAGAGGAGTATTACTTGTTTGTGTTGCCTTTTATGGTAGTTGTACGATGATTTGTGTTGTACATCCAATTTAAGGCAATAAATGGTAGCCTGCATTTTTAGTGTTGTGGTAAAATTAAGAGTGTGAATCTCTTGGGGGATGGTGGTGTTGATGAACACCTTAAAGATACTCCTTGCCCTCTAGTCTTTCATCTACAAAAGTTAAGGATATTTTATATATAACACTCTTTGTGTAATACACCTTTGCCAAAAAACAAAAAAAAACTTCGCATGTACACATTCTACATAACATGATAAAATCCAAGGGCTTGAATCGTCAATGTTAACACTATGTAGCCTTCTACCCCGGTTGCGATTTTGATTGGACTTGCTTTGGTATCTTTATTTTTTGAAAAGTGCTTTGTTCCTTTAAAACCCATGAAAATACAACGGTATCAATAAACTCCCACACTTTTGGGTCCCTACTATTGCGCATCCAATGTTTGTCCCAGCATTCTCTGTGCACCTCCTCATCTAGTAAGCCTTATTTCTTGCATATTGGTGCCCAATATTGTATCAAAACTTCATGTATTTTGTGGATTTTGGATCCCTATCTACGTCTAGCTCAGCAAACAACTAGCCATATTGGGTTTTTTTTTTCAAATGTTCAACAAGATGAAGTCTCCCTTCTTCACATCAACTAAAGTCATGAATGCCTTCTTTGGTTTCTTGCTCCGAGGCCCACAGTAGTGATTATTACACTCCTCATAACCTTCAAAATCATCATCCTTAGCCTCTATAGCATCCATACAGTGGGTTCCTTCTAATCTTGGCCAACAATCAACATAGAAGCATTCACTCTATATAATGGGCTTCCCAAGCTCAATGATCATCTACTTTCAATACTCTTGATTATACAGAGATAATGTGCTTTACATATCCAGACCCTTTCATGCTCACCCACCTCTCCCAGTAACAAATGTAATCTTTTATCCCATGGATAATGTCCTTCACAAATTCAACCAATGGTAGTAGTTTAGGACACCCAGATGGAAGCTTTGCTCTACCTAGACTATTTCTCTCTTCCATAGTTTGATTCCCCCCTCTTTTGGCAACCAATATAACTGCTTTTGATGCACTATATATTGCATGACTTGTATCTCGTCTGACATAAAGAATCAAAACTACAATGGCTTAAAGTGCCCAACCGTGTAAGTCATGCTATTTCTAAATTTCTTTGAAAATTGACTAAAGATTACCCCACCATCAGGAAATCCAAAGGTGCTGTCTTGAACACCAAAACATAGCGATTCTTGTTCTCATATTCACAATTGTCAAGTTGTAAGAGTAGATTCTCGGCAACTTGCAAAACCTTGGTACAACACATTGTGATGTAGAAGCTTCTATTATAGGACTAGATGATGTTCCAATACTTTCTACTAGAGACATCAAGGGATCTCCATTACATAGGCATAAATGTTGATACTACACACTATTGTTTGTGGTTCCTCTACATAAAGTCTCTTTGCACCGTGACATTTTATGTGAATCCAAGGCCTTTCTTGAATTCAATACATTAAATAGTGTGCTACTACACCCTGGCATACCATCATGAGCTAGATCCCCAAGGCCATGCATGTCCTCCATCTCTAGGTTGCATAGAGACAAGATGCTAGTGACTCAATAGTTGCATTGGGATCACTAGGCAACAAGCCAGTTAGAGCAAAGTGTCCATAATGACCATATCCATGACTATGGGTAATGCCACACACTATCTGTGTCCTTTGATTTTACTTCTAGTCTAGGAATTCTTGTCTTCTTTTGGTTTGTCTTATTATGAATAATACATAAGTATTTTTTAGGGCACATCTCTGAGAACTTGTGCCATGTATAGTATAATTTTCTACAACTTTATTGTTGTAGCATATGCTTCCTTTTCTCTTCCATTAGCTTGTCCCATTCCTCTTGACACTCAAATGGGCCTTGATGCCTGTACACAAAGTACATTTAGAGAACTCGCTTGTCTTTGAAAGTGCCACGTGCAAATTACATTTAGAGAACTCACTTGTCTTGGAAAGTGCCACGTGCTAGAACTTAGTATTCCAAATTCTATAAAAGGAAGATGTTGACATGAGCTTGTAGCCTAGCTTCTTCAAACCAACATTCACCTCATGAAGGATGTCAACCTATCTATATGTCTCTGGGATCACAAGTTGAGTCTCCCTAGACACATCTGGACATTCGTTATGTGGCATTTTTTCAAAGTTGTTCTCCATAAATCACAAATTATTGCCTTTTCCATTTCTATGTGGTCTTGTGTCCTTCCTATAATACCTGTATTCCCATGCATGTACTTTCTTGCACCATTTTCAAATTAATCCTTGTATAAATAGAAAGATGTCTTTGGAATTCCATGCATCTTAAACCGTGCTTTACACCAAATCTCAGACCCATCAAATGAGAACACATAGTACATATTTCCAAAAGGGTCACAATGTTGAGCCATAACAATTGTGTGGTACACATAATCTGTATGGTCATGTATGAATTGGCCCCAAAACTCTTTATAAAGCAATAAAAGTGCATCCCAATTAGCAAGCTAACAACATCTCTTTTTTTGCAACAGCCAATTGTTGACACAAGTTACATTGATTCTAGTGCCATTCTTTTAACAACTACATGCACTGTTATCCTTTTAGATGTTCTATTGATCATGTGATATCTCATTTTCTTTGAGATGGGAATGGCATCTGTAATTGCATCACAATGTTTATTCTCATTACTTTTGCATGTTTGGCTGTGATGGTAATGGACATCCATCTAGTATGGTGACCTATTTGATTGGCCTTGAGTTACATCATATATCTTCTCATCAATGCCCACTCCCATGCAATATTCCCCAAATCACATTGAGGTTAATGGCGTCACATAGAGAACCACTCCCTCACCTATCCTATTTTTCCTTTCCTCATCCCATAACAACCCCCTCCTATCCTTCCAAGCATGACGATAGCCAAACGGATCTTCTGACATAGTTAATAAATCCTCAAACGCATTATTCTTATAAAAAATAGCTTCATCATCCAAGACATTAAGACAATCTTTAAGGGATTGCACCTCATCTACTCTTTCAACAAGCTGCAAAGAGCGTGCCTGGATAATCTTGGTGACCAATCTGATCCCCAAGAACTCTATTAGCTCTTGCGAGATTATGGTGTATTCACCCATTGGCTGAGCCCAATAAAATCTTCCATACTTTAGGTCTTTGTAGATTGCTAATGTGATGGTAAAGTCATTGTAACTATAGGTTAGCAGATAGTCATCCATTGCAGTGTAGGGAATCTAGACCACTTGCAAACAAGTATGCAAGGTATGATCAACCTTGAGCAAGTTCTCTAGCTCCTTGTTTTTCAAAAAAATCTTTAAGTCTTCTAGAGAAAGCTGTCCTACTTCTCTGACTCTGGTGTCCACTTCTATTGTCCTATTCTAGTTGGCAACTCCCTTCTTAAAAGCCTTAACCCACCTCAGGAGATCTATATGGATATATCTCTCTATTCTCCAGTTCTAGTTGCCCTTTCCCATCCCCTCTTCCTTCCCCTTCACCCTTCACACCTCCCCCACTCTCTTGCCCATTAGTCTTGCCCCACCCTCTTGCCCAATTAGCCTTGCCACTATCTGTTAACCCACTTCTAGGGTTAACAAGAGCTACCACCATTATCTTACATCAATGAGTCAAGGTAGATACACCAAAAGGTCATACATTCCAGATATGAAGCAATGGTGTCCAAACCTATAACTTGGATGGGCGCTCGTAATGGTCCTATGGAATACTTATGGTGATTCTACTTCAAGAGCGTGTGGTAGTAAGTTAGGATAAAGTATCAAAAGTGATGTACTTCATGGATATATTATGAGAGTAGTCATTGTACTAGCATTAGGCCTCTTATGAGCCTAAATTTCTCAGTCGACCATAGTTTAAGTGAGTGTGAACACCTATGGCCATGTATATAAGTGAATATCTCTCATAATACAAATAACTCTCCCATTGTGCAATAGATTCTTGCTCTTGCTAACCTCTCTCTAATCCATGCTAGTGAGTGTGTGTGAGTGAAGTGAGGTGAGAGGAGGGACGAGTACACGTAATGCAATGCGGCGGTGTGACAACGCTTGCAGGAGGCACGGAGGAATTGCTTCTCAAGGAGTTGTAGAGCTTGGAGACCTCAAGGGTTACGAGCTTGGCCAATGGAAAGATCCGCACGACAATTGCGGTCACCAAGTAATCTTCTTGTTAGATGTGTTTTGACGGGGGTTTGGGTGAGCCATAACATTTTTGGCACTGCTACCGAGGAGCCATCCCTTAGCTTTTACCACTGTTGGTTCTCTAATCTACGTATGCCCATTGCCCATTTTCTTGATTAGTGGTTTACCATGAAAAAGATGTGGTTTTGATGGAGATTTGTGTGTGATTTGGTGAAGTATAGCTCTCTTTTTTGTTTTGTAAAGAATGCTCTTTTTGCTTAGTTTTAGCTTAAATCATTGTTTTTGTTGTTAATTTGGTTTTAATATTCCTAGGGCTTGCACATAGAGTGTTTTTTGTTTGATTTTTACACATTAAAGTGTTAGCAAGTATTAAGAAGGGTAGCTTAATCACTTGAAAATTTTCACAAAAACTCTTGAAATCGACTATTTTCGAGGTCAAAATTGATCATGTAAGAGGTCGAAATTTGTGTTCTTTAGTGTTTTGAGAGCATCTAGATGCATCAAGACACCTAATTACATCAATTAGAGGAATTTTCCTCTCTTTTGCTTAATTTTGCATAAAGAGAAGAGACTATAACCAAGAGTTTAATTAATCTCTAATTATAAACTAATTATAAACTAATTTACACATTAGTTGAGGCACATAGCTTAGAAATTTCATGTCCTATCCAATGATGTGCTCAATGGTGTGAATTAATTAGTGAGTAGTGGTTAATTAGAGCTCTAACTTAGTTCAAAAAGGAAAAAAAGCACTAGGGCTTATGCATAGGCTATGCGTAGGCCTTATGCATAGCCTTATGCATAGGGATTATGCAATAGGCCTTATGCATAGGGCTTTATACATAGCCTTATGCAATAGGGCATTATGGATTAATGAAAAGCTTAATCTTTGATTAATTTTTAAGCACTTTTTTCATAGATCATTAAGGCTAATGAGCATTGAATGAAAAGATGCCAATGAGTTGTCAAATTGTCCATTTTGGGAGTCATTTATGTGAAGGGTGTAAGGAGGTGTCATAAAAGTGTTGACTTTTTTATTTCCAGTTACCTTTTTGAGAAAATATCCATATCTCTCCAATTTAAAATTCAAAAAATATTCCCTCCACTCAAGGAAACTCGAATTTTCCACTAGACTTTTTTTTTATAAATCCATGAACTACCTAGTTCATGTTATAAAACAGGTCTAGTTCACGTCGTGAAATAGCCTCACGTGAAAAAAAGCAATCCGTGAACTAGTTCATCGTGAACTAGTTCACGTCGTGAAACAGGTCTAGTTCACCTCGTGAAAGCCTCGCATGAAAAAAAAAATCCGTGAACTACCTACTTCATGTCTTGAAACAGGTCTAGTTCACATTGTGAAACAAGCCCGCGTGAAAAAATAATAATTTAATTTTATCAAGTTGATCCATTTCATGTTCGTGAAACCCTCTGGTTCACGTTATGAAACAGGTCTATGGGCCAAAAAAAAAAAAGTGCCTGGAAAAAAGCCCTATTTGAAGGTCCATATCTCCTAAACCGTGAGTTCGATAAACGTGTTCTAGTGCTCATCAAAAAGCCAGCACTAAGCTCTTCAAAATTGGTCTTGAGCATCCGAGGGCAAAATCCATCGTTTTGGTCTCTAACTAGAAGCCTCAAATTTTGACCCAGAAATCAAGGCAAAAAACAGGCCTTGAGACACTAAAAATCGCCCAAAATAGCCTGAAAAAGATTGGGTGTCATATTCAAGCTACTTTTTAAGTGTCTACACGACAAAATCATAAAAATTTCAAAGAGACAAAGTTGTAGTACTCTATGAATACTACAACTCTCTCATACAAAGTTTTTTCAAATTTCTTTTAGAACACATTCAAAAACGGGCTGCGAAACAGGGAAAATCTTTTTAGAAAAAAATTTCATCTTGAGAAAGTGGTGGAAAATAGGTTTTAGGACCTTCTCTTCCATCTGGGATGCTACTGGCATGCACTTTTTTCGAAAAAGTTCATCCAACGAGGGCATTCACATGCGCTTTTGAGACCTCGGCTTCCATCTTAGACACTAGTGGCATACACATTTTTTAGAAAAATATCACTAAGGTTCACGTGTGCTTAGTGCCTAAGCAAATCAAGGCAAACGGACACTCGTTTGAACCAGAGAAGGGGGCGTCAGGACTCGAGGCTATAACAGGCTATAAGAAAACCTAAAAAGCAAAAAAAAATAAGTATGCTTCCTCATTAAGGAGCAATTGGCAACGTCAAGATATGGCAACGATAAAGGGATTACGTAGGCTCACACCCAGATCCTCCCTCACGACAGTTGTGGTTCACCAGGTAATCTTCTTGTTGGATGTGTTTCAATGGGTAATCTTCTTGTTGGATGTTCTTGGAGACCTTAAGGGTTACAAGCTCGGCCAATGGAAAGATCCTCATGACAGTTGCGGTTCACCAAGTAATCTTCTTGTTGTAGAGCTTGGAGACCTCAAGGGTTACGAGCTCAGCCAATAGAAAGATCCTCACGACAGCTGCGGTTCACCAGGTAATTCTTCTTGGATGTGCTTCAAACGGGGGTTTGGCTTTGGGTTTGGGATTTGTCTGGCAAAATGCACAAAACCCGGGTCAATGGTTGGAGGCTCAAGCCGTACTTCCAAAGGGTTGATTTCATGAGAAGGCTAGATGGACTTGTCATCAAAGAAGCAGTACACAAGGAAGAGAGTCCTTCCTCGACCATGGTAGCATCATCAACAAGTTGAAGCAGTACACGAGAAAGAGAGTCCTCCTCGACCATGGCAGCATCATCAAGAAGCTACTAGAGGCATGAATGCCTCTAGCCTAGGGGGAGGGCTAATGATCTAGGATTTTCACACCCACCACTTGGAGCATCTAATTCTAATTGGAACCCTAGCATATTCTTGTACATACTAGCTTGTGTCTTGATTTTTCCCGTCTATTTCCATACTTGTATGCTCTACTCTTGTTTTCAAAATTCATGGGAATGGTTGTTTAGGGTTTCAATACATTATCTATAGTTCATTGCCTTATTAAGGTAGACGAGTATTTACTTTCCCTCTAAGCAATGAATAAATAGCTAGGAGTATATTTTCTCCCTTTCACTGAATGGCCCGTGGACTTTGTACATATGCTAGAGCTTCCACCCATTTAATACATATAAATATGTGTACGTATAAATATAGGGTGAGTGTTTTTTTTTCTTCCAAAGTTGAAAGGGGCCCCCTTATTTAAGGTCTCATTGACTGGTACCCCTTGGGCATATCACATCTCATGTATATATATATATACACACACATATATATATATACATATATATATATATATTATGATGCTTTGACCTCTCCATCACCAGAGCTTCTTCGCTCGCAAGACAACCTCCTCCTCCCTGTCACCCTCTTTGCAGCTGCGCACAGTGGGCTTCTCTTGGTGGCCATCACCCCCACTGTGGACCATCACCTTCTCTCGGCTGCTCTGAGGCAAAACCATCACCATGGGGCCATCACTTTTCGACTACACACATCCGCCCCGCCATCCTTCCCCTCTCAACTACACACCTCCGCTCCTACCATGGCCATCTTCACCATCAGCACCACACGGCGGCTCTCCCACCTTCAAATCACCCTCCTCCCCTCATTGGTGGACATTGCACCCTTCTCCACCGGCTCACTCACGACCACCCACTCCCTTTCTCTCTTGCTTCTCACCCTCCACTATCACCTTCTTACTCTCTCTCTATCTCCACACCCTTCCCCCTCACGCACTCTTTTACACTCAAAATTTTCCTTCCATGGCCGTTGAATGAAGCACCACTATGAATTTTATATAAGTGCATCTATATCCATGTGAATATATCAAGTCATTCCCTATTTTCATCTCTAGTGTTGAGCTAAAATTTGTTTAACTCTCGTATATCTTGGGGATATTTATAGCTCATAAAGGAGAATTTAGATGGAATACTAGTGCTAAAAATTCCATCTATTTAGAGATTACAAATCTTTTACAAAGCATTTTTTCGACTTGTGTTCTCCAATTACAAGCAAAATGCAGAAAAAATTAAGCATAAAGTGTTACTGGGACATCGATACAATCCTTTTGGATTGTGAACTCGTCCTTAGATGTCTTTCTCAATCTTCCTACTAAAACAATCTTTAGTGTACGTGCTACAAATATAAAGAAGGGTTATGATTGTATTCCATGTAAAGGGGCATATGGCATTAAAGTGGTTATGAGGCAAATTATTGAATGGGCCTTTAAGGAAGCTAGAAAGACATATCTCACAAATAAAAATTTGTTGGCTATTGACAAGTTAGGTTCTTGGAGTAACTCTAAGGTGAGCAACCTTACCTTTTCTTCCAAAATTGTTTCCTTACTCAATTATTGGCTCTTTCATCATGTATTTATAATTAGGCTCAAAGAAGGTATATACCAACAAGTTTGTGGCATACCTATGGTCTTCTCATGCTCCCCTTTATCGTGCAATGTGTACCTTTTTTATTTTGGGTTTGAGTTTTGCAAAAGACTTTGCAAACTTGAAAGATAGGATATATTGAAGCATTTTCATTTCACTTTTGAATACTTTGATGATCTTTTTCTTGTGAATGTGCCTAACCCTACTATTTTCTTTCATAGAGAGGTTGATTTGCAAAAAGCTCATTATTTGCCTGCCTTTATGGATTTATCCAAAAAAACATATTGAGTTAGATTTCTCCAGCACAAAATTGAAGGGAATAAGCTTTGGAGATTTCTTTGGTGAATTAACTTTTTTTTTAACTTATTGTGCTCATTGAGTATGGATGATTGCATCATTGAGATGTTTTATAAATACTATGACCTTCATGCTACAACATCCCATGCATCATTAAGATTTTATTGTGCTCATTGAGTATGGATGATTGCATCATTGAGATGTTTTATAAATACTATGACCATGCTACAACATCCCATGCATCATTAAGATTTTTATAAATATTATGACCTTCATGCTACAGCATCCCATGCAGGAGATTCTGCCTTGGATGATGTACATAGATGATGTTGATGTATTCTTGTAGTCTCATAGGTCATTTTTGCTTTGGAATATTTCAGGAAGTTTTCTTACCCCATCACATTTCTCATTATTTTTACAATGATAAAAGTTGTAAAAGAGAGAGGGCTTTTTTTAAAGATATTTTTTTATATAAATGAAGTTGATTAAGCTCCTAAAACCTAACTTTTGTTTGTAAAATTATTATGCTTCATTGAGCCTACAAACACATATTTTTTTATATAAATGAAGTTGATAAAACTCCCAATAATCCAGCCTTTATTTGTAGAATTATTATGCTTGATTTAGCCTATAAACACATTAAGGGTATGCAATTTTTTGCTACTTCTTTCTCAAAATAAGATGTAAACTTCATTAAAAGAGATCTCTCAAAACTTCTCTCTAGTGTTGAGCTAAAATTTGTCTAACGCTCGTATATCTTAGGGATATTTAAAGCTCATAAAGGAGAATTTAGATGGAATACTAGTGCTAAAAATTCCATCTATTTAGAGATTACAAATCTTTTACAAAGCATTTTTTCAACTTGTGTTCTCCAATTACAAGCAAAATGCAAAAAAAAAAAGCATAAAGTGTTATTAGCCATTGGGACATCGATACAATCCTTTTGGATTGTGAACTCGTCCTTAGATGTTTTTATCAATCTTCCTAAAACAATCTTTAGTGTACGTGCTACAAATATAAAGAAGGGTTATGATTATATTCCATGTAAAGGGGAATATGGCATTAAAGTGGTTATGAGGCAAATTATTGAATGGGACTTTAAGGAAGCTAGAAAGACATATCTCACAAATAAAAATTTGTTGGCTATTGAAAAGTTAGGTTCTTGGAGTAACTCTAAGGTGAGCAACCTTACCTTTTCTTCCGAAATTATTTCCTTAATGATTGGCTTTTGATCATGTATTTATAATTAGGCTCAAAGAAGGTATACACCAACAAGTTTGTGGCATACCTATGGTCTTCTCATGCCCCCCTATATGGTGCAACGTGTACCTTTTTATTTTGGGTTTGAGTTTTGCAAAAGACTTTGCAAACTTGAAAGATAGGATATATTGAAGCATTTTAATTTCACTTTTGAATACTTCGATGATCTTTTTCTTGTGAATGTGCCTAACCCTACTATTTTCTTTCATAGTGAGGTTCATCTGCAAAGAGCTCATTGTTTCCCTGCCTTTATGGATTTATCCAAAAAAAAACATATTGAGTTGGATTTCTCTAGCAAAAAAATTGAAGGGAATATAAGCTCTGGAGATTTCTTTGGTGAATTAACTATTTTTTTGAACTTATTGTTCTCATTGAGTATGGATGATTGCATCATTGAGATTTTTTATAAATGCAAGCTGCTAGCTTTCCATGCCATCAAGTTCATCCATATGGCAACAAACTAACCAAAGGAGTGGTCTTACAAGGTCATCTTGTTAGAGATAACCCTTGCCCTTATTTAACCAACAAGGTTGAGCTTGCCGGTCAAGCTATTTGAGAGCTAGTACAATATTTTTGTACTAATGGTTTTAAAAGAGCAAAGTTTTGGAGGCTTATATTAATTTTCTTGAACAATTATTTTCCTAGAATAGTTTAGCAATCTGTATGTGTGCATCGGGGGTAACCTTGCCTTATTAAGGCCTCCTTGCCACATGTATTGTCAACTCCAAAAGGAACTTCACCATTTGGTATGCGAGATAAATGATCAGCCATGACATTCTTTTTGTGAAGCCTCACAACAACTGTGATTTATCAAATTCCAAAAGGATTAACAACCATCGTGAAATACTTCCTATAGCACATGGTTTGTTAACAAGGTATAACAATGCTTGATGACCCACATAAAAAAACAAATTTATTAGCAAAGCAGGCAATGCCAAAATTTCTTTATAGCATAAACCAATGCTAATCCTTCATATTCTATAGTGGTATAATTCATTTTAGTCTCATTTAGTTATCGGCTTGCAAAGCTTATAGGGTAGTCTATCCCATGCTCACCTAGCTGGTTTAGGACACATCCAATGGCAAAATTTGCCACATTAATGCACACATGGAAAATGACATCCCAATTCGGCACTCTGAAGATTGGAGCTATAGCTAGAGCGTGTTTGAATAACTCATATGCTTGATCACATTCTTTAGTCCACTCAAATACAATGAGAAGATTATAGAGGGGATGAGCTATCTTAGCATAAAAGAGAATGAAATAATAACCCACATGGCCCATAAATATCTAGACTCTCTTATAGTTTGTTGGTGGTGGTAATTCGAAAATAAATTTAATTTTTCTTTTGTTAGTGGAAATACCATTTTTGGACACTATGTGTCCTAGGAGGATGACTCCGTGTTTGACCCAAAATTGGCATTTGAAAGGATTAGAAAAATGTGATAAAGTCGACATCTTTCAAATACCCTTCTTAGGCATGACAAGTGTTGTTTTAAGACAGAATGAACATATAGATCATCTAAGAAAGTTTCCCAAAACTCTCTTAGAAATTCTTTGAACGCGGTATTCATAAGCCTTTGGAATGTGGCTAGTGCATTGGTCAACCCAAAGGGCATAACACAATAAGCGTACACACCACCCTTTGTCGTCCACAAAAGTCGTTTTAGTTTGGTTCTGAGGTGCAATAGAAATTTGATTGTAGCCTGAGTAGCCATCTAAAATGTTGTAGCCTGAGTAGCCTGGTCCTTAAGTGCAATAAAATTTTGATTATAGCCTGAGGAGCCATCTAAACCTCCTTGCCTACAACTTGTTCAAGAACATGCTTAAACTATGACAAGGGGTAGTAATCTCTATGTGTTGCAACATTAACTTGAGTATTTAGGTTATAATTAGATGAAAGAGCACTAGAAGATCAACGCAAAATGGCATTTGCTACCAAAGATGGAGTTTATGTATACAAAGTAATGCCGTTCAGACTCATGCCCCCATAACATTTCAGAGGCTTATGTGCACAACCTTCAAGGATTATTTGAGAGAGTTTCTGGAAGTTTTCATTGATGATTTATGTATGCATGCACAATGGAAAGAACATCTTAAGGCTTTAGAAAAAGTGTTGTAGTGGTGCAGGTTGTATTGCATCTTGCTCAACCCCCACAAATGTCAAATTTAGGTGAAGCATGGGGTGATTCTTAGCCATATTATATCCAATAATTGTATCTCCATAGATGAAAGTAAGATCAAGCTCATATTGGAGCTTCCCACATCAACAAATTACAAAGGAGTGCAAAGATTCATGTGGGGAATGTGGGTTACTACTGCGAATTGGAGTGTTGGAGACTACAATGCCTAGGGAAGAGAAAAAGACTATCTTAAAGTTTGTTGTAGCACCAAAAGGGGCTTTACTAGAAATTATTTTGTTGGGAAGAACCTACATCAGAGACATGAACTTCAACTTCACCTCTTCAATGATGAGGACCTTTGCTCAGAAACAAGAGGAGAAGGGAAAGGATGCCCATGAAGAATTGCACAAGGAAAACAAAAGAGGTTCCAAAATCTTCCAAACAAGCTCAACAAAGGGCTGATTAATTAACTCTAGTAAAAGCAACTCAGAGAATAAGAGTGCCTTGAAAGTGGGTGCCTAAGAAACTTCTAGCATCTCAAAGCTATTATGAAGGGGCCACACAAATCTGGGTAACCAAATAGCTTACTACGGTGGCATCAATTCAAGCAAAGACACCTAAAAGGGCAGCAAGTGAAGCTCAGTTCAAACCGGTCAAGACAATTCAAAAGTGGATACCCAAGCAAGCTGAGCAAAGTACAAAGATCAATGCCAAAATAAGGAAACAATGGTGTGGATTAAATCTCAATCGACTTCTATGAATACTATAACCTTGCTGGTGCCAACACCACTCACTCAAGAGATGGAGAACAGGCCAAGAAGGGGGTAGACTAGTCTTAGGACAGCGCAAAAGCATAAGTGGTTGGACAAGATGATAGATCAAAAGATTAAAGCTCATACCAAACAAAGACTACAAACCCAGTGGGACTCAATTAGGAAGATTCTTCCAGAGATGGCACAGATGACACCACTAGAGCTGGAGCTTGATTTGCGCAAGATATTGGAGCCAAGTTCGTTGGATGGGGGCTTAAAAGTTCTCAATTTGAGGCCAAGGTGAGTGCTTAAAGGCTCAAGGAATGGACTAGGACATGTCATAAAAGGGTAAAATTTCACATTTAGAAGACAAATTTGACACTTTGGGATTTTTTGCAAAAATTTATAATTTGATGGATTTTAGGTATGATCCGACGAATTAACCAAAGTCAAAGGTAACATTTATAATTTGACAGATTATACGATAATCTAACGGATTAATCTAGTTGTTACATCTGGCAGAACATGCAACCAATCACGTATAATTCAACAGATTTTAGTTATAATCCGACGGATTATAGTCAGGTGGATTCTACATTGTGCGGCTATAAAAAATGACCCAAGTGTAATAGCAACACTTAGTGAAACTGTTGCAAAATTCACCCTTGCCACTAGTCAAGCACTCTATAGCACTATCAAAGCACTCTACCATCACTCCATCACTCTCGCTCTACATGAAGCTTTCCATAGCTTAATTTGGTGCGGTTTCTTGGTTTTTCTCTACTTTTTTTGTTTTTCTTGCACTAAGCTGAGCTTTCACACTCTCTACTGGTGGCTAACACTAATTTCTCTCCTCGTCACATTGCTCTCCTCTCTCTCATCTCTATAAAATCACTTTTTCTCTCTACCATTGGTCGTATATGCCCTCGTGTTGCATTCTACCGACGTTAATACCCCTCTCTCCCTACACCGCACCAAACTTAGCCTAAACTCTGCACTATCTCATACTAAGAAACCCAAGTCACGTTCCCTAATGGTGGGGTTAGGGGTAAACAATCCAACGAACCAGCTTCAAATTTTGAAAAGATCGATGATGCTTTCACAGTTTTTATACTGAAAATCAAAATCAAATGAGCTTGTTCTTAAGGTTGTCTGAAGCTCAACGGAGATGCTTTACCGGGCAACAGGAACCGGGAATCATTCCGCCATGCAAGCCAGCGAGACGCTGCGAGCGTTTCCTCACCAGGCAACACCACCCTCCCTGCTGTGCTTCAACAGAAGGCGGGTCATCATGATGACACAGGAGGAGAACAGTGAAGAAGTGGAGCCAGGAAAGCGTCTGGACAGGAGGTTAGTAGAGCCAGGCAAGCTCTTCGATCGTGAGAAAGAAACGGCATGTCTGAAGAGGTTTGTCACGGACAGCTTCAGACGGGGTCGACTTCTCCTGTTAACAGGACCAAGAAATTGTGGAAAATCTTTGATCTTGAAAAAGGTAGCTGCAGATGTGAAGGATGGGGTAGTGTTGGTGAATATGTGCACTGGCGCTGCCTACAGTCCCGATTTCTTTCTCCAGGAATTCCAAGCAAAGCTTGCTGCCTTAGATCGTGGCACCGGCACTGCTGGCAGGATCCAGAAGTTCATAAGAGATGCCTGGAATGCAGTCGAAAGCGAAGCGACTCTTGGCATCCAGGACCCAAAGACAGGCTCGCAATCAGGTGTCAAAGTGAACAAACGAGAAGGTGTTTCAGAGTTATGTGGAGGCGCATCCAGAAAAACTCATCACGCTGGTTTTGGATGAGGCGAACCTAATGCAGGCTTGGCTTTCAGGTAAAGACTCAAAGGACACCCTAGACTCTTGCATGAAATTCTTTACCTACATCACTAAGGAAGCCCGTCTAGCCAATGTGGTGGTCCTTGTGAGCTCGGACTTCTCTTTGAATTTCTGGTTGAATGATGAAATTGGTGCTGACAGGTTCTTCTGCCATGTCATTGGCGACTTTCCTCAGCCGACTGCCCGTACCTACTTCGAGTGCCTTCTAGAAAAGGCTTGCCCGGATACTTTTTGGAACTCCTCCTTTGGCATGTTTGGAGGAGCACCTTTATTCCTCCGAACAACTGCAGAATTTATACTGAAATATGGTGATCCATGGAAGGAAGAGGTGCAGGAAGTTGGTGCAGCATGGAAGGAAGAGGTGCTCCATATGTACTATCAGGCGCAAGATCAAACCGACATGGGGCTTTCACCGGACTCTCTTATTCCACGGCTAGTTCCTCCTTCCTGGACAAAGGAACTATATGTGGAGGTTCTTACTGAGATGACCAGACATAAGAATGGTGTGATGTCATGGGATCAACTGAAAGGTAAGTTCGGGATGAAAGTTGTCAAAGCATTTGTCTGCTATAACTTCATTCAGTATCGAACCAAGTCTTCTTTGTGCAAAGATGTCACATGGTATACGGGCAAGTGGCCTATTGCGATGCCTCCGTCTCAGTTACATTGGCTTACCATCAAGCGGCTAGTTTCAATGCAACAAGGGCAGGATTCTGAGGTGTTTGGTTGGAAGGAGTTGATGAGGCTTGTCCTTGAAGACTTCAACAAAATGACCAGCTTATGACCATGGAATGCTCTGTGGATTCATATGCAAACATGCTTGCAAGTTTTCATTGCTTTCAGATACATATTGCTCCAGTCTGCCTTTATCAAGATGCCCTCAGGCTATTTGCCCAACAGGGTTTCCGATATGTACGACTAATGTCGTCGTCATCTGCCAGTTCGAGTTTTCTCCTCATACTACTGGCCTCCACAGCAGTGCATCTTTGTCACTGTTCGATTTTTTTTGGCCATGTCTTCTTTTTGCTAAAATGATTAGCCTTACAAGATTTTTTCTGTATACAATCTGGTAAGTTGCAGTGCTTCTGCAAATCTAGTGCAAAGTTGTATCTGACACGAGATTTTGAGTTTGCCCTTTGATCATTTTTTTTTGGGGGGGTCGGGGAAGGAGGGGGGGAGGGGCTTTGCATGGTTGATGCTGCGATTTCACTTCTGTTTTTTTCTAAGAAGTCATCAGAGATGCCATGCCAGTTATATATCATACAGTTTGGTTTTTTTTATGTATTCTCCATGGAAACAAAGATGACCTCAAGCTACTCGTCCAATAAGGCTCCACAGCAGCTTTTTGGATTTTTTTTGGCTGTTAGTTTTACATGACTGCTCTGTATACAATCTGGTAAGTTTCAGTGTTTCTGCGAATACATCGGCTAGGTTCTATGGTGGTCTTTCATTGTTTGCCAGTTGTAGAAGAGAGCTTGGTGTGTGTGCATATATATAAGTAGCTATGCATTGTAGATTATACAATGTCACCTCTTGTCTAAGCAATCATCAGATATGTCATTCCAGTTGCTATACATCATACATTCTGGAGACATCCAGGGAGGTGTGCTGATTCCTTAATCAGATTTTGACAACTTGTATGCTTCTGTGGGGGCAGCAATCACCTTCTCTAATAAGCATTGGTGATATAGATTCCAGTATTGAAAATGACAGTTGTGCTCACTGATTCCAGCATTGACTCTTGTGAAGAAAGGTACTTAGTGTGAGGGCAAAAGGATGAAAGGACCAGATGTACGAGAGACCAAAGCAAAACAACACAACATGAAAATGGGTGAGTGTACAAGAGGCCCTTTGATGTGAGGTGACTTTGAGTAGAAGACTAGTGCAAAAGCAAAAAGACAATGTCGGAGCTGAAGCATGGTTGATGACGAAGGTGCACGTTGATGTGAGGCAAAGGCACTCCAAGAGGTGGTCGGTGTCGAAGGCTCACGTCGGTGGATGGAGAGGCACTCCGAGGTGGTAGTGGGCAACGGAACGTGTAAGCCCAGCGGAGCGTGCCGTGACAAACTCAACCACTTGTCCAAGAGATAGAGATATAGAGAGAGGGGAGAGATAGAAGGGAATAGGGATCTTGCACAGTACACCACATTGTGCGGGGAATAGACCTTGTCCCCTTTTAGGAATTTATTCAGAAACAATCCACAGGCACGTTGGCCAAGATCAATACAATCGATGAATACAAAACAAACAATTATGCCGATGTAGGATATCCAAATCAATGTCGATGTCAAGGCATGAGATCTCTGATGCCAAGCACACCAACAAGTCCAAGTCCAAGTCCAAGTCAGTCCAAATCCAAGTCCAAGTTTCATGTTCATGTCCGAGCTTCATGCCCAAGCTCTATGTCCAAGTTCCATGTTTATGTCCAAGTTCAAGTAGTCCAAGTTCCCATGAGTAATCTCCACAACTCCTACAACCTTGTCAATGAATAAAACCATGGAAAAGCTCTTTCTCGCAAGAAAACTAATATAAAATCTATTTTAATGGTTTTTGGATAATAAAAACCTCCAAAAAGCAATTTTTAGGATTTTTGAAGCAGTTCTGGTCGTACATGTCCGTATAGCTCTGTACATGCGTCCGTATCGCCCATGCATATGCCCATACAAGTTTAGGGTTGACCCTACATCTGAAAAGCAAGTTGGAGAAGGTGTTGATGGCAAAGAAGGTCTCCATGATCATAATGATGTCCACACACACTCCACGATCTCCTTCAATCTTCAATGATCTTGTTCATGGTACAACAAGAGAAGTCCAATCCTTTTTATACTTGTAAGAGACCTTGCTTTTTGGCAAAAAGCCTTCATGCTTTTGCTTTGCCTTTTTATGCTTTGCTTTTCTCTTTTTGCCTTTGCTTTTGCTCTTTTTACTTTTATTAATAAAATATTACTCAACTTTTGGTGCTTTGCTTTTCTGGCTTTAAGGCCTTGCTTTTTGGTCTTAGAGTTGCTTTTGAGAAAGCGTCTTTTAGCTTTTTTGGTCCGGCTCGTCTCCTCTTTTCCAATGGTGCCTTGACTCGCGATTAATCCTGTTTGACTTTTACTTTTTGACCAAGAACGGAACTTTTTCTTAATTAAACCTTATGGACCCTGTCCCATGTCTTCCACTTGTCTAGTGTCCAGGCATGGATTTCATCATGTGAAATAGAGCTAGGAGGACCAAATAGTTACAGAAGGTGAAGTGATGCAGACTCTAGTGACAAGGGTGCTACAGTACCTAATGTCCCGAGTGGTGTAGTGGTGCAAGCTCTGGTGACAAGGGTGCTGTAATACTTGAGTGGTAGTGAGGAGCAGAGAGGGCTATCGTCCCGATGATGTGAGATGGTGAGCAGAGAGGGTTGCTATCCCGAGGTGAACTGGAGAAGAAAAACTCAGATGTGCTGGAGCAGAGAGTCGGCAGATATGAGCTGATGTAAAACGCTGAAGTGCTCTACTATAACAGAGAGTGGGCTGTTGTCCCAAGGTGTCAGCTAATGTAAAACGCTAAAGTGCTCTACTGTAGCAGAGTGGGCTGTCGTCCCAAGGTGTGAGCTGATGTAAAATGTTGAAGTGCTCTATTGTGGTAGAGAGAGTTGTTGTCCCAAGATATGTTGCAAGAGAAACATTGGTGTTGGAATGGTGAAGATGATCTGATGTAGTGCAGGCGCCGACAATAGCAGCAGCAACAGGTGTGTGATGTGGTGGTGACTTAAGTGATCACCAATGTGGTACTAATGTGGTGCTCCTACTGAATGATGAAGCGAATCTATATATATGGTGGTGTGATGTCGGTCGACCCAACAGCAAGTCCCAAAAATCCAAAATAAAACCAAATAAATCAGATAAAAATTCCCTTTTTAGGACTAGAAAAGTATCATTTTCACACACTAAGATGCTTGGGGGACATTGAATTTCCACAAGGGTAGTGTAGCTTGTTAAATTTGTGATATGATGAAAAATCCATGAGATCAAGAAATGGAGAGAATCGGATGTTATTACATTTCAAAATGGAGCTGTTCCATCATGTAGCTTAGGCTTCTCTTTTAGGTCTCTCTTGACCATGGCATAATCATAGTCACAAGGAACATGAAATGGGGATGGAGAACTAGGACGAGAAAGACCATTCCTTGTGACTATTAGAGTGAGTGACGAGCCTGACTCACTCTAATAGTCACTAGGTTCAATGAAATCGCCTGCTAGTGACCTTATTTATCATTAGGGTGACCTCAACATGATAATGGTATGCCTAGCTTCTCATGGATTGAAAGTGTACTATTTTAAGTCTCTAAGTTAGCTTTTTGATTTTCCTCCAGTAGAGAGAGAATGAGCCATTGGATGCACTCCTAAAGGCTTATGAGAGCCGACTCACTATTGAGACTAAGATTCCCAAGAAGCTACAAGAGTATCCGAACCAGTGTTCACAAAAAACCCGCAAACCCTTACAACGCACCTGCAAAATTCGTGATCTCACTTGTAAATTTTATTCTTGCAATTTTAAAAATTGGCAAGATTTTAAACATTTTAGTGAAAGAACCTATAAATATTAAAGGAAAACTCGTAAATTTTAAAATTGCAAGTTTTAAGATCTGAGAAGAAAAATATTCTGGGTGAACACTGAGCTAACATCAAAAAATGACATTGGCTCTTTGCCATTCTCAGGTTCTCCTTGTTTCAAGAATCTGAGACTCTTTTGAATTCGAGTCCGAAGATTCGGATTTTCTTGAGTTCTTCTTTTTGCCTTGCTTGCGTAATCTCTTGCTTCTATGGCGCTTTCTTGTTTTTGATTTCGAAGTCTTCTCTGATTTATCACTTGCATTCTCTGTGTTTTCTTCTTTCTTTCTAGCTTGAGCTCTAGTCAAAACACGTACTGGAGCTGTGTGTCTCTCGTTCTCCAATGTGCCAGGAGAAGGAAATACCTCAACATAGTTCAAAGGGGCTTTTCCTATTAATGGAAATACCTCAACACAGTTCACTTCTTTCTTTTAATGTGTAATGCCTTGAAACTAGTCATTTTATGGCATCCTTGTTGTACGAAGTTTTTAGATCGGTTGATGATGAAAAGGACTTGCACAAAAAGAGAAAAAAACTGCATAGCTTATTTAATGATGTGAGTTCTAGTGTGCCATCCAAATGAAGAATGCTTTGCTACTTAACTAATAAGTGAACAAGTCAAAATGATCAAATAATGTCACAAACTATATCTTGATATCTAAAATCTTGTGACACACATCTAGTGTAATCAAATAAAAAATCAAGGTACAATATAGATTCAAATGATTTGATGTATCGCATATTTGTAAGTTGTGCTTTTGGTTATTGTTCATTCAACTCTAAACAATTTGTGATACCCCTTTACTTGGTTTCGATGAGTTACTCAACATTGCAGTATCTATAATCAACAAGTGAATAATTGTTGACAAACTCTTGCCTGAGTGATTACTTAACCTCAACTGCATCTAGCCAACGGCTCTGCCCGCAGGGTTGCGAGTTCAAAACTCACCCTTCCTCTACGGTGTAGAAACTTCTCCAAAAAAACCCAAAAAAAAAAACCCTCAACTCGCATTTAGAAAGTATGCATACTTTCATGTGCATGTGCATGTGTGTGCACACAAACACATAAGAAAGAAGTGAACTGTGCATGTGCGTACATTTCATGTGCATGTGCGTACATTTTATTGATTTATTTGTATTCAGATATGCACGAACACACACACGCGTGCGCACATCCATCCCCTCACACACACACACACACATCCGTCTAATCATGTGCATGCAGACTGCGAATGCATATAATTTCTAAAATTAGGTTGTTCAAGACAAACTCCAAACAGGGGTTTTGAAGCAAATCATGTACAAAGAACACTAGAAGAACTGCCAGGCATTACTAACTACAAACGTAAGGAGAGTTATTTCAGAGAGATTATTTAGTTTTTCACTATGCTGGACTTCATCACATTCATGACTAAATAAAAAATGATGGATGATGCCATGAGAAAGACATCACATTCATTACTTATGGATGTTGCCACGAGAAACGCTTGAAAAGGAGAGAAAAAAACACTGCCTGCTTCTAGAAGTAATACTGATGCAGTTAGATTATAAAATCCGCAGCCATAATGAGAAAGCTCTGGTTGGGAAAAAATGAAATATGATCATGATAATCCACCACTACTGTCGACCCCCATTTAATTGTGTGATGTTAACATTTTTCTATACCATATTAAAGAATCCAAACATGCCATATGTTACCTTGTCCAAGATGGCCTAGCCCATCGGTCCACATTGCTAATGTATTTTTCGTCGACTGGTTGGTTTCTCAACTGCCAAGCGATATATCCAATATATCTACAATGTCAAAATAGTTAAGAGATTTGGAGAAGAGTTACAGTACAAGAAGATACTCCTTACCGAGGAGTCTTTCTGAAAAAAGAAAAGAGGATACAAATGCTAAAAGGTGTGCTATGACGAGAGCCGCAACCATCCAAGGAATCCAGTCTAATCCCCGGTCTTGACTCTTCTGTGTGTAAGAGGCACTTAACTTGGGCATCTTGAACTTCCACTCTGTCCAATGACCACACCATCACAAGCCAGAAACATGTCAAAATGCTCTTTAAACATCACAAGCCAGACCTTACAAGCACAATAATCTACTTTACTCAAAACAGCAAACAGGTTAGCACTATCCCAGATTCCCACCCTTCTACTAAGTGCCATAACATTCAACACTCTTGCCAGCAATTGCCTTGCGCTTCTCATGTCACCTATCTCTCTACCTAGTAAGCCCTCTAGTTCAGTGTTCTACATGCCAACAGAACCATATAATTTTTACACTGCTGCTTTTCCTTTCCATATTTTTTTATTCTTTTGCTTTGCCCTGCTTTTTTCGTTCTCCGACATTGTAATAGAGCGGCACGTGAAATGGATTTGGGTGGCGCCCGCGGAGTTTCGTCTAAACACTCTTGACCATTAATATAAATAAACACTTGAATAGATAGCCACAGCCTTGAAACAAATCCACATTATCACCATCCACACTCACTTCGCATAGAAACCACAATAACTGGAAAAAGAGCATCCACAATGCTAAAAATATAAACTCTGCACTTGTGACACTGCACTCGGGCCAGAATGGGCAAGCACCCATCATTGAGTTGTAACATGGGTGCTTGCGGAAGCATATTTATGAATTGAATGATCGCAATTAGCGCCTAATCAAAGACCTAAATCCATGCACAAACTGCTTCTTTTTCATGCTCAATACACAATAGAGAGATGACCTAATCTACCATGTATTAATAACATGAAATCTATACAATATTGAATAGAGATACTCACTGGTAGCACTACTCCTAAGTTCTCAATGACTCAATGATGATCAATGACTGAATAGGCTGAAGCTTAGACTCCTATTTATAGTGTCTAATGTTGGTGAGTTGGCTACCAACACTACCAACCCTAATCATAATGTCCAACTAAGTGTGTTCACACAATAACCCAATAACTATCCACACTGGGTTGCTCATTGGACGCCTGGACAATATTACAATGATCTAGCACAATAGCCCTTACAAACACATGAATCCGGCCATGTACTCGACCTCTGATGTGACCAATGAATAGAAGCATGTCCAACATTCCGGAGAGAGTGCACGTGCGTCCCCTTCTGCTTAACTTGAAGCACAGGTGCAATTGATGCTCCACCACTCCACCCTGGTACAGATCTTCTGGCAAACTCGCTCTCTGCTCCACATACCAGTCCGAACTCAATAGCATGGCTACTCGACCTGTTGTCTCCAATGATGTCTCCACCACTGTCTCGTTGAGATCTACAGGCACCCCTTCCCCTGGATGCTCAGCTAGCATGGTAGACAACACTGTGGAATCGCTCATCTCATCCTCCTCAATGGACTTTGGGATGGTTGTCACCTCCAAGCTTGGTAGTGTCTACTCCTTGTGCTCATCCTCGTGAATTGGCTCCTTTCTTGGAAACCCTTTCATCGATACCACTTCGTCTCTTGAAAGCTTTCTGACATCCTCACACTCCCTCTTGTTGAGCTTCATCTATGGATGGACTTACCACTGTATGTGCTGCCTTTCTTGCTTAGATCTCTAGTTGGCAACCTGCCAACTCTCTCCCACTACTGGATACTCTTCTTACTCCCCTCTATCCTATATGGCGCCACTATGGTCTTGTAGAGATCAATGCTGGTGACCATGCTTTCTCCCAAGATACCAAATAGCTCTCTAACATCTGTTGAAAGTCCATGTTCTTTACCTACCGCAGATGTACTTGAAGAAAAGAAGCACACCTTTGTGGTCAAGGACTAGGTGAAGGCTTCATCCTTGCACAATGGAGGAAGGGTGGGCGTAGTCAATTGGTTTGTGCATCGAAACCACATATACCCGGCTGTATAAAAATGCTACCCTATCTGCCCCCTCCGTCCACAAACTCGCCGGCCTGTGGCACTCCCTTGGAGGCGCCCTTCTGCGTTTTGCTCCTGTATATGGCCGCCTGCTGTGCGCTGTCTTGCAGCCTGAATATTCTTACAGGCAGCCAGAGTGCCTTGGCGTTGGCTCAAACTTCATCCTTCCATGGCAGGACCAAACATATTGAGGTCCACTTTCACTTTGTTCGTGCGCTGGTTGCCGACAACATCATTACATTGGAGTATTGTCCTTCTCGGGACAACAATGTTGATCTCTTCACCAAACCTCTTCCTCGAGATACTATTGATCAGCTCCTTACCCGTATGGGAGTCGAACCCCCGTGCTAGAGCTGAGAGGAGATGTTGGGCATGTCATCTCCAGCTCTCTTTCACTCTAATTTATCCCCTTTTTATCCAGATATTTATTTGATATTTTTAGGAATCCCATGGCTTCTACACCAACTATCATCTCTTCATCCATTCCTCAACTTCCGAAGGAATCCATCTTAGATGGAACCAATTATCTTGATTGCGCACTACAGATGAAGACTCTCCTTCGATATCATCGGCTATGGAGTATTGTTTATGGTACTAATGCCTCTCCCGATGCTACTTCTTCTCAAGCTGAGATTGATGCCTGGGCTGACAAAGATGTAAGGGCTCATGCCTTTATCTTCTTCAACATAAAACCCTCTATTGCTCATCAATTTGACGACATTGATAAGGAAACTCCATAAGAATTGTGGGATACCATTCATAGGAGGTATCACCGTGAGAACTCTGCTCAGAAGGTAGCCTTGGAGAATCAGCTCTCCAACCTAAAGATCGCCGATACTACTAACATCATGGATTCTGTTACGGAGTTCATAACCATTCAGAAGCAGTTTGTCTGTTTCGGGAGCAGAGCTACCGACGAGGACTTTGTCAATCGGCTCCTCGCCAAATCGCCCAAGACTTTCTTTACTTTTTGTGATACTATATCACTTCTTCCTTCTACTCCTGATCTACATACCATTGTTGGCATGCTTCCGGATAGGGCCATGAGAAATAAGACCAGCCAGTGTACTTCCGAGACCATTCTTTACGCTAAGGGAAAAAGCAAATGGCGGTCCAAGGTTTCCACGAGCAACAAAGGTGACTCCAAACCTGCTAACAATCCCGCTCATAAGGAGCTTACTTGTCATTGTGGTCTCAAAGGTCACATTCAGCTTGATTGTCGCAAGAAGAAGCGAGAAGGTGGTTCTGCTAAGAAACCCCCCAATCAAACTTTTTCATCCACCAACCAAACTCAAAAATCCTCTTCCACCAAGAAGACTGTCTTCATCAGTATTGAGGAGCTTCCTCTTAACTCTCTTGTTCCTTCCACCTCACGTCTTACGAATTGGGTGGTTGATAGTGCTTCCAACTTGGAGGCCTCTTCGGTTGGTAATGTGCGACTTAACTCTTCCCCGGGCCAACCTTCTACCATTCGAGATGTGCTTCATGTTCCCAAGCTCTCCAGCAATCTCCTCTCAGTTTTTCGGATTGCGGAGAAAGGATATGGTGTCTACTTTGACAATTCCGTCCTCGAGATCATTGACACCAACACCTTGTAGATTGTTGCCACAGGTATCCAAGAGGGTGGTCTTTATCGAAGAAGAATCGTGTGCTCGCTCCTAAGCCCCCCAACCCCCCCCTCGGGGTCTGGTTTTGTTCCGCCTACGCCCCACTCCCCCTGTGCTAGTGCCTGTGCCCCCCCCCCCCCTCCCCCTTTTTTGTTCTGTCCTCTGTTTTGTTTCTCTGCCTGCCTCCTTTTTCCCCTCCTGTGCAGGTTGATGCTTCCAAGCTTTTGGGGTTTTTGGCTTTATTCGGCAAGCTTCAGTCTTTTCTGGTCTTCACCCTCAGGAGGACTCCATGGGAGTTCCGTCATCCCCGACCAAGGCTACTGTTGCTTGCATTTCATTCTCCGAAGTGGATCTTTAGGTTCTAGCCACGACTGTTGCCTCACTTAAGGCCTCCACCCTGGTCTGCAAACTTGTGTGCGGACAACTTAGGGATCTTTTACAAGCCAGCCTCATTGGCGAGCCTGCAAAGATCACCGATATTCACCCTCTGGGACACGGATACTACCAGGTGCAGTTCGACTCGCCATCGGCGTCAGACCGGGTCATGCAACTGAGTCCCCTTGCATTGCGTACAGCACAGGCCTTCTTTGCACGGTGGCAGCATGGCTTCGATCCAGCTTCTGACCAAATGGCTGGCGTTTCGAGCTTCCCACTGACTATTTGTTTCCCAGGCCTTAGGAAGGAGTACCTTCCTCTTCTCCCGATGATTGGTGGTGCCATCGTGAGAGTACATCACAGCCATTCAAAGGCGCCACAAGAAAATCCTACTTGTGTGTGTGTGTGTGTGTGTGTGTGTGTGTGTGTGTGTGTGTGTTATATGAGTTTTTCTTTTGAAAAAAGGTCTCCCAACCTTGACAGCCGTGGGCAAGCCCACATGTCTTGGTTGTCCCCACCGAGCTACGAGCTGAGCTAACTAGTTGGACGTACCCATGATCCACACAGCCTTGAATGTGTATGCGTAACTTACCAAAAATAGGCATGACCTGCACTTCTCTACCAACAAAGGCAACCCTTGCTTCAATTTGAGGACCCATGTCCTCCACTTCAATACCCAAAGCAGCTGCCATCTGAGTGAATATGAAATTTTCAGATGCACAATCATCAAACATGAACAAAGCGGGCTGATCTTTGAGCTGTCCTCAAGCTTTACATACAACCCTATCTTTGCTATCACGTGAAGTGTTGCCCTGTACATCCGGAACCATATGCACATTGAGCTTTGATGCATTTGCATTATCACGCTTCTTCTTGTTTGGGCATGCCTTTGCAATATGCTCGGTGCTACCACAAGTAAAGCATTTCCCCTCACTCATATATTGCTTTTTATGCTCCGGAGTGAGACCATAGTCTCTCAATTTGAAGGGAGGCTTCTTGGTAGTGTTATTTTGAGCCTTTGGACCATTTTTATCTTGGTTTTGGTCCTTTTTAGGTGGTTGTCCATCATTTTGCAGATTTTGGACAGTCCTCCCTTTGCCTTGAAATGAGGGTTTAGCCTTATTGGATCGACTCAATTTGAGTTCCAACTGCTCGGTGGCAATGGCGGCTGCGATTAATTGGTGTAAGATATGACCAGGATACATTTGTAGTCCCGCTTTGTACACGGGTTGCAATCCCGATTGAAACCTTCTCTTCCTTTCCGCCTCGGTGACATGCATAAATGGAGACACCTCCAAGAGCACTATTATCTCTTCCAAGAAGAACTCACTCTAATTGCCATTAATGACCAACCTATGCTTCCGGAGTTCTTCAAACACATTGGCCAAATGCCTCCTATGCTCCTCCTCTGTGTGTGAATGCACAATCATATCATCAAAGAATGTGCCCACAAACGCTCTATGAGGCCGGAAAATCTTGTCCATCATCCTGTTAAATGTGGCAGGAGCATTTGTCAAACCAAAGGGCATGACCAAGAACTCATATAGCCCAAAAGTGGTCCGAAATGCTGTCTTATGCACATCCTCGGGTCTAATGCATATCTAATGATACCCGCTTTTCAAGTCTATCCAACTAAAGACTGTGGAGCCCTGTAAGCGGTCCAATATATCATCGATCCTCGGAATAGGGAATCGATTCTTGATGGTGTTCTTGTTTAGCGCCCTGTATCTATACACATGCGCCAAGAACCATCTTTCTTTTGCACTAAGAGCACAGGTGAGCAAAAGGGTGATGAGCTAGGCTGAATCAACCCCTTTTTCAACAACTCCTGTACCTGGCTCATAATTTCCTCTTGTTGGGCTGCACTAACACGGTACGGCGGTCTATTTGGTGGGGTACTCCCCGGAATTAGATCAATAGCATGATCTTGTGGCCTTTCCGGAGGAAGTTCTCGTGGCAATGACTTGGAAAAACAATCCTGGGACTCACGTAAGAAATCAATCATGTCTTTATCTAACATAGACAAATTAGATTTAGACTCATCATCTTTTGCATCCTTTACAAAAACCAAGTACGCGGAAAGATGCTTTTTCATTACTGATGAAATGGCCAAAGCCGATACAATAGGAACAGATTTCCCTTAACCTTTACATCCAAAATATGCTCTTTCTCTCTATGAGTCAAACTAATCTTCTTGTTGTACGTATCCACCACCGCATGTACTCTATGGCACCATGGCATACCCAACAACACACCTATCAAGTGGCATGATAAAGAACTCCTCCCTGTCCACATAACCCTGCACATGAAGCCTCAGCTTCCCAATAATAGGGATAACGGGTTCTGCATACCCAAGATATTAGCCTCATACAAAGGCACCGTCTCCTCTGCGTGGATCCCCAATCTGCCAGCCAAATCCGGTGAAATAAATTTGGCTCTAGCACCTGTGTCAAAGAAAATCACGGCATTCTGATCTCTCACTTTGCCCTATGCCCTGCACAACTCAGTCTCTTCACCACCTGGCTGTTCCCCAACAAGATCACGAACTAACCCTGCAGAAGGCTTTGGTTTCTTAGACTTGGGCTCCCCTTTAGTGTCAGAGTCCTTTTGGGACTTACGCTTGGGACAATTAATAGACATATGTCCCTCCTCAGTACAGAAAAAGCACTTCCTAGCATTCATCAAAGCCTGTCTCTCCTCAGGAGTTCTCTTGGGCATTGGTAACTTCTTATACCGCTTCTCTATAGACCCTTTTGCATCACGCGAAGCATGCCCTGACTTTTCAGATTTCTTGCTTGTGCTTTTATTTCCTTTAAATCCAGATGAGACTCCAGTGAGTAACACATTTGCCGTCATAGCATTCTCTATCATTTGCGACATATTTGTTACTCGAGTCTTTATGCAATAGTCACGCACTTCCTTGGGTAGCCCACAACAATACTTCTCAACCTGCTCAAACAAAGGCACTGCACGATAAGAAGTAACTGGGAGTAAAGCTTCCCAAAACTTCTTATTATAATCCTCAAGATTTTCACACTTCGATGCATCCAACTTGTGCCATGCGGTCATTACATCCACCTCAAAAGTAGATGTGAGCCACACAGAAGAGAACACCTGTTTAAACTGTATCCAAGTAGATGGTGCTATGCCCGGCAAAAGAAGAGTCGACCACCACTGCAATGCATTGCCCTTGAGAAAAGTCGCAGCTTTTCTCACCTTAGAGGATTCCGTGTAATTTCCACCAAAAAAAGCAGCATCAAACTGCTGTAAAAAGGTAAGTGCCTTTAGCTTGTCTTTGGCCCCGCTGAATGTGTCAAATTTCATTGCAGCTCCCCCTTCCTTATAATCCTTCGCCTTACCCATAGGCGTTAGATTATCGTAAGGAAGTGGCTTCACAAGATTGCTACCCCCAGCATTCATGCCCATCATAGGGTCAACATTGCCAATTCCCACACCTGGCATACCATGCATTCCTGCTGATCCCCCCATGTTTCCAAACATACCACTATGCATACCGGGCTGCATGCCCCCATACATGTTCCCTTGCATTCCGGGCTGCATATCACCATACATATTCCCCTGCATACCAGGCTGAAAATTAGCTCCCTCCTGAGGGTATCCCCCAGTCATAGATTGGAACACGGAACCACCGCCAAAATAGCCTGGATGCATAGACTGATGCGGAATAGGTGGCTGTCCGAAAAAGGAACTCTGCAGGTTTGCACCAAAAGTGTTCTGCATGTTAGGAAACGGTCCAAAAGCAGGATCTTGTGGGAAGGCACCACTATTGCCCTGAGGTGGGTTCCCAGAACGCTCTTTCTTCTTCTTCTTCTTAGGTTCAGAAGGGGCTCTCATAAATTCAGCAAACTTCTCACTTTGTGTGAGCTGCACAAACACATCCACTGCCCTTGCCAAACGAGCTTTAAACTGGGCATCATCTTCCTCTTGACCTGGCATGTCTTCTGGCTGCGTTACATCCTCATAACGTGCATCTTCTGCAGCCTGTTCTCCTACAAGTATATCCTCAGATTCATTTCTCTTAGGAGAGGTCTCCTGCTCTTCCTCATCCTCATAAAAATAGTCATCTTCTGAGTCTGACATCTTGCTGAAATTTTCAACAATGGCTTTCCTCGAGACAACCACGAGCTCACCCCCTTAAGAAAGTTGATGATAGTCCCGGCAACGGAACCTTGAAACCGGCCTCTGGTAGAAACCAAAGTGCGGTAGACTAGCAGTCACCCAATCCAATTGTAGTCCAAACAATAAACAATCAAACAGGAGCTAGAGAGCTCCAAAACAAAAAGGCGAATGACACCTGTTGGCCCCAAAGCTTGGCGCCCCTTTCGGTACTTCCTTATTCAATTTCAATGGAAAAGCTTAACTGAGTACAACAAAGCCAGTCAAGGAAAAGAAACCTGCATGTCCAATCTGGCAACCCTCAAGACCTCTTAGCATAGAGGATACACACATAGATCTGTGTCCCACAAAAGCAACACATTGCTGTCTCCTCTAATAAACCAAGACAATGCAACCGGGAAGCCTTGAGCATGCATCTGGCTGTTCCACGATCGTAGCCTCCAACTCAGCCAAAGAACAAATCCACAATCTAACTCTGTTTCCACCCTTCAAACTGCCACACCCCTCCTCTCACAAAGGGCCAAAAGAAACAACTCCGAAGCAGTTGTAAGCCAGTGGAAAGAGAGAAAGATATTTAGCAGGTACACTGTTGTCCCTCAATCCAATCCTCCTTAGAAACACCAGCCCTGAGAGTATAGAGTATGCTCACCTGAATTGCGGCCACCCGCCTTTTGCCCTCCAGAGCTCACACGAGGGGAAGAGAAAGAGAGAGAGAGAGACAGAGTTTCAGGCTGCGCCTGCTATCCTGTCAACCGCCCGCCTGCAGTCTTCCTCGCCCATCTCTTTTTGAACCCGCTATCCTGCAGCCGCTTGTACCAGCTGTCCTGCAGCCGCCTGCGCCAGCTGTCCTGCAGCCGCCTGCGCCAGCTAACTTGCAGCCGACCTGCGCCAGCTGTCCAACTGTATGCCTATGGAGAGAACCGGCCAAGCAGCCCTGTACATATCCCTTCAGGCGACCCTCCTCCAAAGAATTCAGCGTCCCTGCTTTTTGAGAATCCTTCACGCCTTCCTCTCCACGTTGCCAGCCGCCTTGCCCTTTCTAAAAGCAAGAGAGAGAGAGAGAGAGAGAGAGAGAAGGGAGAGAGGCGTATACTTCCAAAAATGGAGTAGCCCCTCCCCAAACTTATCCTAAGGGCCTCATAAAGTTTACTAGGGGCCACCCAAGGTTATAAACTTTAATAACTTTAATCCCTTGGTCCCCTTCACACTTGGGGATGTCCACAAATTAACCTTTTGTCCGGGCACCCAATTATGAACAATTAACTGTTTATCTTGCTAACCGACCACCATGCCCACACTTGTGCTGTACCAATTTCACAAGGTCATTACATCTCGTGGTTTTAGCTTGGCTTTTGAGGCCAGATTTGCAGCCAGTTTGCTTCATGCTTGGGACCATCTTAGGACAGCCATCAGACACATAGCTCCAGTAACCTCAGAGGAGCAGCTTCGGCAGCCTTTGGTCTGGAACCCCCTGATCCGTTTACCCAATGGCCACATGTTAGGGGCCCGACCACATGTATCTCGGGGCACCTTGTGCATTGGACCAGCCAGGTCTCTTGGAGATTGGATCGCCCACAGACAGTTACCACTGGAGATGCAAGAGAGGCCTGACTGGGATCCGGGGTAGAGATAGGCTCAGCACCAACATCGACTCAACTATCCCTCAGGAGTGGCTGACTCCCACAGACCCGACCCCCCTAGTGTGGCTAGGCGTGTTTACCAAACATGATATCCTCGTGGTGGCGGAGCAGATGAGGCCAGTGGTCTGCTTACCTTTTCTATTGGTTCCCATGGCAAACTAGAGAGATCGGAGCTTCCCTTGGAGGATTTCAATGGCTGCACCTTGCAAAGGGTGAGGGTGATTGGTTTTCGGGCACGGGAATGGCACATTGATCCAGCACCAGCCTAGGTGGCCAGGGAGAGATTATAGCGGCTATGGATATGGGGGTGCCGACCTCTCACGCGCCTTCAATGGGACCCAGGAGAGGGCATTATCTAGCGGATCGGGAGGAGACTCTGGATGCCCCATTCTTTGCATATATTGCGCAGCTAGGCCGCAGGATCCTAGATGCTTGAGATAGATGGCACACCGGTAACAGTAGCACATTGGCATTCTCAGGGCCTCTCACAGCGTTTCCTTCCAGATTTCTGGAAGAGATTGTGGGACAGCTTTCGGCCTAGAGAGATCACCCTCTTTCTTTGGTTGATGGCACATATGAGCTTGGCAATCGGTACTTGGCTAGCAGTTGGAGGTGGACCAGCAACTTGCCCGTGGTACAGCCACCCCCAAGAGTCTCAGAGACATTGCCTTTGGGATTGCCCAAAGGCTCAGTAGATTTGGCAATGGATTCTCCGCATCTTTGCTATGGACAGGGCACCAACCCAAATCATTACATGGGGCACTGTCGCTTGGGCCACAGAGGCTGGAGTGGTCAGGGGTTATGAGGAGGATGGGGGGGGACTAGGCCTTCAGGTCTCTCACCATCATATTGCAGCAGTACCACGCAGAGCCCCACCTACACGCGACTGGCGGCCAGGCTCATGCCAAAGATGGGAGATTTGCAGAGTAGCATAGCAGCTTGGCACATTTGGCGTGCTAGATGCAGCGAGGCTATCAAGGGTACCCACACTCCGCTGGCTAAGACCATCAAGAGCATATGGCTTGATATCATTCACACCCTCAATGGTCAGTGGGGGAAGCTACAAGGAGGTTCAGACCGCATGCGGTAGCGGCGGGAAGCTTTCTTGAGACTTTGGAGGCCTGGCCCTTTCCTCACAAAGAGAGGCGGGGACCCCATTTGGCATTACAGACCACCAATGTGGTTGTTCCCCCCTCCTCCCCCTGTATGAGATAGCCTTCTTCTCACAGAGCGGGCCAGCCGGAGAAGAAGCGTCTCTTCCCCTTATGATCATTTGATTTCCGCCCTTAAATGAGGCGAGTTTGTATTTAGCCCTTTGTGGTTGTATCTAGCCATTCGTGGCTATTTTTCTATAACTAATTGAAGGATCTTTTTCTTGGGAAAAAAAAAGGTGGTCTTTATCGGTTGAAAGACTTTAGAGGCTCTTTGAATGAGTCCCAATCTCATTTGTTGTAGCTTCTTCACAGCTATCATACCTTGGTAGCTCATGTGGATACGGATTTGTGGCATACTCGATACACCACTTGTGTGGCTTGTCTTCATGGCAAGCAACACGGATATGCCTTTCCTCACGAGGCTTCTCATCGGGCTTCTCATATTCTAGAGCTCATTCATATGGACCAAGTTTGGATTTATCTCTTGCCAAATAAATCTCAAGCTTTCTCCCACTTCCAAGAGTGGGTGACTCTTTTCGAGACTGCGACCACACAGAAGGTTCGACAAGTCCGTTCCGACAATGGAGGAGAATTCATCTCCAAAGCCTTCCATAATTTTTGCTCACAGAAAGGTATAAACCGTCAATTTTCCACACCTCACACTCCTTAGCAGAATGGTGTGGTTGAACGCAAGAATAGGACTGTTCAAGAGATGGCCCGCACCATGCTTTCTTCTTTTGATCTTCCTTCCTCTTTCTGGGGAGAAGTTGTGAGCACTGCCATTTACATCATCAACCGTTCTTCTACTAAAGCGGTTTCTCATATGACTCCAAAGGAGGCCTTTACTAGACAGAAACCTTATGTCTCTCATTTCAAGGTTTTTGGTTGTGATGCCTATGTTCATATCCCTGATTCTGACAGATCCAAATTTGATACCAAGTCCAAGAACTGCAAATTTCTTAGATATAGCTCTCATTCCAAAGCTTACAGATTATGGGATCCGGAGTCGCGATCCTTGGTGATTTCTCACGATGTTCACTTTGTTGAACCCTCATCAGCTGATTCTCGCTCTCATCCCAAGCTTACCATCGAGGTCCCTTCTTCCTTGGCCACCCCAACTCCACCACCAGCTTCTCCACCATCAACTTCTTTACCCCTTTGTATTCCAGGACAATCCCTCATTCCCAAAGCTTGTACTTTCCAAATGTTTAGACATCTTGGAGTCCACCAGACTCCTTTCATACTGGGAAATGTCTAGGCTAGTGACATCCTTCCCAACTTATTTAAAGTTTTCCGCAACTTTAAGCTTCAGGCCAGATATCCAAGATATAATCATGTCCCATCAAACGGGCGAGATGAGACAGTCTAATAAAGGCGTCATGATCCACGTCAAGCTCCTGCTCGGAAGACTTCTCCTGTGAAGACTTCCCTTTGCCCTTACTGTGGCCTTTCGACCGCCGGCCAGTCAAGGCCTCAAAACCTCCGCCTTGTGGAGGGTTTGTAAAATGCTCTTTCTAGTCCAAGACCATAGACACAAGCTCCTCCCATGTGATGGTGCTGAGCCTGCCCCACTGGTGATCAAAGAGGAGTAGAAAGCTGAGTACTAAGAGGTCAAATGAGACAGCAAAGTGATGGCCATGTTCTCTGAAGATATCTCCTTCCCAGCCTGAAGAACCTCCTGCTGAAGAGCCTGCAACTTGATGTGCTCCTGCATCGTCGAAGACTTTGCAAGATCCATCACCCACATCTGCACTTCCAAGGAGATCCGCTTCATGGGTGATACCTTGTTATATAGAGAAGTCAAATGCTACCAAATCCCTCTAGCCAGCGTCATATGTTTTATATGATTAATCACCTATGGTGTGCAATTAAGGAAGATGCAAGAACGCACACGGGCATTGACACGATCCCACAACCGTGCCTGAGCCTCCCGTTCTTTCCAAGTAGAGGGTAAAAGCTCCCCGTCATCCAACTCCGGCCATGGAACACCAACCACAATGAAATCAGCTAAGTCATAAGACTCCAATACAGACTCCATCATAACCTTCCAGATGCCATAGTTGGTCTCGTCCAACTGTCGATCCACCGGGAACGTGGGGAGAGTAGGGATCTTCACGTGCTTCTCAGCCATCTCAAGCAAGTCTGCCATCTCGAGGGGGTTACTTTGGTCTTGTGAAGGGAGGGTGGGTGGCAAAAAATTTGAAGAAGAAGCTGCAACTAATATGCAAGGTGGTTGTCCAACGGTGATGGCCGCTTTCTACCCAATCTCCAAGTCTTGAACAACCCACAAGATCTCTAATCAGCACCAAAAAACCAACAGTCCCGCTCTTCAAATCTCCCGCAAGCTCTGATACCATGTCCGAATACGCAGCGGATATGAGACAAACAACTAAGAGCACACGCAGCAAGACTCCACGATGAAGAGCAAACGCAAAAGAGAACCACCAGCCTGAAAACGCAGAACTAGGTGTGGAAGAACAAACGCAGAAGAGAGAGAGAGAAGCTGTATGAACTCTACTATATACAAGATCCAGTACATATGATACAATGTGGTGTGGGGGCAAAACACTCCATATATATGACCCTAAGCTACTGGTCAGCCAGCCCAAAACAGGCCAACAGCAGGAGAACATGTCCACGACTAGGAATATCACCAGTCGACCAGCTGTCCTCAAGTCGAGCTGCATAAAACCAGTCGGCCAGGAGAAAGGAGCAAGTCGGGTAGCACAGAACCAATCGACCAGGAGTACACAAGCAGCATAGCAACACCCCCTCCCCCCCCACCACAACCAAACAAAACTGGGGAAATGGACAAATGAGGAAAAAATGGGGAACTACCTTTACGGGCGGGCACACCCACAACAAAGGCCCTGATGTGTGATATGTATAGATAGGAGATGACTGCTAACAGTTTCATGATCCGTAACTTGCTGGCAGCCAAAGGGCTTTGGGGCATCGTGTGTGGTGACGACACATGCCCATTTACCATACAACCATGAAGCAGAACCTACTCCCACACAAGAGTAGAAGAGATGGGACTCCAGGGATGCCAGGCCATGTCCGCCCTTTCAGTGAAAAGGTCTATTATTCCACACATTCAATCTTGCAAGACATCGAAGCTTGTATGGGACACTTTGGAAGCAATGTATAAGTACGCAACAAGGCAAGAGTTGTCTACTTGAAGAGGCAATTGGATATTCTTTCTATGGGTGAGGATGACTCCATGTCAGATCACCTCATCAAAGTGAAAGATTTGCAGGAACAATTGCTCAACATTGATGAAGTTATCCCAGCCAGATAGTTGGTCACCAACACTTGATAATATGCCGCCTCTTGAATCTCCAACAAGACATGTATGTGAGGGGTGTATTTTGGGAAAGATGCATCATAAACCATTCCCTAAGGATGGAGCTGTTAGAGCTGAAAATAAATTACAACACATACACAATGATGTATGTGGTCCAATGCGGACACCATCCATAGGGGGGCATCTTTATTTTGTCACATTTATTGATGACTACTCAAGGTTTGCTTGGGTTTACCCCTTGAAAGCAAAAGCAGAGGTGTTTGCATGCTTTCGACACTTTGTAGCAATGGCTGAAAATATGTGTGGATGTAGAATCTAAACACTCCACTCAGATAGAGGTGGAGAATACATGTCAAATGCATTCAAGGATTATATGCTTCAAAAGGGTATCAAACACCAATGTAATTAGACACCACAGCAGAATGGTGTAGCTCAGAGGAAAAAACGTCTCTCTCACGGAGATGGCAAGATGCATAGAAGTTGCCTCACAAATTTTGGATGGAAGCTATAATGTGTGCAACTCATGTGTTGAACAAGTGTCCAACGAAAGCTTTGAAGATCATAACACCATTTTAGGCTTGGTGCAGTCGAAAGCCAAAAGTGGATTATATGCGTATATTTGGGTGTTTGGCATATGCACATGTGCCAGAACAACTTAGAACAAAGCTAGATGATAAAGCAATAAAATGCATTTTTGTGGGCTACAGCAATGAGAGCAAAGGATTCCATCTTTGTAATCCAGCAACACGCCAGATTTTTGTCAATAGAGATGTGGTATTCGCTGAAAATTCAGTTCAGCCCATGTACAGCTTGTATAAAAGTCATGATACAGGCATACAGGACATGTTTGATGGGCTATTACCCATTGCAATTAGTAGGGATTCAGATCAGCCAGCCCCTACACAAGAAAATCCTCATGTAGAACACGTGGAACAACCAGCAATTCAGCCCCCTTCTATGGAAGAAGTTGAAGATCTTGTCAGGGAAGAGCAAACAGCCATAGACACAACCAATTCGGTGCCAAGATCGTTGCTAAAAACTTTGCAAGATAGCAAACTTACAACTCCACTGACAGGTAGAACAAGAGCTAGTTCCAGCCATGCATTGAATATGCATCATGGGGAGTCTGCATTAGTCATGGGTGGTATCTTTGATTTAGAAGAGCCTTCTTCTTACGAAGAAGCACATGAGAATGAGCACTGGGTGCAAGCCATGTAGGATGAAATCTCTTCTATCATGAAGAACAATACTTGGGATCTTGTGGACTTACCAAAAGGCAAGAATGTCATTGGAACAAAGTGGGTGTACAAAGTCAAAAGGAAGTTTGATGGTACCGTTGACAAGTACAAAGCAAGACTTGTGGCTAAAGGCTATTCTCAAAAAAAGGGAATAGATTATGAGGAGACTTTTGCTCCTACTTTGAGGATGACTACAATCCGATCAGCGATTGCATTGGTTGCACATAAAGGATGGAAAGTGCATTAGTTGGACATCAAAACTGCATTCTTTTTTTTTTTCTTTTTTTTCTTTTTCAACTGGCCTTTGGCCCAAGATCCTCCCATAGTTACCAAATTTTACTATCCGTAGACAACCATAGCCGCCCGTAGGCGCTTATGCCACCAAGGAAGCACCAAGGGGGGTTTTGAACCCAAGACCTCTTGGTCCAAGGCAAACACCTTCACCACTTGAGCTATCACGTCATTGGCCAAAACTGCATTCTTAAATGGAGATTTACAGGAGGAAGTATATGTGAATCAACCCATTGGTTTTGTTATTCCTGGCGAGGAACATAAAGTATGTAAGTTACACAAAGCATTGTATGGGTTAAAGCAAGCTCTAAGAGCTTGGTATGAAAAAACACATGCTCATCTAACCAGCCAGAGTTATGTGAATAGTCCAACTGAAAGCACATTGTATGTGAAGAAAACTCGTGCAGATATTCTCAAAGTCATCTTTTATGTAGATGACATGCTCATAACAAGGACTAGCAAAGAACAAATTTCAGATTTCAAGGCTGATTTGAAAGGTGAATTTGATATGTCAGATTTGGGAATATTACACTACTATCTGGGCATACAATTTATGCATACAGATGGTGGCATTGTTATGCAACAAACTAAGTATATAAAAAGTTTGCTAAAAAGATTTCACATGGAAGAATGTAAGCCAATTTCTACTCCAATAGAACTAGGTGTACAGCTTACTATGCATGATATTGGTGAGCCTTTTGAGGCAAGCATTTACAGTCAGGCAATGGGATGCCTCCTTTACTTGTGTAACACGAGGCCTAACATATCTTTTGGGGCGTCTCTGTTGAGCAAATTCATGCACAGCCCAAGCACAAATCATTGGCAAGCAATCAAACGCATTTTCCGTTATCTTCAGGGCACCCTGGATTTTGGTTTGCTCATCTCGGGACGCGCGCCGCGCGGGCGGGGGCGCGGGGGGGGGGGGGGGGGGGGGGGGGGGGGGGGGGGCAACTTGTAGCTTTATGCATACAGTGATTCGGATTGGACTAGTGATTACGACACCAAGCAATCCACCAGTGGAAATTGTTTTTTCCTAGGCAGCTCATGCATATCTTGGTTGAGTAAAAAACAACCCACTCTTGCCACATCTACTTGCAAGGCTGAGTACAGGGCAATCTTCACACTACAGTAGATTGTGTATGGTTGAGGAGATTATTGGCTGATCTTCATGAGTGTCAACAAACACCCACCACCATTCTCACTGATAGCCAGAGTGCTATGGCCATGGCACGGAATCCCGTATTTCATGCACATACCAAGCACATTGAGATTCATTATCACTATGTCAGAGAGAGATTACATGCAGGGGAGATCAGTTTATCTTACTTCCCTACACAGGATAATGTTGCAGATCTGTTCAAAAAGGCTTTACCTCAAGAGAAGTTTGAAGCCTTCCACAAAGCTTTGGGCTTACTCTCATTACAAAGAGTGATCTGCTACCTTGTACAGGTTCACACTTACAATACAAGGGGGATTTGTAGGCATATGCTCACTTATAGTCGTGCTACGTGTGAACAGGGCTTCTTGCCCTCTCTTTGTGTGTCTTCCTGTAGCTAACCCTAATATGAGGAAACCCTAATTCCTTTCGCTAATCCTAATCTGCAGGAAACCCTGATTCTCTCTGTGTGAGTCCAACACAAAGCACCCTAAACCCTTCTCTCTCCCCCTCTCTCTATCTCTATCTCTTGGATATGTAGTTGAATCTGTCGGCACACCCCGTTGGGCTTACAATGGTATCAAAGCAGGATTTCTGTTGAGGAAATCTTTCTTGGGGTGACAGAGCCATGTCAAGAGTAGAGGAAAACCAAGGACCTAATGAAGGGAACGATTATGAGGCCGCTGATCCAGGACTCCGTAATGGGAACCAAGGTCGTTGAACCATTTCTCACGAGACCGCAGCCATGACATCAACAGAGTACCAAGACTTTCAGTAGTTCATACGATTTCTCAGAGACAAAGAATTCCTTGCTTGGAGAGCCAAGAAGGAATAGGACCATCGAAGAGCTCAAATGTTTGAAGATTTCATTAAGGATCGAGCCACCAAAGCCAAAGGAGTTGAAGTTGCTAAAGCTTATCTTCGTGCCAAAGGAGTTACCATCGTCGCAGAAGGATCTAGGGCTACCCGTTCCATTTCTCCTAAAGGAGACAGGTAGGCTATCCTAGGCCCGTCGCTCTCTCGGATGCAACATCTTTAGGTCGAGTAAGGGAAAGAAAGGTAAAGGAGCCTTCAACAACCGGCAAAGTAGACTTCAAGCCAGGAGAGGAGAGCATCAAGTTCGATGCTTTTTATGGTAAGCATGACACTCAGAAAGCTTTATCTTTTGTCAAGCAATTTGATGCCGCTTTTGGAGGCGAGGACTTCTCTCGAAAATTCCAAGCTTCGTATGGTTCGCATGCATTTGAAGGATGCCGCCTTGAATTGGTGGCTAAAGGTAGTACAAGAAGGGACCAAGCCAAAGACATGGACCGATTTCAAGACTATGTTCAACAAGAAGTTCCTATCCGCAAACTTTGAAGCGGATGTGCAAAAAGAGTGGGATGAGGTGAAGCAAAAAATCGGTGAGAATGTGGCAGCTTACCTTAACAACTTTTCAGCCGTTTCAGTGAAGTTTACTTCTTATACTCCCATTCCACCACTAATGGAAATGCATAAGTTTGTGAATGGATTGCAACCTAAGCTTATGCAAGCAGTGTACATGGCTGGTCCAAATTCCTTGGAGGAAGCACAAGCCAAAGCTCTACAAGCCGAGGCCTTGCACATGCCTTGGATGGTGGGCAAGACGAAGAATGACAACCGAAATCCATCCCAAAAGAAGAGGTTTAAAGCGGAATCTCAATCAAAGAACAAGCCATAAGAGAAGAAGGATAGGAGTGGGGACAAACCTCCACTCTTCCGAAAGAAGTTATCCCACAAGCAACTTGAAGAATATGTCAAGGAAGGAAAGTGTTTTCAATGTGGGAAGAATGAGCACATGGCTGTAAAATGTCCCGACAAGCCAAACAAGAAGCCAAGCCGCCCCAAACCAAATGCATTACCGAAGGAAGTTCAGCATCAAGAGGATACACCGCCAGAGAGAAGGCAACTTTTCAAGGCTTGGGGCAATCAACCCGTGCTTATTCAATTTGATAGTGGTGTTACCCACCACTATATCCATCCCCGAGTGATTGAAGCTATGAACCTCCCTCCATATAGGTTTGGAGCTCCTAATTCTGTAGGTGCCACTTTCGAGGGAATGTCAACGGAAGTGACCCCTATCTTGGGAAAGCTTCGTTTACAAATTGGAGATTATGTGGACCATGAGAACTTTGTTGTTGGTAAAATTGGCAATTGTGATGTAATTTCGGGTATGCTCTGGCATAAGAAGATAGATCCAACCATTGATTGGGTTGGAAACAAGATTAGGTTTCCTTTTAAAGGCAAGAATGTAACTTTTGATGTAGGAGTTGAGGGGAATTCTATTCCACTCATCAGTCATGTACAAGTACCTAAAGCAATAAAGCAATCTATTTCCTTGTACTCGGTATATGTCAAAGATCCAAAGGAATCTGAGAGTGATGAATCACTCCCAACTCTTGATCATGAAAGGAAAGATTTCTTAAACAAATATGAAGATTGTTTTGCAGATCCTATACCAGGAGAGTTACTTCCGGAGAGACCAGAAGATCACCAGATTGACATCATGCTAGGAAGTTCACCTCCTAACAAACCTCCTTATCGTGTGAGTCAAGCACAACAGGAGGAGATTATGAAGCAAGTGAATGAGTTATTGGAGAAGAGATTGATTAGACCTAGTTCATCACCCTTTTGTTCTCCAGTTCTATTGGTTCAAAAAAGGATTGTTCCTGGCGTATGTGTACTGATTACAGGGCTCTTAACAAGATCACTATGAAAAACAAGTTTCCTATTCCTAGGATTAATGACATCCTAGACAAATTGGATGGAGCCACCATCTTTAGCAGGTTACCATTCAAGTTAGGATTGTTCTAGAGGACATTCACAAGACTGCATTCAGGACCACATTCGGACTCTATGAGTATTTAGTGATGCCTTTTGGTCTTACCAATGCCCCGGCTACCTTTAATCGAATGATGGAGAGAATATTTCGACCACATAGAAAGTTTGCTACTACTTTCTTTAATGATGTTATTGTGCATTCTAAGAATGAGGAAGAGCATCAAAAGCACTTGGATATTGTGTTTCAGGAACTGCGGAAGCACAAGTTGTATGTGAAGGGCAAGAAGAGTGAGTTCTTTTTGTCAGAAATTCACTACTTCGGCCACAGTGTGTCCAAGGAAGGGGTCAGGATGGATCCAAACAAGATCAAGGCTATTATGGAATGGCCAGAGTTGACTAGTGTGCATGCAATTCAAAGTTTCCTTGGCTTATGCTCTTACTACAAAAAGTTTATCAAATGGTTTGCAATGGTAGCTAGTCCATTGCATGATTTGACAAAGAAAGCCGTGATCCTTTGAAGCATTAAAATTTTATGCTAGCAAAGGACCGGTATTGATTATTCCGGATTTGTCAAAGCCTTTTATGGTCGAATGTGACGCCTCGAGAGATTGCATTGGAGCAATCTTGAACCAAGAGGGTCATGCTATGGCCTATGAAAGTCGAAGACTTCAAGGAGCTGAAAAGACCACACCCACATATGAGAAAGAATTGATGGCTATCATTCATGCATTGAAGATTTGAAAGTACTATCTTATGGGTGTTGAAATTATTATCAAGATGTATCATCAAAGTCTTAGATACTTCATGTCTCGACCTAAGATATCCGAAAAGCAAATAAGACGGGTTGGTTATTTGGCCCAATTTCATTTTCAAATTATGCACTCCCATGGTAAAGACAATAAGGTTGCAGATGCCTTATCTCGCAAACCCATGAGCCATGCAATCTCTATGGGATATCATATGGATTTCACTTCACTGAAAGATCTTTATGCTACTGATGAGTATTTCAAAGACATTTGGAACAGATTGCAAAATGGAGACTTGGTGACCTCCTATGTCATCAAGGAGGGTTTCCTTATGAGCTATTTTTATTGGCCTAGCATGAGAAAGGACATTGAGCAATATGTTCGAGAATGTTTGGTTTGTCAGAAGGTCAAATTTGATCAACAAAAACCCGTAGGATTGTTGCAACCCTTGTCGATTCCCAATGTTCCATGGCAGAGTATTGCTATTTGCTATGGACTTTATCTTTGGATTGCCAAAGTCAGGATATGGGAATGATGGTATATGGACTATTATTGATAGATTCAGTAAGCAAGCCCACTTTATTCCAGTGAAGAAGACTATCCGCACAGAGCATATGGCAAGATTGTTTATCTAGTAGATTTTCAAACATCATAGATTACCTAAATCCATTGTGGGAGATAGAGATCCTCAAACTACTAGTTTCTTTTCAACATGGGAACAAAGCTGAATTTCTCTTCGGCTTATCATTCTTAAACCAATGGACAAAGTGAGATTGCAAACCTCACTATCTTGGATATGTTAAAGTGTTATGCTCTCAAAGCAAAGGATCAATGGGAGAAGTATTTGCTTTTGGTTGAGTACGCTTACAACGACACCGTTCATTCCTCGACAGGCAAAGTTACCTTTGAGATTATCTATGGCAAACCATTATTATTGCCCGTGCTAAGAACCAAGGAAGAGATCTTCCATGCGGACGAGTTTGTTCGAGATTTGGATACAGCTTTTGCACAGGTTTGAACAGCTATTGAGACATCTCAAGCCAAGCAAAAGAAAGCTACAGATAAGCATAGAAGAAAGGTCACATTTGAAGAAGGAAATTGGGTCTTGTTGAGATTCGAGAAAGCAAGACTCAAAAAGTCTAAAGCTAAGGAGCACAATGACCCCAAGCTTGCTCCTAGATAATATGGACCTTTTCAAGTTACAGAGAAGATCAACGATGTATGCTATCGGTTGGACCTACTAGATCATTGGAGGATGCATAATGCCTTCCAAGGCATCTTATTGAAACCACATACAAGACTACCCCCCAAGGAGCCTATATTGAAGGATCCACAAGAGGTGGAAGAGCAAGAAGAGATCTTGCAACCGGAACAAATTGTATTCCATTCTATGAGAAAAAAGAAAAGACAATGGTCAAAAAGTTTCTCTTGAAGTTTAAGAATTATTCGCCTATGGATGCAACATGGATGCCAGAGGAATACTTCAAGGACTATCCAGAGATACTTCGAGCTTATGAGGAAGCGTTTGGTCCAAATGTATTTGAAGTGCAGGCATAGAAGTCTTGCGCACAAGACAAATTCAAGAGGGAGGGATTGTACCTCTAGCCGTCTTCATTGTATATATTTATATTGAAATGGAATTGATCATTATCTTGCTTATGTAATGGTTAATTGGACATGCCTAGTTTGGGTGGCAATGATGCCAAATAACCCAAGGAGCAAGATTTGTATTTGGGTGGCAGCGATGCCAGATGACCCATTGGACGGCCTTTCGTGCCAGATATCTTGGACTTCATAGTCAAGCCGTCATTGCGACCAGAAAGCCCAGATGACTATTGAAGAACAATCAGGCGGTCATTGCGAGACCAGATAGCCCAGATGACTATTAAAGAACGGTCAAACGATCATTGCATCCAGATGACTATATTGGACTTCCCAGTCGGGCAGTCATTGTGACCAGATAGCCCAGATGACTGTATTGGACTTCAATCGAGCGGTCATTGCAACCAGATAGCCCAAATGACTTTATTGGATTTCACAGTCGGACGGTCAATGCAACCAGATGGCCCAAATGATTATTGATGAACTCTCGGGTGGTCCTAGTGACCAGATGGCCTTGAGGATAGACTGAGCGGTTTCCCTCGGGAGCCAAATAGCTCAGCTTTTGATGAAACCAAACAGGACAATCCATGAATAGGAGAATCTTTACTTGTGCACAGCATACTGATGTATGTTTGAATTTCTTTGATTGTATGTGCTATTTTTGATGTGTGGACAATGCTAGGATCTATGGCATGTGTTAGTCCACTGGGCTCCAAACTACCTGGCCAGTATCTGAATACCCAGTAGACGCGAATGATACATACCTGTTTGTTGACTAGATTTTGTCTAGTTTTTGTAGGAGATAAGTATCGATATATTTTATTCAACTCATGTTTCAGGTCATGAAGAAGTACCATCAAGAACAAATCTATTGGTCAAAGATAAGGCATAGAGATGTTGCCAGATGAGTAGATGACACCACACATATGGGGAAAGACTAGATGCACAAGCTCACCAGATAAGGCTAGTAACTGGAACATTTGGAACACTTGTATCCCGCAGTTGAGAACAACTGCGATATAAGAGGGAGAGAATGTAACTATTTGGCCCTCCTGCTCTTTTCACATGATCGAACCCATGCCCGGACACTGGATAGGTAGATGAAAACATGGGAACAAGGAAAAAGCATCAATTTTGGTCAAAAAGCAAGGAAAGACAAAAAGTCAAACTGAGTTGACCACGAGCTAGGGGCACCATTACCACTTTGCGCTCCCAGCTTCGCCCCTTTCCGACCAACTGCTCGCAAACTCGGTGGATTATTAGCCCAAGATGTTGTCCTAGCAACCCAACTTGAGTGGAACTGTTGCTAATAATGGCAGTTTATTTGGTGCCAAACCAAAAAGTTAAAAGCTACTTTTTCAAAAAGCAACTCTAGGGTCAAAAAGCAAGGCCCTAAAGCCAGAAAAGCAAAACTAAAGAACTTTCATTAAAGTTGAGTAATATTTTATTATTAAAAGTCAAAAAGACAAAAGCAAAGCAAAAAGCTTGACTAGCTTTTATGGCCAAAAGCAAGACTCCCATCTGTTGAAATTACAGCAATGTGATGAGCTATGGTGGATCAAATACTAGAATCAACATCATTAATAAAGTGATTAGTAAATAATTAAGACGTAATTAGTGAGTAATTAGCAAATAGCTTAATGTAGGCATGGATAATCAAAAACCAGCAAATTCTCATTAGGCCAATGCCTCAATTTATAGAGTTTACATCCAATCATCGAATCCCATTGATTTCTCCTTGATTCACTCCACCTCTCCCAGAATATCTCCACCTTTTTTGCTTGATTCTCTCCACCTCTTCACTTTTCCCAGAATATCTCCACACTTCCTAAATCTTCTCATGCTACCCTTTATTCTCTCCCAGTAGATTCTTCTCACCTTTTCACAGGTTCTTTCACATTTACACATCCTCTTTTACAGCCTCTAACCAAGGGCTTGTTCCCGCACACACCCTATTCACTTGTATATTTCAACACCTCCCCTCAAGTGAATACTCCTAGAACACCTGGACTCTATACCAAGTTTTCCTCTTACTTGATAGTCCGCGACCAGTGTCTAGCACATGTCCCCTCAAGTTAACTTAGCACACCTGGACCCTGTACCAAGTTTCTCTCTTACTTGATAGCCCGCGACCAGTGCCTCAAGTCCCTAAACTCCATAGTCCTTGACACTCTCTCTCTCTCTATGTGTCCAAGGCTACTATAAGTGCCCGCGACCTTGACTAAAGTGCTCACACATACATCTATCTACCACGTGGCCTACATCATCGGTGACTCAGAGGTGGTTTTACTTTGTTGGGGCAGGTTACATTGGGTTGTGGGGTCTCTCTCTCTCTCTCTCTCTCTCACAGATTTTCACATGGCTCCTCACTCTTTGGAGCCTCACATCTTCTCTTGTCTTCAGTCTTCTTCTCGTGGCAGCTTCTCTTCACGCGTCCATGTCTTCCTCTTCTTTCAGTCTTCTTGTGGCAGCTTCTCTTCTCGTGTCCATGTCTTCCTTCAATGCTTCCTTTAGATTTTCTTGGTGTGGATCTTCTTCTTGGAAAGAGATGTTCTTCTTCTTTCATGGTTGGGGCCATGAGCTTGTCCGTCGTCAGGTTTTTTTGCTCCATGTGAGCAGCATGTTTAAATGTTTTGCTGACAGTTCCTTTGGATTTTTGATGTTTATCTTGTGTCATTATGCAATGCAAACCCAAATTTATGCGGAAGGTCTTACCTCTTGCCTTATTCTGGACAAGGACAGTGTCTGATCCCATTTTTACACTGATGCAATGTGCCCAATACATAATGCGTATAGCATTCATTCTTATGCACATTCCCAAATGCAACTCTGGCTGTGAATAATCTTGATTTTGAGTGAGATTTACAAGCATTAACCAAGGGTTAAATGCAAAATGATGATTATCACAATTTTATCAGCACAATTTTACCAGAAATTACATTAAATCAAGGGTAACCAATTTGTACGGAATGGTTGGAGTATCAAACCAACTCCGAATTGCAATCTGAAGTTATAGGGATCTGTATCAGATACCTAATGGTTAATTTGAACCCTCAATTGCACCAAAATACAGTGATTAGCTCTGATTAATCACTAATTAGCAAATTAATCCTCTGTTTTGTGTACAAAAAACAGAGTATGCGGGGAGTCCAGATCTGGGGCACTTCAAATGAGCTCAAATGCTTTCAAGGCCATCAATAGCAATGAGTCTAGTAGAGGATTAAGTCAATAAACACAAGATTTGACCAAATATTGAATGCTTAATCTCTGTTTTACCAAAGTCACCTGCACATTTGACGAAGAGCTTGGATCTCACTGTAGACTTGATCAAATTGAATTATGACTTCACCAACTTGTAGAGCATGCTTGAAAACACCTGGGACTAAGAGGAATTAGGCTGATTCACCTTGAATGAGTGTAGATCTGAGATCTTCTGCTGAAAAACGGCGCCTGCTAAAACAGCGATTTCTCCTTCGTCTGGCGGCGGTTTGCTGCGTTGTTTCGACTGGCTGGAGCACAAGGGTTATGGCTAGCTAGGATTAAAAGGATTTGGCCTAATTTTAAGTGTGCAAGGAGCTAGAGTTCCTCCACCAGCTGGGGATACAGAGGTGACTTGAAAAAAGAGAAAAAATTATAATTAGCTACTAATCCTAATTAGCAAAATGATTAACAAGATAATGGGCTCACAAAATGATGGATTCTAGACATGGCTCTGATACCATGTTGAAATTATAGCAATGTGATGAGCTATGGTGAATCAAATACTAGAATCAACATCATTAATAAAGTGATTAGCAAATAATTAAGACGTAATTAGTGAGTAATTAATAATTAGCAAATAATTAAGACGTAATAGTGAGTAATTAGCAAATAGCTTAATGTAGACATGGATAATCAAAAACCAGCAAATTCTCATTAGACCAATGCCTCAATTTATAGAGTTTACATCCAAGCATCAAATCCCACTGATTTCTCCTTAATTCACTCCACCTCTCCCAGAATATCTCCACCTCTTTTGCTTGATTCTCTCCACCTCTTCACTTTTCCCAGAATATCTCTACACTTCCTAAATCTTCTCATACTACCCTTTATTCTCTCCCAGTAGATTCTTCTCACCTTTTCACAGGTTCTTTCACATTTACACATCCTCTTTTACAACCTCTAACCAAGGGCTTGTTCCCGCACACACCCTATTCACTTGTATATTTCAACACCATCAAGTCATATCTTTCTTTCTTTCTCTATCTCTATCTCTTGGATACATGATTGAATCTGTCACAGCCCGCCCTGCTGGGTTTACATGTGTTGTAGGCCTGACAAAGACCCACAAATGTGCAGTTTTCTTGAGCTATAGTGGGAACATCCCAGCTGAGAATGGCCTGTACCTTTTCAGGATCGAGGTTAATACCTAATGAACTGATGATGTATCCCAAGTAATGGATTTCCAGTACTCCGAACTCGCTCTTCTTGGCATTGATAAACAACTCATTGTCCTGCAAGAGTTGCAAAACCTGTGCCACATCTCCCTCATACTGCTCTGCAGTCCCTGAGAAGATAAGAGTATCATCTAAGAAGATGAAGATTCATTTACCAATGAGATCCTGAAAAACCCGAGACATCATTTTGTTGAACGTCACTAGTGCGTTGGTGAGTCCAAAGGGCATCACCACAAATTCATAACGGTCACACTCGGTCCTAAAGGCAGTTTTTGAAATGTCTGCCTCGAAGATCCGAACCTAATGGTTAGCCACTCTTAAGATCTATCTTAGAGAAGAAAATTCACCATTGAATCCTTTTAGGATGTGCTCTATTTTTTAGCATGGGGAATCTATTCTTAACTATTAGCTTATTGAGCGCCTATAATCCACACGTAAGCGTACGGACTTATCCTTCTTTTGGACAAACAAAATGGGGAGGAGGACCGTCGGATAAATAGAGACCGGAGTAGCTGGGCTAACTGCTGCTCCAGCTCGTTCTCCAATGTCTTAGAAAGGCAGTAGGGAAACTTGTTGAGAGGCTTGGAACCAAGAACCAACTCTATGCAATGGTCCCCAGGTCTAGTCCTCAGGTCTACTGGGTGGGAGGTCGTCTCGTAGCATGATGTTGTTGTATTGAGACAAAAGACCGGCCATCCGTTGCTCCACTGCCGGTGCTATCTAAATTGCATTAGACTGAGAGCAAACATATAGTAACGCACGCTCTGGTCCTTTTCTAATGGCTCGTTGGGCTTGAATGTGGAAAATGAGTGGAATTCTAGGAATGCTTCGATCCCTGCAAATCATGATGGGCTCAAGATAACCTTCAATGATAGTGAAAGTGCCCTGTCTCCAATCAAAAATGGGTGCATAGTGTCTAAACCACTGGATCCCGAGGATCATGTCACACCCTAGAAGAGGGAAGACAATGAAATCCCACTAGAATGTTGTCCTCTAAACCTAAACTCAAACTACTGAGCTTTATGAGAAATGTGTATACGTAGATGAGAGCCAAACCCGTCCACATCTAGGTGATAAGGAACCATCTAGGTACAACTCATCTTGTTTGCCAATTGCGGAGAGATGGAATCCTCAGAACTGCCCATGTCAAAGGGGACAATGAACTATTGTCCCCTTGCACTGCCATAGGCACAGATGAGAGCCTTTGTTTGTCCCTCGACCTCACCCTCCTACTTATCATCAAATACCACTGGTGGCACCTTAGCAGACTTTTCAACCTGCAACTTAATGCAACCTTTCTTCCCGTGTCCCACAGTGTGATAAAAGAAACAACGGTTCTCTGTCCTGTACCGTGTATGTTCATCCAGCTAGAGATAACCTCCAATGATGCCCTCCTTAGCTTTTTCCTCAAGAGTCTTCTTGGACGTAGAATCCTTCTTATTGCATGAGACAAACTACTGTGCAGCAAGCTAAGAGGCGAGATACCGCACAAACATCTATCTCTTTGATGCTCACCAGAAGATCCCGAACGACACCCAACCCATGCAAGATCCACTCTGACAAGTAGTCAGGCGCCCCCAAGAGTGATTACACACCAGGCTAGCAGCATGCAGGCACACATGCACTCGTGGATTCCTCCAAGGGAGAGCATTGGCCCTCAAACACACCAAAAACCCAAACCCTATAGATCCAAGACATTCTCCAGCACTAGAGAACGGCTTCCATGTACACATTCATAGGAGAGGAGGACACATAAGAGTCTGGACACATGAGGTTGTTTATGCAGACTTCATTGTATACATAGTATGCTGGCCCTATTTGCCTTTTGGCAGCTTGGTTTTCTTTTTCATGGTGTCTTGACATCCAGTTTACTCAGGGATCATATGTAACATCTTTTGGTCTCATACACACATGCGCGCGCACACACAGACAGTAAAGGTAAGCCCCTCTCATCCTCCTCCTCCTCCTCGCATCTGGATTAGATTTTGCACTCCTGAGCTTCCTACTCTTGGATATTGATTTTGTTTGCATGTGTCGTATAAAAGCAGAGCACAGGGTTAAAATATTCTATTTTCGCAAACCCTGGTAGCATCAATTAAAACACTCAAAACTTTAAGATTAATGAGAAGGAAAAGTTTATGAACAGACCTTTTGACTTGCAACCCTTCTCCAACTCAGAAATCAAAATCTTCACATAAAAAGCTCATCATCTTTTAAAAAAAGAGATTACGCAATTAAGTTTGATTTATTTCTTATAATTAGAAAATCTGCTACACACAATAATATTTTTTTTTCCCGAAACGGTTTTTGAGACCCTTTTTTAAACCTTTGTCGGCTTAAGCGGTATTTAAGGGCCCTTTCACACGCTTGCATCAATTTATGTGCATTCAATTTAAGATGTACCTGGCCACATCAATCTTGGGTGGTTGACCAAGATTCAAAAGGAAAATCCAACTATACCAAGTCAAGATTCATACCTGACCGCACACACAAGGCCCCCTAAAAGTATGATCGTATGATGCTCTTTCCCTCCTCGTTCCGAAGGCCTTACACAAGTTTCAAACAAATTATGAATATAGCTCTTGCCCGGTATGTTGCAAGCTTATTGGTAATAGCCCCTATGGATTATCCAAGATCCCAAGTCATTAATTTCTCCCTTTAAGCCAAAGTGATAATCAAACAAAGATTATTCACCAAGGAATCGTTGTCGTCCTTTGACTATCTACTCTTTGTTTTGATTAGTCCAACAAATCGACACAAAACATAAGGTCAAATTTTCAAGTCTCTTGTTTAAGCCGTGTCCCATTCCACCTAACCCCAACAATCCATTGGCTCTTTATTTAACTCATTAACCAAATATTATAGTCTCATAACCGTCTTTTTTCATTGCCCCATGTTCACAATCACACGTGGTCTTTTTTCATTGCCCCATATTCACAATCACAAGCAAAGTTCATTGGGGTAGGTACTTGTCAGGTGCATGCAAACCCTAACAACTTCATGCAGCCACCCTTCTTGCAAACCCTAAAAGATGATTCCCAAAGTATGGGATTTTTCTCAAATTCTTCAATATTAACTTTATTGGTACTTGGGGTTTAGGTATATTTGGTTCAATGGATGGGTCTTCCATGTTTGAAGGTCAACTTTTGGAACTTGGGATTTTTTTGCAAATAGATTTGGTCCAAGGCCCAATCATGTACGAACTTAGTCTCCCTTATGAAAGGTTTGGAAAGTATGACATCATACAAATCTGGTTGGTGCAAGAAATTCATCACCACAGAAGTGTGATGATAACGCAACACGAAAATATTTTCTATTTCTATCATTGCAAGACTCCCATGGGTCTTGCTAATGTTTTGTCATGATCTTCACAATGAGATCTGTTTGTTCTAAAGTTAGGTTTTCTCCATTTTTCTTAGCATTTCTTGGTTATAATGCTCACTCCTACTCCCCCATTCAAGATGGCCAGTCACCTGGTCTCTATTGTGGTGGATAGGAATGGTGGCATTCATGTCATCATTCTCATTGTAGTGTCCAACTGATTTACCATGATCTTTATAAATTTAGGAGCACTACTTTCCTCCCTTGATGGTAGTGGAATTTACGGTTCAGGTTGTGTCACCCTCATTGATTTGGGGCTCTATTAGCATTTTTACCTCATACGAAAAGAATGACATCAATCTACCCACATTATGTGGTCTGCTTGTGATCTTAGGTTCTTCCACAAGATGTTTTGTGCATTCAATATGAGCCTATGATCTGGGAGATTTATACTTCATTCCCTATTATGAACATTCAAGCAATCAAGTCCTCGTTGGACTCACAATGGGAGCTAGGTTCTTCCTCTTGTTGCTTATAACTCTTTTGTCCTACATAAACTCATCATGTGGGTATAATGTTTATGTGGCTTTGAATACTACCTCCCTAACTCCCTTCAGTAAAGGATTTAGTATAGGGACAAGGTGGTTTGAGGTTGATTGGCACCTCGTTGTTCAGTGCCAGTTCTAAGGGGGTGGCCCAATGGCATCAATGATATCCTCCTCTAAATGTAGTTGTTGTGGATCAACTGGGGTAGGATACACTAGACATACTATGAGGCATTTGGTGCCTCATAATATAGGACTTGACTGTCCTCAGGTCCTATAATGGAAACCAAGATTGGAACAAGAGAGCTTTCACCCCTCCCATTTGTCATGCTAGTAGTTAAGTTAAGTTCATCAATGTTATCTACATCCAAAATTAGGTTTGTTATGGGTCTCACCATATGTGCGAACTGCATCTAAGCAAAAGCTAGTGTCGTTTGACTAGTCCCTACCAACTTGGGTTGCATCAATTTGAATTCCTTGCTCACCCCCCCCAACTTAGTACTCTTTCCTCCTTAGCTCTCATATCTTCGCTACTACTACTACTAGTCCCTACCAACTTGGGTTGCATCAATTTGAATTCCTTGCTCACCCCCCCCAACTTAGTACTCTTTCCTCCTTAGCTCTCATATCTTCGCTACTACTACTAGTCCCTACCAACTTGGGTAGCATCAATTTGAATTCCTTGCTCACCCCCCCCCCAACTTAGTACTCTTTCCTCCTTAGCTCTCATATCTACTACTACTAAACTCTTGTAAGTGAAGAATTTAGCTAATAACTCATCTAAGTATTGATCAACAAGATAGAGTCTTAGCTAGTTTGATGTGACAACTAGATATTGTTTTTATTGCATGTTCCTTGTATAGTGCATTATAATGCACAAATCTCCCTGCACATGTGAAGGTGTTTGAATTGGGTGAAATACGCAAAGAATCACTATGAATGGTCAAATTCTTGCTCTCTAGATTAATTTCCAAATTCTTTACTTTCTCAACTTCTACAAGCATACTTCCTCCATGCAAAGGCATTTCACAATTTAATTTTTAGTGTGTTATGATAGCAACAGCCCCTAAGGCTTTCACCCTTGCACTATTTGCCTTGATTTTGAAGGGTGGAGAGTACATTCAAGACTAAGTTTTTTCCATTGTATTTTAGCTCATAGCATTCACTACTGCACCCCCATCTATATATGCCCTTTGAACTATCATGCCACTTATAAGAGCATCAATGATAGGGATATCATTTGTTAATTCAATTTCCACTATGCACATTTTCTTCCCTCCTCTTGTGATGAGAAGTTTTAGTACTCTCACAATCTTAGTCCATTGCTTCCTAAGACTAGGACAAAGGGCCAATAGTTAAGGAAGAGTTATATTTGCCTTTCTTCCCTTGAGATCATCTAAAAGATCATCATTTTGGATTTCTTCCCCTAATTTGAAGTCCCTCAGACCAATCTTTCTTGTGGATTTCTTCTTTCTATTTTTCTTGCTACTTTCTCCTACTGCTCCATGCTCTAGAGGAGGTCTTCCTCTTTTGTTAACTAATACCTCCACTTCTTCTTCTTTAATATCAATTACATGAAGGTTTTCTCTACCTTCTTCAATTCTAACACTCCCATTTGGATTTTGTGTGTATCTCCACTTCTTCTTCTTCAATACCAATTGCATGTAGAAGGGTTTCTCTAGCTTCTTCAATTATAACAATCCCATTTGGATTCCTCACCTCTATTCTTTCAACTCTAGGTTGAGGCTCGGGATTTGACAATGTCCTAGGACAATTAGTTATGATATGTTCTCTTTCATGATAATAATGACATACAAATTCCCCTCTCTTCCTCCCCCCCTTCCCCCACCCCTACCCCTCGGGTCTATAAAAGTCCCATGAATGATGAAGGTCTACATCCCCATGCGTCACGTTCTATTGACAAGGTCCACTCCACAGACATGCCCTTTCATTAACATTTTGAACACACAATATGCCTCTTCGTATGTAACCCTTGCCCAAGAAATAGGCTGCCATGGAAGAATTCATAGGTGCTATCTCTCTTTAATCTTAGAAGGTCATCATATCCAAAATATGTGCTACTTGGTCCTCCACGAGCTTGAGAGACAATCGCTCGAAATCTATATATGCAAAAAGGAATTACCAAAACTTAAATGACATGTAAAAAATGTAGAGGCTGGTTTGCTATGGAGAAAGTACACACCCTTTACTTTGGACGAGGGGGAATGATTCCTCAAGGTAGTCACTCAGCTCCATCTTATCTACAATCCCAGATGGGAGTCTACATGGATTAACCATGGATGTCATTACCAATTCTTTTGCTATTGACATTTGAACTTTCTTGGTTGTTGTAGTCCTACCCACAGCTAGTACATTCTTCACCATTGCTCGAGTCCTTTCTATCAATGCCCTTAAAGTGCTTGGCTGGACCTCATGGTGGTGGGTGTCGAGATGAATTGTCAAGCATGTAAGGATAACATCATCGAGCATGACATAATAGAGGTATGCCTCACATGATGCCACACGTCCCTGGCCCCTTACATTAGTTAGCAACTAACTAGTCCATCTTCATCTATTGTTTGGTCCAAGACACATCTTTTCTTCCTCATCCCTTTGAAGGCCATTCCATTTCTTCTCCCTATTCCAAAGAAGAGTGGACAACTATTGCTCAAGCATTGAAGCTCCCTGGCTGACATAATAACTGATTCTTGTTATGCCATTGAAAGTTACATTTTGTCATTGAAATCCACAGGTGACCATCATAACGGACTTTCATTGCATCCATTGGTGGAACTTGCTCAAATGTTAGTGGAAACTCCAAGGTAACAAACAACCTTGGAATCTCTATTACCTATCTTGGATCTCCCACTTGTAGTAGTGTAGTAACATCTTAGCAAGGATGGCCGTTTTACAGTAACCCAAGATCTTTAGGACAATGCTTTTAGCAATAGCTTTGTCCATGCTACTGTTTGGGTGTACTATCAAGGTCTATTGAATCTTCTTTTGAGAAGGAAGCCTGTATTGATTGACACATGATGGACATGATGGATAGAGGACCTACCATTGAATGGGTGATGACTCCAAGTCAACCACATCTATAACATCTTCAACCATGTGCACAATTGAATCAATTCTTACATTATAGGCATAGGCATAGGCATAATAGATATCTTCTTCTATAATGAAATATTACATGTCATCCAAGGTCCTTATATTGTTGCAAATCTTTTTATACTCTCATCCAATAGATGTAACATTGTAGAACGACCTCTCAATCTTTATCTTAACTCCATCCTTCTCTCCAAGGAGATTTTAGAACCTACAACTTTGCCTCCAACCAAACTAGATACAGTTCCAAATGTAATAATTGCCTCCATTCTTTAAAACATTGGAAAAGAGAGAGATCTGGAGAGGTAGAGGGATGAGAGAGATAGATCTGAGAGAGAGAGAGAGAGAGAGAGAGAGAGAGAGAGAGAGAGAGAGAGTTATGGCTCACCCAAACCGCCCTTAAAACACATCCAATAAGAGATTACCTAGTGAACCGTAGCTTTTGTGAGGATATTTCCAATGGCCAAGCTCGTAACCCTTGAGGTCTCCAAGCTCTACAACTCCTTGAGAAGCAATTCCACCGCGCCTTCCGTGAGCATTATCACATCGCCGCGTTGCACTACTACGTGTACTTATCCCTTCTCTCACCTCACTTCGTTCACACACTCACTAGCATGCATTAGAGAGAGAGATTAGCAAGAGAAAGACTCTTATTGTGCACAATGGGAGAGTCCTTGTATTATAAGAGATATTCACTTATATACATAGCCATAAGTGTTCACACTCACTTAAATTGTAGTCGGCCAAGAACAATGGGAGAGTCCTTGTATTATGAGAGATATTCACTTATATACATAGCCATAAGTGTTCACACTCACTTAAATTGTAGTCCGCCAAGAACTTTAGGCTCATAAGAGGCCTAATGCTATTACAATGACCACTCTCATAATATATCCATGAAGTACATCTCTTGGGACTTCATCCTAACTTAATAGCACATGCTCTTAAAGTGGGAATTGCCATAAGTATTCCATCATATCATTACGAGCGCCTGTCCAAGTTGTAGATTTGGACACCATTGCTTCATATCTTGAATGTATGACCTTTTGGTGTATCTGCCTTGACTCCTTGATATAAGATAATGATAGTAGCTCTTGTTAACCCTAGGAATGGGTTAACATTTCCTCCTTCTTCCTGATGTCGATCGCGTCCTCGTGATCACGTTGAAGACCTTTGTGTGGGGAGAATTAACAAGCTTTGTTGATAGCTTTTGATGTTGAGTGTCGTTCAATGGCCTTTGTTCCTCCGGAATGAATAAGAAAGGGTAGTTAGTAAATGAGAAGGTTAGAGATTAGCGGGAATTTCTAACGGTGTAAGGGTGGTGGGGTTTTTGCAAACGATTGCATTTTGATATTTTTGTGAGCATTTTAAAAATATTTTTTGCCTACTTTGTTTTTGGTAATCATAAGCTGAGTTACATGGGATTTGTGTTAGTTGGGAAACTAAGAGATGTTAATAATGGGGGAGAAAAGAAGGAAGGATCCGGAGGAACATAAACAAAATCATCAGAACTAGATTTTCATTCTCAGTCCCTCATCTGATTCATTGAAGCGACAATCATCATTTGAAGAAATTGACCTTCGACGATGTCCCTTTTTGTGGTAGGATTCTTATCAAATGTTGTTAAGTAGGACCTATTTTCACATGCTTCTTTCTATGTACTTTTTATGCTTTTATGTATATTTAAGTTCTCAATGAAGCAAATAGACATGAAGTACAAGAATTGAGTCAAATAGACTCTTATCGAGATGCTGCTTTTTGAAGTAGTCATTTGTTGGTGAGGCATGAAAGAATTACATTGACTTGCGAGGCTAATATAGATATCTTCACCTAGGATTAGATATTAATGTGTTGTGAAGATTTAAGTTTCGTTTGGAGAGGTTTGCAATTTGATGAAAAATTCCAAACGATGGGTTGTACCATTGACCAGGCTCTCACCATGGCCCCCCATCCAAAGATGTACCTAGAAAGTTATCGATGATGAGGTTGTGGCGCAAATGTCCACTAGTGCATGAGTATAGATATGTACTCATGGAGTAGCTGCTATATTAACTTAGCCCAAAGAAAGATAAACTATAAGCTTAACAAAAATGCATTGGCTAGTGAAGAGAGTTTTTGGTGACATTCTACCATTTTGCAGGTAGGCCATACTGTGGCTCCCTTCTGTTTTGTTTTTGTCTTTTATTCTTTCTTGTTCTCCTTCTTGTTTTTTCTTTTGGGTGAAGGGAAGAGTGTTAGTAAAGTGAGCAATAACAACAATGGAGTGATGTGGGGAATTAACAGAGTAATTAGTTTGTGCCGTGAAGCTTAACACACGAAAGCTTAAAGCATGAAGTGTTAAGTCATGAAGGACTTAAAGAAAGCTTGAAGCGTGAAGGGTTAAGGCGTGAAGGGCTTAAGCCATGAAGTGTTAATTCATGAAGGGCTTAAGCCGTGAAAGGCTAAAGCCGTGAAAGGCTAAAGCCGTGAAGTGTTAATTCATGAAGGGCTTAAGCCGTGAAAGGCTTAACTCGTGAGAGGCTTTTTTTAAATAATTAAATTAAATTTTGTTACCACCTTGCGAACAACAGGTTCTTGTGGCTATTCTCCTTTTGTAGAGAACAGGTTCCTATGTCTGCCGCATAACTTCTACATTCATGCTTCTCATCCAGAGGGGTGAAAAGAGCATTGTGAGTTTGTTCTTAATGCACTCATGAGTTTCTATTGCAGAAGTGGGAATTGATTCTTGAATTTTTGGTAGTGTTGTCGAGGCGGTAGGTACAGCTTTTGGTTGGTTACCACTATTAGGGTTGACTGAACAAGCAAGCTCTTGTGTATGTGTTATATGCATGAGAGGATTTGAGTGACTTGCATGAGAGGATTTGAGTGACTTGCATGGTTTTCAGTGGGTCTCCATTCTTGTCAAACTTTAGGTGAAGCTGTTGGGGTTGAAAGTGTTGGTGAAGCTTTCTTCACTTTGTTCGATCTTAGCAACAACCATATGATGAGATTACCATCATGTTCCTGAAGCACGTACACATGTACCCATCTTTGATGAACATCATGAATTGGTGGCTAATGCTTTTGGTCCTGAGGTTTCTTTTTTTTTTTTGTGGAGACTTAGGGGACTTTTTGACGCGCTTGGGAATCCAAGCTCTGGTATTACCTTGGTAGTACCCTTAGCTTGCAGTAACCTTTTTGGTACCCACACTTGTTGACTTGTTGGAGTTCTTTGAGGAACTCACATAAGATTTTGTGGACGTTGTTGTTGTGGAGTACTTTTATTCTTCCTTGGCCATTGAGTTTTGCGTTAAGGAAGAGGCTTTGATTGTCGAGGTACCCAGATTGGATTGGCACCTTTGTAGTAGCCTTGAGCTACAAGTAGCTGCTTTTCCACCCATATTTTGATACCATTAAGATACCTTGATCTTGGCCATTGAGTTTTGCGTTGAGGAAGAGGCTTTGATTGTCGAGGTACCCAGATTGGATTGGCACCTTTGTAGTAGCCTTGAGCTACAAATAGCTGCTTTTCCACCCATATTTTGATACCATTAAGATACCTTGATCTTGGCTATCTTAGTGGAGTTTTCTTTATGGATGAAGTGGAAGGTTTTGGGCCCTCCTTCACATTGGTTGGCATTGAGGTTGCGATTTTGAGACTCATGGGCATTGTGTTGTCGATGAGGCTTGAGTCTCTTGTGGAGTAGCTATTGATAATGAGACTTTTGAGCATGCAGTCATTTCCTTTAGTGCGGTTGGTCGATGAAGAGGCGTTGGCTCTAGATCTTTTCCCTTGAGTCGCTTTTTAGAGGTAGATGGTTGCGCTGGGGAAATTCGTTTAGGAATAGATTTTGATTGCGAGGTTTTGGCATTGGACTTTATTGGTGAGGAGTGAGTTGAAGGGGTAGAAGCTTTATCGGAGTCGCGGTCTCATTGATGTAGATGATAGATCATGTAGAGGGTCTCTCGAGGAAGAGGCCTATAACTTTTTTCATTCAGTATCATAGAAATCCATTAGGATTGGATCCTCTTCTTGGCAGTATGGTATTGTCAACTTTGTGTCATTGACCATCATGATGACCCTATCGCTAGTAAAGCATAGTGGCGCTTGGGCAGCAACAATCCATTTATATCCCAAGATCAAATTTGCTTCCAATACATACTCAACCACAATAAACTTGCAAGTAAGGGGGGTAGTTTCAATATACATTGTATGTTCAAAGTACCCCAAACATGGCATGTTCAAGTCTTGTGTGAATGGAATTATATCAGGATGAGCCGTGAGTGTTGGTTGACCTAACAAATCCCATAACTCGAGGGTCATGATTGTGCTCTCATTGAGGATAAAGATGTGCTTGGATTGTGGTGATTTTATTAGAAAGTTCTAATCCAACCATAATTCTTGGGATATTGTGAGTAAGATAGGTTGGAAGTTCCAAGTCCTCCAAAGTCTCTCCCTCCTGTAATAGCAATTGCACAATGCCTCAAGAGTGTTCAGGGTGACTGTTTTCATGGATTCATCAATTGAATACAATGAGTCATATACCCAAGTTCCACTAAGGATGACATCATACGCAAGGGAATCTAGGGTAACATGGAAAATAGAAATTCTACATTTCCACCGATTGTTTAAGTAGCATAGCTAAACTAACCTAGAACTTCAATGTTTTGTCCATTGGCACCTCTTGCGAGACCATTGTCCTTAGGGATGATTTTATGTTGTCCCAACAATGATACCCAAGTGTCTATAGTCATGATTTTATGACTAGCTCGAGGGCCAATCAATGCACATATCATTTCCCGTAGAGAAATCTAACCATACAATGATAGAATCTTCAAGAGTGGAACCATGGATGTTTCAGTTTTTGTTTCATCTTTAGATCCCATGTCAGTTTCATATTCCCATTCACTTTTATCCTCTTTTTGGCTCTCAGCTTTTTCAATAATACCCATTGTGCACAATGGCACACTTGGTTCTCTGACAACTTTGATTGAGGTATGTTTGGAAACTTGCAAATCCTCACAGTCCTGCTCTATGTAGCTCTTGATTTCTTGGTATAACTCATGTTTAGCCTTTAAAGGTGAGTGCTGAAGCTATGCTGGCTTCACCACACGAGAGAAGAGCAGTCCTCTGAATGAGGATTTGAGAGATTGCTTTAATTTTGTAAGGGGTTCATCAAATTCCTCTTGTGCTTTTTCTACCGCATAATTCGTGCAATCTGCCTCTAATGACTCTTCTTGGCTCAATGAGTTCATTTCTATAAGGAGTGCGTCCTCCTCTTGAAAGGGGAAGCGATACTCCTCTGGTTTTTGTATTTGGGTTTCTTTTTTAGGTTTGACATTATGAGGTTCAATCACAATTGGTGTTCCTGTATGACACTCAACAATGCTCAGCATGCTCTCCTGAGCTTGCTTTTTGTGTTACGCATATGTTATGTGATCATAATTTTTAAGTTGGGGTGGTTGGGCGGGTTCTAGTTTCTTGATTAGTATGTGAGGTGCACTAAGTGATGAATCAAAACTTTTTTCATGCTCACTAAGTGACGTACTAGAACTTATTTTATCTTTTGACTCTCCTTGGATCGCCAGGTTTTCATTAGATTTGTCTTGCGCAACTAGAACGAACTTTCTTTTTTGTTTTTTTGTTCTCGCTCTTACCTGTGGGTTTTGTGGTTTGAGTGGTAGCCTTTGAGGTGGATGCTTCTGTATCATGTGTAGCTTTTGGATCTTGTGGGGTCAGATCCTCCACCAGAGGCTCCTTTCCTCTGTCTTTTATTTCAACTTTGGTTTTGATAGTTTGTTGTATCTTATTTTTATTGGGTTTAGAAGGTTTTGCTTCCGTTTTTGGATTCTATTTTAAAACATGTTCTTCTACCCACTTTGAAGTGTTTTCTTTTATATTCTTTTTCACTGTTTCTCCTGCCTTAGCTTGTAAGCGTGTAAGGACATTCAAGGGTACCGTGGACAATTGCCCGTTTTGCACACTCAAGATGTTAAGAGTTGTATTTTGTGAGATAGGTTGCACTGAAGCAACTTGCCTTGGGCAATCTTGGCATATGTGATTGATGCCACATCGTTCACATATGTGTTACAAGGTATCAGTGAGACTCTAGGCATGGAAATATTCCAAACTGTGCATTTTGCCACTTTGTGTGGTCCACGACAATAGAAACACTAAAGTGTTGTTTCGACCCTTTGGACTGTTTTTATTTGGGGCATGGGAGATGGAGGTTTTGAGTTAACTGTAGGTGAATTAGGACATTGGGGTGTGTTATGACCAAAGGTTTTGCAATATATGCAGTACAGAAAAACATGCACCTTGTACGCAAAATGGGGATTGGGATGGACGTAGTGATTGCAATGAACATTAAGTATTTTGCCCATCACTTGGAGAGGCATTAAAGGATGTTTGGTTTTGAGGGAGCTCATCCTCTCTTGGAGATGTCATTTCAAAGCTTTTAAGCAAGGCTGCGTAGAATTCAGGGAATGATAATTCCAAGATCAATTTTTCTTTAGCCATTGCTTCACTTAGTTTAGATGAGAAACATCTCGTATCGTGATCATCCTCCATCATGCTGTCATCTAAACATATTGCTTCTTTATAACATTGATCAAATTTTTGTGGATTGGATACAATGATCAAGTTGTGTAAGCTGTTATTCTTTAAGCCCATCATGAAACATCTCTTCAATTAAGCATTGTTTAGTTTCTCCCATGGCTCACATCATGAGTCTAAGCTTTTTAAGGATAAAATCTCTAATGGTTTTGTTTTGTTTATGCTTAATTGAATAAAGCTCTTTTGTTGCACTCTACCGATCACCTTGTCTCTTGAAAAGCCATGGATAAAGGCTGTTCTTAATATCCTGAAGTTTGTCTTAATCACACTAGCATCAATGTGATGAACCATCGACTAGCCTTTCCCACTAAGCAAAGGTTCAACACATGTACCTTGGTGGGGCAGTTTGGATTTCCAAAGGCTTCACATCGTTGTTCAAACATTTGTATGAATTGAACAGGATCAGTCGTTCCATCATATTTGTCCATGATTTTAGAAATCTGTACGGTCGTATTTTTATATGTCACGGAGGCGGTGTGTTGGTGCTAATGTGGGTAGGGACTCACTTAGTCCTTGGGCAACCCCCCTTCCCAGATTAGTCAATATGTCCAAGGTGTGTGCATCTAGGGATTGCAAAGGGTTGGTACTTAGTTCTCCTAAAGGCTTAGGACGTGGTAGTGCTAGGCAAGGGACCAAATCTTGAAGGGATTGATGTAATAGGAGGTGTAAAACCCGATCGCATACTTGTTGTCGGCATCGTAAAAGGAATTGGGAGATGCATTTGGGGCATGGATCTCAATGGCTCGAAGATATCAGCCATTGGGTTCAGTCTGGGTGTGAGCCCTGGTAATCCCTCTATCGTTACCATATCTTGACATTGTCAATTGCTCCTTAGTGAGCAAGCACATGTGTTTTTTTTGCTTGTTAAGTTTTCTCACAACCCGTTACAGCCTTAGGAGACCTAGTGCACCCTTTGTTGGGTCAAACGAGTGTCTGTTTGCCCTAATTAGCTTAGGTGCTATACGTACGTGAACCTCTGAGATATTTTTTTCGAAAAAAGTGCATGCCAATAGCATTCCAGATGGAAGAGGAGGTCTCAAAACCTATTTTCCATCATTGTCTCAAGATTTAAAAAAATTTATAAAAAGTTTTTCCCTGTTTCGCAGCTTGTTTTTTAATGTGTTCCAAAAGGAATTAGAAAAAACTTTGTATGAGAGAGTTGTTGTATTTTTAGAGTACTACAACTTGTCTCTTTGATTTTTTCGTGATTTCATCATTTAGATACTCAAAAAGTAGTCCGAATATGGTCCACAATCTTTTTCGAGCTATTTTGGGCGATTTTAGTGCTTGGGCCATTTTTTGCCTTGATTTCTCGGTCGAATCTTGAGGTTGTTGGTCCGAAGCCAAAATGATGGATTTTACCCTCGGACGCTCAAGAACAATGCCGATTTCTGTATAAGCACTAGCACGCGTTTATCGGATTCATGATTTGGGAGATATAGGTCTCCAAACAAGACTGTTTTCCAAACACTTTTTTTTTTGGCCGACGGACCCTCTTTCATGATGTGAAGGAACAGGGTTTCATGACGTGAAATGGGCTTTATGCAAAAAATTAAACTAAATTAAATTTTTTTTGGGCGTGATGCTTAATCCGTGAAACACTAACTCTCGTGAATCACTAACTCGTGAAACGTTGATTTTTTACTTTTCACCACGGGAACTGTTTCATGCTGTGATACCCTTGTGTTTCACGTTGTGAAACAAAAAAAAAATTTTGGCCACACGAGGGCTGGCAGAGTTTCACGCCGTGAAACCTTAACACATGAAATGTCGTCTTTTTTTTAGTCTAGTGTGAAATTCAAGTTTCCTTGTATAGAGGAAATATTTTTTGAATTTTAAAAGAAGGAGATATAAGAATTTTCCCAAGAAGGCAAGTGAGAATAAAAAAAGTAAACACTTTTATGACACCCCCTTATACCCTTCATAAATGACCCCCAAAATGGACAATTTGACAACTTATTGGCATCCTTTCATTCAATGCTCATTTGTCTTATGAGTTATGAAAAAAGGTCCTTTCACTAATCTTTCTCCCCTTTGGGACTAACTCAAATCAAACAAAAATTAATGATTCTAGCTTTATGTTTAAACTCTGAAGAGAGCTAACAACCACTAAAAATGTCATTCTATTGCATTTTTTATGCAATGGAAGTAAAAAATCCTAAAACACTCTATGTGCAAGCCCTAGGAACATAAAAGCCACATTAATAATAACAAAAACAATGACTTAAGCTAAAAATTAAGCAAAAAGGCATTCTTTATAAAACAAAAAAAGAGCTATTTCTCACCAAATCACACATAAATCTCCATCAAAACCACATCTTTTTCATACAAAACCACTAATCAAGACAATGGACAATGGGTAATGCGTAGATTAGAGGAAAACGATGAAAAAAGCCAAAGGATGATTCCCCAGCACAGCAGCGGCGCCAAAAATGTTATGACTCACCCAAACCCCCCTTGAAACACATCCAACAAGAGATTACCTGCTATCGTGAAGATCTTTCCAATGGCCGAGCTTGTAACCCTTGAGGTATCTAAGCTCTATAACTCCTTGAGAAGCAATTCCACCACGTCCCATGAGTGTTGTCACACCGCCGCATTACACTACGTGTACTCGTTCCTCCTCTCACCTTACTTCACTCACACACACTCACTAGCATGCATTAGAGAGAGAGATTAGCAAGCGAAAGACTCTATTGCACAATGGGAGAGTCCCCTGTATTATGAAAGACATTCACTTATATACATGGCCATAAGTGTTCACATTCACTTAAACTATGGCCAGCCGAGCACTTTAGGCTCATAAGAGGCCTAATGCTATTACAATGACCACTCTCATAATATATCTAGGAAGTAAATCACTTGGGACTTCATCCTAACTTATTACCACACGCTCTTGAAGTGGGAATGGCCATAAGTATTCCATTGGACCATTACAAGCGCCCGTCTAACTTATAGATTTGGACACCATTGCTTCATATCTTGAATGTATGACCTTTAGTATATCTACCTTAACTCCTTGATATAAGATAATAGTAGTAGCTCTTGTTAACCCTAGGAATGGGTTAAAAGAGAGAGAGAGAGAGAGAGAGAGAGAGAGAGAGAGAGAGAGAGAGAGAGAGGAATCTAGAGAGATAAGAGATAAATAGGAAAGACAGAGAGAGAAAACGATTGAGAGATGAGAGAGATGGATGAGAAAGAGAGATAGAGACATAGACATAAACAGAGAGAGAGAGAGAGAGAGAGAGAGAGAGACGTGTGAGTCATATATATCTATACACAAACATATATGATGTATATATACGGATCTATATATCTATACATACATATGTACGTACGTACATACGGATCTATATATCTATACATACATATGTACGTACGTACATACGTATATATATATATATATATGTGTATGTGTGTGTGTATGTATATATGTATATATATATATATGTGTGTGTGTGTGTGTGTGTATGATGTATGTATGTATGTATGTACGTATATGTATATATATATATATGTATGTGTGTATGTATGTACGTATATGTATTGTATTTCTCTTTATAACACATAATATGTATGTACACATACATATTATGTGCTATAAAGAGAAATACAATATACATCCTATCATTTTGACTCAAATAACATCTTTAATTTTACCTTCTAAATTCATTGTTGATAAGTTAATTTTAATTATTGTTTATAGTCCAATTTCAACTCTTTATCTCTAATTTACTAATCACTCACTCATCACATTAAAATAAGCACTAATCACTTAAACTTAACCTCATAAACCACCTTATGATTTCATCTAGATGGCGAGGATAAATAGTGCCACTTTTGATATTTAGCTTCTAAACACTTTCCACATGTTCTCTACAATTAAAGGCAAAGGCAACTTTTCTCTTTCAAGAAAAGATAGTAGAAAAATCGAGGGCTTCCTCTCCACTACCTACATACTTGTGGATAATTACTCCTAAACTCTCCACAAAAAAGAAGAAACCAACAAAGAAGAAGAAACAAGTTAAACACTACAATCTAAGCATAAGAAGACTCAATGAAAACAAAGCATGCAGCTCCATGGCAGTGGGTATCTGACAAGTTGTTGGAAGCTCAAGGTTGTTATGAAAAAAATACACTTATATGGAAGCCCAAGGAAGCCAAGGCCATGCGTGCTTCCTCGCAAAACTCAATGAATCAACTGTAATAATATAATGAAAGGATTAGAATTTTTTTTTCCCCAGAAGCACCCACAAATAACTTTCAATTTGAATTAATCTCCACTCCACTTGAGAAGCACAACAACTATCCCACACATAACTCCCATAAGCATAGAAGCTCTAATTGTAAGTATTTAGATCCTTATGTGATTAATCCACACCATGCCTTCACTCAAGGCATGCACACATTCATAAAACGATGCTTAGACATGGAAAAGGTCATAATCTCAACACCCCTCGTATACGCATCCTCGAACAGAGTGATCAAAAACTTTACAAGTCTATTGGCCTTTGTCCTCTTTTCCTTTTTTTATGACTTCAATGGTGGAGGTATGGATTCAAATCTTTGTAACCCCCCCTACTTGAGCATTTATGACTAGACCAGCTTGGTAGATATCTATCCAATGGTGAGCCTTTTGCACATATATTTGTGACCAATTTGAATATGTTCACGGCAACAAAACTCCATATATATTTAATGGCATGTCATCATGAGGGCTTCAGAGGTTATCTAACAAACGAACATGTATGAGTCTATTCTCACTATCATTAAGGCTTCCCACTAGTGATGCACTAGCCATGGCTACCAGTGGAGCTCTAGGCCCTGACATATTTGGGGGAGATCTTCTCCACCCAAAGTCATAGATGGGGAGACTCTTCCATCCATCCCCCTTTTCACCTAAATTACAGGGAAAAAGGGAAGGGAGCCCCATACTTTGGGGGAGATCTCCACCCAAATTCATAGATGGGGAGACTCTTATCCCCCCCTGTCCAGTGGAGCTCTAGGCCCTGACACGCTCCCTTGGTCCCTAAATTGTAGGGGAAAAGGGGAGGGAGTCCCATATTTGGGGGAGATCTTCTCCACCCAAAGTCATAGATGGGGAGACTCTTCCATCCATCCCCCTTTTCACCTAAATTACAGGGAAAAAGGGAAGGGAGCCCCATACTTTGGGGGAGATCTCCACCCAAATTCATAGATGGGGAGACTCTTATCCCCCCCTGTCTCCTAAATTTTGAGAAAAAGGTTTCAATGAGTGTGTATATGGCCTTAGTTCATGAGGTTTCATTGATTTTATAAAAATTCATAGATGGGGAGACTCTTCCCTCCACCCCCCTTCCCCCTAAATTTCAAGAAAAAGGTTTTAGTTAGTGTGTGTATGGGGCCTTAGTTCATGAGGTTTCATTGATTTTCTAGAAAGTTCACTATCCATTTCTTTGCATATGGCCCTGCTAAAGGGTTTCAAGAGTGTTTAGAGAACTTTTTGACTTATTTAACAAGGAAATGAGATGTTGGTATATATGACCAACCCCAAAAAGGGCTAGTTCCAACACATGCCCCACTGGTGGGCATGTGGTGGCTAGGTTCCATGTTCAAAATCTTTAGCCTGAACTATATAGTTGTCTAGCAGATTAAGCTCTAGGTGGCTATCACTCATGTGCTGTGAAGAGCATTTACGAAATCCCCCTTATAAAAAAAAATGACATACATTTAATGCCCACCTTATTATACCTTTGGAGACTTGAGCACCCTTACTTATTGCATTTGTGTGGTTTCTTATTTGGGACCTCTACCGTGTGCATAGAGCTTAGACCCCTAGGGGCTATATGTAAGGCTAGAGCCCTCACTTTCCTTTTTCTTGACTCAAGTTAAAATAGCCACCACAACTTGTGAGTGGTAGTGTGCATTCCTATAAATTTACAATTAGAGATAAAAGCCCATAGAACAACTCTAAAGGTTGATATTATTTTCTTTTTTTTAATCATTTATGAAGCCATTGTTGTGTCTCCTGTAGTGTGTGGGCAGGAGGAGGTGTGAAAACACTCTTTGGCAAGAAGGCCAAGTATGGCCTACTTTGACCTAAAAAAAGGCCAATAAAGATGGTGTAACCGTAAGCAAAGATTTTGTCATGCGCATAGATTTTGTTCGGGTCAGGATCAACTTTTCTTCATAATAATAGTATTCTGGAATCCTGAGCGGCATCAACTTACACGGGTTCTTCTTCCACCCCTGTCCTGCTGCTGCTGCTGCCTCGCCGGTTGCTCGAGTTCGATTGGTGCAGATCGGGAATCTTTCACCCAATCCTGCGCTAATCTTGTTGCTAACCCAGGTGATTACGATTCCCCTTCTGCATCAATTGAATCTGAGTTACAAGGCGATCGATCTTAAGACGACCTTCGAGTTTGGGGTACTTCTGATCTCAGCTTATTACTCTAAGCATTCATGTTTGTGCATAAGTTGGTTTCTTAACCTCAGTATTTAGACGAATCTACTCAGTAGGGTGCTGAATCTAAGCATTGTTTTGCGCTAATAAGTTTTGCTAATCTGTGGGTTTCTTAACCTCAGTATTTAGACGAATCTACGCATTAGGGTGCTTAATCTAAGCATTGGTTTGCGCTAATAAGTTTTGCTAATTGGAAGGATTATGGTGCTTGGCATGAGCATAACAGTGCGTACTTTGTATAAAATGGCATGAATGCAACCCTATTTTTCTTCTGTTTTGGGGATTCCGAGGAGTACAAAATTATTGATTTCTATATAGAAGAGTTGGGGGAGGTTTCCTCATTCCTATGGTGGGGGTTTTCAATTGTTTTAACCCATCTTACAAGGTGTGCTTGGGAAGTAAATGTACTTTTGAATGCAACATCAAATGCCATCAGATCTTAAGAGCCTTGGGCATATGAGCCATAGTCAATAGGCTTAAAAGATTCAGAAGGTGGTAATTGGATGTATAGCAATCAGCCCCCATCTATAGAAATGAGCCTTCCCTTCACACAATATTTCACACTTTCACCTTTTAGCCCATTGTTTGCAGAAATAGCCCAATATATATAATGTTGGATCACCCCTCTTTGTCCATTTGCCCACCCAAATACTAGTACACATGGTGAGATTTACATAGTGAGATGCAATTGACTCAATCCTAAGGTCAAACAAGGATGCCATAGGTAAAATATATTGTGATGTTTGAGGCCACTAACCTTTTGTGGGCTCTTGTTAGGCTTATGGAGTGTGCATGGGTTGTCCAATAAAAGATGGGCTAGGCCTACTGCTTTCCATCACATTGTGTGAAGACTATTATATCATTTGGAGGTGGCCTTCCACCAATGTTATGCCCTTATTGCTCAAGGCCAAGAAAAACAAAGGACCTTGAGGAGAAGATATCCAAGGAAGAGCTTAGTTGATGGCATATCACACTTTCTTTTTGGGATCTTTTGTGCTCGTGTGCGTATGTGCTTCTATGCCAGCTAGCAGGTTTTGAACTTAACACCTCCTGCATGATGGGACTTCAACACCTTATCGCTAGGCTATATCTTCATTGGTTGTAAATTTATCACTTTTAATGCTATTGTTTCTAGACATTTGAACTTGTAAGTGATGCCTTACCCGTCATAAAGCACTACACATTTCCTTGCCTTCTACATGGCTTTAATCTTCTCTAGTTTCACTCTACTCTTAATATCCATATGTTATTCTCTCTAATGTGTAAGTTGTGCTACTCTTGGTTACAAGTGTTAGGCTAAGAACTATTTCACTAATACAAAGTGATAGAATGTGGATTTCATCTTGATCCAAAGTGATTCTAGGAGTGGAAGTTTTATTACAAACCCCGAACTCTAATATTTACTTATAGCGCTTTGCTCCATGACATCACATGCACATAGAGGTTAATGTCCAATGGGGCCAAAAGAAAAAAGGTACAAAACCATTTATAATATATTCATCTCTTATTATGGATTAATAAAGGGGAATGCCAATGGTTTTAGGTCTCTAAACTTGCAAATGAGGACTCTTCCCTTAGTACTTATTTTCTTGCCTTCTTTATGGCACTTAACTTTGCTTGTTTTGCTCCTTTAAATTTTAGTTATGTGGGTATCAGCTTTTCCAATATCTGAAATGTTATTATCTTCAATGTTTTGAGTTACTTATGTGAGAAAATATAATCCACACATGCATAAATTATAGGATCTTCCACAAGACAAAGAACTTGATGCAATAGAGGAGAATAATAACGAATTACTGTACAAAATCTATTACACTGTTGGTGTATGCCCACTTTTGTGCTCTAGCAAGGAGCTTCGATCGTGATCTAGGTAGACTCTAGAAGGAGAATGTCAAGCATGACTAAGGGCACTCAAAATAGTGAAGTAAGATCTTTGAATGATCACAATATAATAGAGGGGATGTAAAAGGTGTCTATATATATCTCCCACAATGAGTGCTCTCGTAGGTTATCTCATGTTGGCCACTCCACAATTGGTTTAGATGGAACACACCACTAGACTAAGACAATAATAGACTAAACATAAGACCATATGTCTTAGTGTAGCTTTCACACCCATCCAAAGCTCATCTATGTGCCAAAATGGGTCATGTATGCTAAGGACAAACTATTTAGAGAAGGTGTCTTTTTACCCTTAGTTGTAGTCTATGAGCTCACATTTGTATGTATCCTACTTGGCAATGTGCCAAGTCACAATTTAATATAGGGGATGTAAAAAGTGTCTATATATATCTCCCCCAATGAGTGCTATTGTAGGTTATCTCATGTTGGCCACTCTACAATTGGTTCAGATGGACCACACCACCAGACTGAGACAATAATAGACTAAACATAAGACCATATGTCTTAGTGTAGCTTTCAGGCCCATACAAGCTCATCTATATGCCAAAATGGGTCATGATGCTAACGACAAAGTGTCCAGAGAAGATCTCCTTTTACCCTTAACTGAAGTCTATGAGCTCACATTCGTATGTATCCTACTTGGCAATGTGCCAAGTCAATGTATTATGGCTTCTAAACATTAGGCCACACATGGCCAATAACCAGTGTCTAAAGGGGCATTATTGAGCACCCAAATGCTTAAGACACAACGACTACTACTCATAAAGAGGTCCTTACAAAATGGAGCAACCTATTGCATCTACAGTCATGAGGGTGGTAGAGTATTGACTTCCAACACCTCTCTCAATATCCACACATAGGTGAACTCCCTCTTTGGCCTAATGCAAAGTCGTAAGATGTCACTCTAGGAGATCTCTCCCAAGATCCTTTGTGAAGTTATGTACACAATTCTTGATTGTTCCATCTCAATCTCTCTATCAATAAATTAGCTAATACACAAAATGATATTGTATGTTTATGCAAGTGTGGAATGTTGAGTTCTTTACAATCACCATGCAACTTTGATTTTTGCACAACAACTCTTTTGGTTTATCCTATATAGCACCGTGCTCCTTAAAATCAACTCCACTAGATAACTTCACATGAAGTAAAGCAAGCTACCTTATAATTAACCTTTATAGAAGAAAGGGCCATTATAGGCTGTTGCTTACTAATCTATGAGGTAACTCTAAAACCAAGTGAAAAATAATAACAAGAAAGTGATTTTTATTAAGATATCATGTCATATAGATGAGGTCACACTATAGAACCCTATTATATTTTAGTTGAGTACTTTCACATATAGCATGTACTCTTATCCTTTTATGTATTATGTGTGTTGAGAGAAAAACAAGATGAGAAAATTCAGCCATCCATCTCTCTTGTGTGCTTGTCTACTCTTGAGTGTTGAGATATTAAGCTCAATTAGTGAGGTGGACATTGATGACAATTCTGCATTTATGCCACTAGCATGGTTGGTGATATTATAGTTGATATGCCACCAGGGTGACAATTTTGCATTTATGCCACTGGCATGGTTGCTGAAATTATAGTTGGTATGCCACCAATGAGTGAGAAGCTTTGTGGTTGCCGCATTTATAATACTAGAGTATGGCATAGTTATAGTGCCAGCTTACATAGGCGGCTTCACACTTCAGGACCCTATTTGAGTACTTTTACTTACTTTCTGTGCTCTGGGTGTTCGCATGCCGATGGAAGACATTGAGGAGGCGTGGGCCCCAAATGAGAGTAGAGAGAACCTATACTACCTAAAACCCTGTGTGTGCTAGTGCAGGTGCATGTGTGTGAGTGTGTGCATGTCCATGTGCGTGCACATGTACTTGTGTATGTGAGTGTATTTATGTGTTTGTGTTGTAAGTGTATTTATGTGCTTGTGTTGTGCATGTATACACATGTGTATGCACAAGCTTGAGTATGTATGCAAGTGCGCATATCTCTATGTGTTGCACGTGTGTCCATACATGCGAGTGTGTGTGTTTGTATGCGTGTGTGCATGTATCATGTGCTTGTGTCTATGTGTTGTGTGTTTGTGTGTGCATGAACATACATGTGTGCATCGACATACATATAAATCTATTTATATATACATGCTTACATACCTATAGATACACATACATACATAATATATACACATGTGTGTGTATGTATATTCTCTCTCTTATACATACACATAATATATATATATGTGTGTGTGTGTGTATATATATTCTCTCTCTTACACATGCACATAATATAATATTAGAAGATATGTGTGTGTGTGTATATATATTCTCTCTCTTACACATGCACATAATATAATATTAGAAGATATGTATGTGTGTGTGTGTGTGAGGAGGAGGGGGGAGGGGTGGGCAATTTGCTTTCTAATGTATTATGTGTAAATATTCTCATATAAGAAACTCATTCAATGAGTAAATGGTTTGATGGTGACAACTAATTGTGAGCCCCAATGCATCTAGGCGTGTGGGAAAGAAACCCCCAAACACTTGTCTTCTCTTCTCCTTTCTCCTTTTCAAAAATTCTTCCTCTCCTTTCTCCACGTGAAGGGGTAGGCACTCTTCCTTTATCTTGTATAGATTTTTGCATTCTCTCTCTAGAGAAAATCTTGCACTTTAGAGGCATAACCCTCTTTTCCAAGAGTAAACCTTGGTTGCAGCAGAGCGGGAGAAGCTCATCTCCCTTTCTTCCTCCTTGTAAAATTTTGAGCCATGAGTGGTGAATAGCTTGCAAGATAGGTGGAATCTCTTGTTGATTTTCCCACATATTAAATGCTCTTTGCTACTTTCTTCTACTCTACACATAGAGCTACAAAAAAATCCCTTTGTTATGTTTCCCAAAGTAAAATTATAGGAGCTATATTTGGGAATCTTGAAAAGTTTATTTTGGATAAGGACCCTTGTAATTGCTTGTAATAAGATTTTCAACCACCAAGATTTGAGAAACACGATACTCCATCAAATAGTCTTTGTGATATTAACACCGCTCTTTGTCATACCACCTAAAAGTTTTTGAATGGTGATGTTAAAGGAAGCCTCCTTTGCAAACGTTGTCCCGATAATGTGTAGCCTTTTTATGCTCCAAGGGTTTGCACATTGATGGAAGATGTTGAGGCTTGGATCCCAAATGCTTGCCTCTCACACAAGCTCTCGGGGATCAAAACGAAGAGAGAGAGAGAGAGAGAGACCTTAAACTACCTAACATCCCAATGAATGGAATGAACAAAGGAACAAGCAACACAACTATACAAATCCCTTGACACAACCTTTTAAGAGAGAGAGAGAGAGAGAGAGAGAGAACCTACGCTACCAAACACCCTAATGAATGGAATGAATAAAAGAACAAGAAACACAACTATACAAATCCCTTGACACAACCTTCTCTCCCATGAACAATCCCAATGATAAGATTAAGAGTGGTCCTTACATATAGGATTCTCTCACCATCCAACATGTAATGAACCTAAGAGAAGATCATAGCACTCTCCCCATCCTCCTCCAAGCAATATGGAAACCCTCAAGCACACAAACCTCCCTCTTGCAACAAAACCTCACATCTTCTCACTAGCTACATGGCAAGAAGAAGGGCCAAGGGATCTTCCACCCTTGCAACACACACTCTTAGACACAAGAACTAAAAAGAGGGCAAGGGGAACAAGAGGAGGCTTTGCACAAGAGCAAGCTCACACTCTCTCTTATGTGCACATTATATGTGCATATACTAGGAGAATAACCCACCCTAGGCATGTGAGCATGGGAGCATGGGAACATGCTCTAGTGGGGCAAGGGTTAGACCTAACCTTGGGTTGAGATTAGGGTCAGCAGGCAACCAAGGGTCACACATGGAAATGGAAGACCAAGAGTCACTCTAGAAATGGAAGGTTAAGAGTTACCTTGGAATGGAAGGTCAAGAGTTGCTCTAGAAATGAAAGGTCAAGAGTCACTTTGGAGCTCTCCTATAAATAAGAGAGTATCAACGATGCGGGGGAATGGCGTGAGTGTAAATGATATTTTTCTCTCTTTTTCATAGATAAAATAAGCATTTTGCAGATTTGTTATCGGAGTTCCACACATGATATTGCAGATAATTTCAGTAGAAAGATTTCCCTTACATCTCATGAAAATTTAGGAATTTTTTTCTTAAATTTTAAGACTTTTTTAGCGGTTTTTTGTAAAAATCCTGCATACCTGTTGACTGACATCGTGCTTGTATGTCGTGTGGAGCTTATGCTTTCCCTCCTCTCTCTAAGAAATCACGATGGCTAGGATGAGGGCTAGAATACCTGGTTGGCATAAAGAGTAGAATCTAGAAAGACTAAGACTTTTTGTGCCACCTATGTGTGTCTTTGTACACAAATTTTATTTTGGCACACGCATTCACAGTTGGTGAATGGGATGGTGTTATGGTTGAACCTTTGTTTGATTCCATTGGTCATGTGAGTTAATTTTTCCATGATTTTTTTTCAAGTTTATCTCGTGTGGAATTCTTTCTTATTGGACCTGTTCCTTGCTTTCTTTGATGATGGTTGAAATCTGTGTTCCAAGTGTGTCTCGCCTTTGGCACTTGTCCATGATAGTTTATTTTACACTTGTTTAAGTGTGGATCTATACTTAATTTCCTAAGCCTTTAAGACAAATTCTATCATGGGTTGGTTGATCTAGTTGTTTTGGTGTATTTTATTGGATGGTTTTTAAGTTTTATATGAACTCATTAGGTTCTATGTCTAGATCACTTGTGTCTAGGGGTTTTTAATGAGTGCTACACACATGTTTCACTTGCTTACTTTGGAGTTTTGCTTGAACAACACCACATTCATATACTCTGGATTGATGAGTTGGCCATAAATTTTAATGCTTCTTTTGGCATGATTAATGACCATTAGGTGGCATGCATTGATTTTTATGATCAGCTATGGTTTTCATGGATTCGAGGTGCTTCTATGCTTCTATCCATAGTTTTATGAGAGGATCTTTTGATCTTTTGGATAATATCATGTGCTTTGAAGATAGTGTTTGCCTTCATTTTTGCACGTAATTTTGGAGTATGTTCCTTGTACTCTTATACATATTCCAACTTAGATGACTAGTTGTTTATGTATCTAGGTGACTTGTTATTTTTCTACTCCAGCTTTATTGTGTTTATTGGGTAGTTATCATTAGAAAGGTGTCAATAATTTAATTTTTTTTCTAATGATATACTCGAACGAAAGAGTTATTTTTTGATGTGGTCTCACGTATATAGAGACAGGTTTTAGTATGTGAAAGTCTGGAATAAGACCATTTCATTCCTTTTATGCAAGATTTGATTCATATTTCCTAAATGGCATACTAGGGAGTTCCAAATTGGTAAGGTATGTATGGCTGGTATGATGGTGGTATGGGATGCTAGCGATTCCTCGCATATATTATCTTATCGGATAATTTGGGCTCAAGATTGTTGCCTTTCTTACATCACTTGGCATGTTGACCCCAACATTTAAAGACAATCTCATTTTCTGACTTCAATTGAAGTTGTAGTGTAGGCGTTCTCTAGATAAACTTCTTTTATCTAAAAGAAAGCATGTTTTGATGGGTGTAATCTCGTCGGCATTTTCACTTGTTGAAAGCTCTTGCTTTAGAGTTCAATGAGTTTATCTTGTTATGTTCGGATTAAGGAATTTTGGATTCTTCCTTTGTTGGCATTTCCTTCTCTAGTTCTGTCCTTGAGGTGATTCATACAGTCCACCTAATGGTTTATGGATGTACATATGTGACTCATCTCGAGACATTGATGACTCCCTATGTTGATATGGGTAACTCAAGACACCGATAATTCCTTATGCAGATGTGGGTACGTCGGGCCACCGATGGATCCCTGGTTCCTGTTCCGAATGGTTTACAACAAGTTTTCAAGAAACTGGAAACTACTTTGAGTATGAGTTTCTCTGATTACCCGCACTCTGATGGGCAAACAGAGTGTGTAAATCAGATTGTAGAGGATATGCTTCGTGCATGTCTCTGAAAAACCTTCGAGTTGGGAAAAAATATCTTCCGATGGAATTTGCCTATAATAGTTCTAAGTGTACGGTTATTGGTTATAGCTTATGTATGGGTATCAACCCAGGGCACCTGTTGATGTTGGTCTTGAGGACATTGAGCTTGATGCATCAAGGGATTTCTTGTATGATATGTAGGAAATGCTGACCCAAGCTCAGGATTCTATCAGGAGTGCTTAGGATAAAGCACGATTTTATGCTGACAGGGGACGCTCACCTCGGTCTTTTGAGCCAGGAGCATTGGTTATTTAAAAGTTCCTAAAGATTCTCAGACTTTATCAATAGGAAAGTGCACAAAATTCTCTTAGATATTATGGTCCATTCCGAGTTATATGTTGGATTGGCACGATTGCGTATGAATTAAAACTACCTCCACATGTCAGAGTTCATCCAGTCTTTCATATGTCAGCAGACTGAAAGAGAATCTAGAAGGTGAAGATAACACAATTACTCTTAAAAGCTTGGATTAAAGCTTAAGAAATTTTGATTTTTTTTATAAAAATAGTTTTTTTATTTAAAAAAAGGAGCTTTTGAAATCCTTTCAAAAAAGCTTGGAAAAGCCTTAAAAATTTTTGAGAAAATATGAGATTTGAGAAAAAAAATTCTCTGGAATTTTTGAAATTTTTTCTCTTAAAATCTCTTGGCTTTCCGCATTCCCGGGAAACCTTTTGGCTTTCTGAATTATGGAAGATCTTTTGACCTTTTGGCTTTCTGAATTATGGAAGATCTTTTGACCTTTTGGCTTTCTAAATTATGGAATATCTTTTGACCTTTCGAATTCCGAAAACTTTTGACCTTTCACATTCTGATTTTTTTTGTCTTTTCATTTTCCCGAAACTGTTGGCTTTCCGTATTCCGGGAAGACCATTGGGATTTCGAAACTTTTGACTATTCGTATTCTTATACGTTCAGGATAAATTAAAATTTTTAAAAAAATCTCAAAAATTAGTGAAAAATTAGACAGGTTATTTTTCAATTTTTGGAAAGTGTGGGGTTGGTGATTGGCATGTAGTGTGTCCATTCGGGCGCCCGTGACCATTCAACTTCCTTTAAAATATATATTTTTTGATCTAAAAATTTAAGAAATCTATTAAAATTAAAAAATTTCATTGGATTTGAGAACTATCAAACAGAATTGGAAATTTTGTGAGAGGATGGGATTCTCAAGAAAAATGAGAAATTTTCTAGAAATTATTTTTAGAAATCTTTAAAAAAATGGTATTTATAAAATATCAATGGTATTTTGATAAATTAAATTACTAATTTTTTTTTGCAAAAATATAGGTTTGGAATGCCATAAGATAGGTTTGATAGAATTCAAAATTATCGTATTTTGAGGCCCTATAAAATTAGAAAAAATTAGAAAAAAATTATGATATTTTTTTTTCGAGAATTTAATATTTTCGGAGGGTTATTTAATGTTGAAGTATGTTTTCTCGTGTTTGTTGACATTAGATAGATGTGGATTATTCGCATATTATTAATACGATTATACCTCGTATTAGTAGTTATTTTTGTTTGAATTAATTCTAAACGATGGTTTCATGAATTTTTACCATTGTTTAGCTATTTGTTGTGGACATGTTTCTTAATTTTTTCAATGATGGCTATAATTTGTGTTTAAAGTGTGTCTCACCTTTGACACTTGTCCATGATAATTTATTTTGTACTTGTTTAAGTGTGGTGTATACTTAATTTCCTAAGCCTAAGATAAATTCTATCATGGGTTGGTTGATCTGTTTGTTTTGGTGGATTTGAATTGGATATTTTCCAAGTTTTATTTGGACTCATCAGGTTTTGCCTAGATCACTTGTGTCTAGGAGTTTTTTAATGAGTGCTACACACATGTGTTTCACTTGCTTACTTGAACGACACCACGTTCATATACTTCGGATTGATGAGTTGGCCACCAATTTTAATGCTTCTTTTGGCATGATTAATGACCATTAGATGGCATGCATTGATTTTTATGATCAACTATGGTTTTCAATTTGACATCTTTAAATGTTTAAATGATAACCATTAAGACTTGTGGCATATGGAGGACTATCTTGGAAGGGTACTTTCGCACAATATCTTAAAATGAAAAACATTCGGAATCTTCTTTTGGTTTTTGATCTCCAATAAATTCTTCGGCACCCATTTTGAAACTTTGTTTTAGTTGATGCATCCTTCTCTATGTTGCACTTCCTTGTTATATCTCAGTTGGATCTCTTTGAGCCCATGCTCAATCATCTTTTGCCTTGCACCTTTGGGTAGCTCCTAGGGCAAAGTTTTATCTCTAACTTAAGTTGTGGGCAAAGTTCTACCATAGTAATTTATCACATCCACTTCTCCATTTTAATAAGAATTCACTAATAGATTGATTTAGCACAACAAGAAGGCTCTAGTTCTCTTTTCTTCCTGCTCTCACCACCTTTCCATGGTGTGTAGATTTCCGCATAGGAAAACATTCCATTTAGATAATTGAAAAATCCTTTTTGGAAATAGTTGTGTGGCTACCCCTTCCTTCCCCAACTTCATTTGATTGATCACAATCCGATGTTTTTTACTTTAACACCTTGAAAATCACCTTGTTAGCCTTGGTATACCTTAGCCTTGATATACCATTTCTTCTCAAAGACTAGCTTGGGGTGCTTGGGGCACACTCCACTTTTATTCAAGCTTATCATGTCCTCCAACTCTTTTGAGTGAGTGTAGTTTTCTTGCTTCTTTAGATTTATCTTTCACTACTTTCCTTCCATGCCTTTTCTTCTTCTTGTGTGGCCTTTGTAACTCTAATTTTTTGTCCTTAATTGAGGCATTATTGAGATCCTTTTCTTCTTGCTTTATTTATTTATTTATTTTTTGTTATTGTTGTGCTTTGATCTTGTTAACACCAAGCACTCAATAGTTTCTTACCTTGATCTATCACCTTCTTTAAATCTGGCACTTTAAATCTCGCATTAGTAAATTCAATTAAGGAGAACCTTAATGACCTTGTGGTTGGTAATATTTAAGTAACCAAAGTAGATGCCACCTTTTGACAATCTTGATAGAGACATTCCACTCCATTAGCTTTATATACATTGATATTGTACTTTGTGCACCCTATTTGTGCATTTCACTATCTTGTGATTCCAAGCACACCCAAAATACTCCATTTGCTTCCTTGATGTATATTGTGCTTGGGAATACATGGGGAAATAGCATCCTCTTTATTGAGATTTTTATTGTGGAAAAGATTTATGAGACTCTCTTATTCAAGAATTGCACACACTCTTATGTTTCTAGATTTTAGTTTAAGTTTTGAACTATAATTTTTTATCTCATCTAGCTTCACACATTACTATTTCAAGTGATCATTGATCATTATTTCTTATACTCAATCTATAAGCTTAAAAGAAACACTAGTGGCTATTATTTGCCATTGGTTATTATTGTTGTCATTGTTGTTGTTGTGGGGTGTGTGTGTGTGTGTGTGTGTGTGTGTGTGTGTGTGTGTGTGTGAGAGAGAGAGAGAGAGAGAGAGAGAGAGAGAGAGCATTCTAGATTCATCATTATATTGCCAATTTAGATTTTTGAACCTATATCAAGTATACTTACAATTTCCCAAGATTAAAAACATCTTATTTGTAGAACATTTGTAATTTATTCTAGATTCATCATTATATTGACGATTTAGAATTTTGAACCTATATCATGTATACTTACAATTTCCCAAGCTTAAAAACATGTTATTTAGAGAAAATTTGTAATTTTTTATTGTTATAGATCAATATCCTGGTAGAGATTCAATATTGATCATGTAATAAGTCTCAAACATTTAAAATCTTAACTTTTTGATGCAAGTATACTAGTTATAGGGGACTTGGCTAAGTAAGACAATCTTATGTTCATGCAAGTATCACTAATAAAGATGTGCCTTCATTTCAAAAAAGAAGAAGAGAAGGCATGCCTCTTCTTCTTCTTCCTCTTGTTCTTTTTCACAAACATATGAAGAAGAAGAAGAAGAAGAAATAAGCTTAATGGAGGAGATTATCCTCCCCTGAGTTTTTTCCTCTTCTTAGAGGGTCGGAGTTTGTATTTTAGCCTATTGGTTGGTTTTTCATATAACTAATAAAGGATCTTTTTCTAGAAAAAAAAGGGGTTGGATCATGTACTTAGCTGATTCGGCTGCATCCTTTTTGATAACTAATGGAAGGCTCTCCTCTTGGAAGAAGAAGAAGAAGAAAAAACTCAGGTTTATTTTTAGACCTCAGAGTATCATAAAAGATAAAGACATGTTTAATAGCATCTTCAAGAGTCTTGAAAGACTCTAATTACACATGTTGTTATAGTTAGACTCTAATCCATTGGTGAACCTATGACCTTGTAGAAATCATCTATGCCCTTAAGCTTAAGAATGATTTCCCTATTTGAAGTGATGTATAGATGTAGAGGTTTTTTGGCCGTTTCAGATTTGTCCCAAGTTGTCCAACACAAGGGTATTTATTTTTTTGAAAAAAATCTTTGTACATTGCCTACTCAAGCTTAGCTTTGTGATAGTTGTGTAAAAGGTTATACAATGTATGGGTATTTCATACATTGGCAAGGCTATTGCATGCATTGACTTCACCGGTTGAAGCTTAGATTTGTATGGTTTTATAACCTTATTTCTATAGGGGTTAGTAAACCTTACTAGAGGGCGCCACATAAGATGTAAAATGGGTTGCTTACTAAAGGTGTGAAGCTTTGATATATAAAGGGGTTAAAAAAGAGCCTAGCATAAACAAAGGGGAAGAATAGGAACTACAATCTTCTCATATTTTGAAAGCGAAGAAAAAGAATGGAGAATCTTCATCAACAATAAATTTATGGCCCCTATCTACAAACACTAATTCAACTATTTTATAATTAACAATAGATATCTTAATCAAGTGTAATTTGTAAATCACTACAAAAAGGGCTTTATCTATTTCCCACCCGACCATAGAATTTCCTTGTGAGAAATTCTATTTAAGGCTCTTATATAGGGAAAAAAATCTCTCTCAGTTCGACGGCTCTACGTGTCTCTCAATCTACGGCTCTATGTGAAATCTGCCTCCATATGTATTTTAAAAAAAATTACAAAGTGGAGTGACATTTCTATTCCTAGTTTTAAAATTAAAATCTAGAAAAACATGGGTAAAATCAGAGAGAATTAACGAAAAGCAAAAAAAGAAAGAAAAAAAGAAAAGAAAAGAGAATTAACGAGGTAGTAGCTTGGAAATCTGGCTCAAGAGGAAAAATGTCAAAAACTACATGTAAAGATTTGATCCACGGAGAACAGGCGACGTTTGATAAAAAATTGTACAAAGGTTTCCTGAAAACCTTACAAAAAACACCTTAGAAAAAAAGCATCTCCTTCACTAATTAATAATTTTTCATTTGCCTCCCTGCTTTTATAAGTATGTGGTTTGTCCTACTATTCACTACTATTCTAGAAAAAAATCACAACTACTATTCAGTTACCTCTATCAAGGATTTTGAATCCACGGGATTTTTTGTCACAAATACTATGCTTCATTTTATTTGTGCAACTCTAGAAGATCCCTATCTGTAGGACCACATTTTATTTGTGCAACTCTAGAAGATCCCTATCTGTAGGACCACATGGCCAAAAGAACATGAATGATGTCACTCTGCATACTGAAATACATTGGGTGTCATAAACCTAAATATCTGCGATGGCTTCTAAGCATCTGGTCTTCCAGACATGCCACATCGTGATATCTCCAAGGTGGTGTCAATGCTCAACAAAGTTATGTGTATCATAATTGGGGGATATCCTTAAGCAAACATCTTTGAGCTATTCCCCTACAAAAAAAGTATAACAAGATCTATTCCCTTACCCTCAAAAAAAGTTGTGGGCCAGACCTAGTCAACGATGTAATAGCACCCCAAGTAATATAGATAAAATCACTCCTCAATCTCCCAAGAGCTAGGCTATAGATATCAAGATCCTATGTGCTCCTCTACAATCTTATAAGCATTAATACATTATCTCGGATAGAGCTTGGAATCTAGGATAAGAGAGGTCCATATAAAAAATAGATCTCCTTTGGTTGGTGGGCAACCCTATTGGAGAAAAGCATTTTCAATGCTCCACCCTTGTGTTGTCACTAAGGGTTGTCAATAAATGTGCTCTATTTTTTAAGGCCCTTTATATGAGGAGGAGTTGTTGTTGCTGAGAACTAGGCGAGGAGATGACTTATGTACTTGGTACCTTGCCAAGTAGCCAACTGGGATGCATGCAACCCTATTGGAAAAGCATTTGCTCAATGCTTCACCCTTGTGTTGTCACTATGGGCGATAAATGTGTTCTATTTTGTAAGGCCCTTTATATGAGAAGGAGTCATTGTGGTGAGCACCCAGGCACGTGGAAGTCCCTAGTTTACACTGGTCAGATGGTTAGGAGATGGCTTATGTAGACTTGGTACCTTGCCAAGTAGTCCCAAGTAGTAAAGTAGGATGCATGCAAGTGCAGGTCAAATTCTCTTGGGTAGAAGAAGATCTTTTAAGGATAGCGTATCCTTGAGTTGTGGGGTTGGTTCATGTACCCATGTACCTAATGATCAACAAGAGTCCGCTGGTATATTGCTATCATTAAGAGACTATATATAGTCTAGTGGTAGTTCCTCCATTTCATATCTTATCTTGTAGTGATTGAGATTTACCTTCACTATAGTAGTGTATCTATGTATGTGCAAGACGTCCTTTCATAGTTTATCTAGATCATTATCAAAGCTTCTTACTTGGAGTACATGGGTTTATAAGCAATAATATTGGTCACTTTTCACTTCTTTTTATAGTTCAATAACTTTATGTTGTGAGGATTATTCTTTTATGTTATGGCTCACCCAAACCTCCCTTGAAACACATCCAACAAAAAGATTGAACCACAACTGTCACATGAGGATCTTTCCAATGGCCGAGTTTGTAACCCGTGAGGTCTCCAATGGCCGAGTTTGTAACCCGTGAGGTCTCCAATCTCTCCAACTTCTTGAAACCGGTGAGGTCTCCAATCTCTACAACTCCTTGAAAAGCAATTCCACCGCACCTCCCCTGAGCGTTGTCACACTGTCGCATTGCACTACGTGTACTCGTTTCTCCTCTCACCTCACTTCACTCACATATACTCACTAGCATAAATTAGAGAGAGATTAGCAAGAGAAAGACTCTATTGCACAATGGGAGAGTCCGTATATTATGAGGGATATTAACTTATATATACATGGCCATAAGTGTTCACACTCACTTAAACTGTAATCGACTGGGCACTTTAGGCACATAAGATGCCTAATGCTATTACAATGACTACTCTCATAATATATCCATAAAGTAAATCACTTGGGACTTCATCCTAACTTACTATCGCACGCTCTTAAAGTGGAAACTGCCATGAGTATTCCATTGGACCATTACGGGCACCGGTCCAAGTTGTAGATTTGGACAACATTGCTTCATATCTTGAATATATAACCTTTTGGTGTATCCACCTTGATTCCTTGATATAAGATAATGGTAGTAGCCCTTGTTAACCCTAGGAATGGGTTAACATTCTCCCCTTCCTAATTCCGATCGCATTCTCATGATCACGTTGAAGACCTTTGTGTGGGGAGAATTGGCTGTGTTGATGTCTTTTGATATTGAGTGACGTTCAATGGTCTTTGTTTCTCCAGAAGGAATAAGAAAGGAATGAAAAGGGTTAGAAATTAGCAGGAATTTCTAATGGGGTGGGGGGTTTTGTGAGTAATTGCATTTTTTATTTTTTGTGAGCATGTTTTTATGTGGGTTATATTTTTTGCTCACTTTGTTTTTGGCAATTATAAGCAAAGTTACATTTGATTTATGTTAGTTGGGAAAGAGATGTTAATTATGGGGTAGAAGAGAAGGAAGGTTTTGGAGGAACGTAGATAAAATCATCAGAACGAGGTTGTGATTCTCAGTTCCTTATGTGATTCATTGAAGCGACATTCATCACTTGAAGAATTTGGCCTTCGATGATGTCCTATTTGTGGCAGGATTCTTATCAAATTTTGTTGAGTAGGACCTTTTCCTACATGCTTCTTCCCATGTGCTTTTTATACTTTTATGTATATTTACGTGCTCTATGAAGAAAATATACATGAAGTATAAGAATTGCGTCAAAAAAGTCAACACTTTTATAACACCCCCTTACCCCCTTCATAAATGACCCCCAAAATGGATAATTTGACAACTCATTAGCATCTTTTTTCATTCAATGCACATTAGCCTTAATGAGTTATGGAAAAAAGTGCTTAGAAATTAATCAAAGATTAATCCATCTACTAATCTTTCTCCCTTTTGAACTAAGTAGGAGCTCTAATTAATCACTAATCATTAATTAATTTATACCATTGAGTACAAAAATTGCTAAGTTATGTGTATCAACTAATGTGTAAATTACTATATAATTAGACATTAATTAAACTCTTAATTCTAGTCTCTTCTCTTTATGCAAAATTAAGCGAAAGAGAGTGAAATTCCTCCAATTGATATAATTAAGTGTTTTGATACATCTAGATGCTCTCAAGACACTCAAAAATACTAATTTCGATCTCTTACATGATTGAATTTGATCCCAAAAAACACATTTCCTAATCTTTTTGCCTCTTGGACTGGATTAATCACCCTTAATGATAAAAACCAGTCAAATTAAGAAAGATTAGTTGATTTCAAGAGTTTGTTAATGTTTTTGAAAAAAATTAAATGATTAAGCTACTCCTAATGCTTGCTAACACTCTAATGCATACAAATCAAACAAAAATTAATGATTCTAGATCTATGTTTAACTCTAAAGAGAGTTAAAAACCACTAAAAATTACATTCTATTACATTTTTTGATGCAATGGAAGCAAACAAAGCCTATTACGCTCTATGTGCAAGCCCTAGGAACATTAAAAACCACATTGACAACAACAAAAACAACAATTTAAGCTAAAAATTAAGCAAAAAGGCATTTTTTACAAAACAAAAAAGAGAGCTATCTCTCACCAAATCATACACAAATCTCCATCAAAACTACATCTTTTTCATGGTAAACCACTAATCAAGAGAATAGGAAATGGGTAATGAGTACATTAGAGGAAAACAATAGAAAAAGCCAAGGGATGATTCCCCGAGAGTGGCACCAAAAATGTTATGGCTAACCAAAACCCCTCTTGAAACACATCCAAGAAGAAGATTGAACCGCAATTGTCATGAGGATCTTTCCAATGGCCAAGTTCATAACCCTTGAGGTCTCCAAGCTCTACAACTCCTTGAGAAGCAATTCCACCATGCCTCGCCGAGCGTTATCACACCGCCGCATTGCGCTACGTGTACTCGTTACTCCTCTCACCTCACTTCACTTCACTCACACTCACTAGCATAAATTAGAGAGAGATAAGCAGAGAGAGATTAGCAAGAGCAAGAATCTATTGCACAATGGGAGAGTCCTTGTATTATGAGAGTTTCACTTATATACATGGCCATAAGTGTTCACACTCACTTAAACTGTGACCGACCGAGCACTTTAGGCTCATAAGAGGCCTGATGCTATTACAATGACTATTCTCATAATATATCCATGAAATACATCACTTGGGACTTCATCCTAGCTTACTACCTCACGCTCTTGAAGCAAAAATTGCCATAAGTATTCCATCGGACCATTACGCGCATCGGTCCGAGTTGTAGATTTGGATAGCATTGCTTCATATCTTGAATGTATGACCTTTTGGTGTATCCACATTGATTTCTTGGTAAGATAATGGTAGTAGCCCTTGTTAACCCTAAAAATGGGTTAACATTCTATTGTTATACATTTGGCATGGTATCAGAGCTTAGGCTCTAGGAAAAGCTTGGTTTGGTAGCTTGCTAACTAGTATGAGACGAGGAATCAGACAAGGATACAAAACCTTGAGAATTAGCTTACTATAGAAAAACATTTTGAAGAAACAGCTATCGATTCATATCATGGATAAAGTATTTGCGAGATTAGATAACAGAGATAGGAATCACCAAGACCAGTGAAGAGCTGTTAGCAAGCAGGTAGGTATATCATAGTTTTACCCCTGAAGTATGTAGTTTGGTAAGCTCACTGAACATGCAAGTGTGCAACCCAGTTACTAAGGAGTTCGACACAATGCTGGTAGAGCAAGGAATGTGTTTTAAAGCTAGAGATGGTAGTAATGCTACATTCTCCGCCGCAAATGAAAAGAAAAGGAAGGGGAAGGGCTCTTATGACCCTAATGTTTCTAAGAAGAAGAAGAAATCAAAGGTAAAGAGTTTCTATTGTGACAAGCTTGGTTATTTGATCAAATCATGTAGATTGAAGGAAGAAAATGAGAGGCACGGTATTTTGAAGCCTTTCAAGGAGTTTGGGAACCGTGCTAAAGCGGAATTGGAGATGTTTGTGGAAATCAAAGAAATATGTGCAAAGGCAGAACATTCCTCAACACCTAATGGTTGATAGATCATTTGACAGTGGAGCATCCCTAACTAGTCAAAAGTGTTGGTAGCTCCCTCAAGCTTGTGTAGGAGTCCATCTCAGTAGCAATTTTGGCAATAATGAATGCCAAATGCCTAGCAATGGGAATAAATACAATTTCTTTTATTTTTGGTAATGTGATACTAAGGATTTGTTCTTTGGATGTCCTTAATGTGCTAGACAACAAGAGGAATTTGCTATCTGCTTTGTGGGTAGCCATAGATAGACTGACTTGAAGATTCCCTTCGATAAGGCTAGTGTAGTCCTCACAAATGCCAACAGGGAAATGTCATTGGTGAGAGTAATTTGATGCAATAACTTGTATAAGTTGTGGTCTTTTATAGACTAAGCTCATATAGGGACAAGAAAGCTATGGCATGAAAGATTTGGGCACTTGAATTTTGTAGTCTTAGAAGAGATGCAAAGGACTAGGATTGTGGTATATCTACTAGCCTTTTTTGAGATGTTAGATTGTATGAATCTTGTATCATGGACAAGAAACATTGGCTTGCATTTCCACAAGAAAGCAAGAATTGTGCAAAGGCCCTCCTATAAAGCTTGTCCACATAGATCTTTGCGGTAAAATGCTAACCAATGCATTGGGTGGTTCTTCTTAATTTTTGATATAGAGCAATGACTTCAGGAGGAAGATGTGGGTGTATTCTCTTTGGGATAAAGCTAAAGCTTTTAGGAAACTCAAAATATGGCATAGCTTGGTGGAGAAAACTAAGTGGAATTCTAAGAGCAAGAAGTGTATATTCTCAGGGTACAATATGGAGTCAAAGGGGTACCAATTAAACACCCTGAAGACAAAGAAGATAATTGTTAATGGTGTTCATGGTCTTACTGCTACAAAAGTAACATTCCAAGTCATAAGTAACGTATATATATTATCCCATGGTTATGATCCTCCATTCATAAAGATAGACTTAAGTAACGTATATATATTATCCCATGGTTATGATCCTCCATTCATAAAGATAGACTTAAGGTTCATCTCCATGCTAAGTTATGCAAAAATTTCATGGTGGCAAGGTTAGCACCTCACTTGCATCCATCCAAAAAATATTATCAATTAGATATATGATATATGTAGGCTTCAAAAGCGAAACCCGTTGTTATCCTTGTTAAGAAAAAAGCTTATTTTGGCTTAAGTATGGGACTGTGATGTAGAGAAATAGCAAGTGTATCAATGAAGTAGCATTTTAAGGAGGTTAATAAACATAAGAAAATGATATATATGATTAAATTGATGGTTTATATGATTAGTTTAGCATATGCAGCTTATGGTATATAACCATCATATTCAAGGTAACTATACATTAGAATGTCATTAAAAATTGTGCATAACTCAGTGTGGAGATGAACCTTAAGGTTATCTTTATGTATAGAGGATCATAACCATGGGATGATAGATATACCTTACTTATGACTTGGAGTGTTACTTTGTGGCAGTAAGACCATGAACACCACATCACTGATATATGTTACTTTATGACTTGGAGTGTTACTTTGTAGCAGTAAGGCCACGAACACCACATCACTGATATATGTTACTTATGACTTGGAGTGTTACTTTGTAATAGTAAGACCATGGACACCACATCATTGATAGCAACATCATATTCAAGGTAACTATACATTTGAATGAGTGAAACATTGTTTAACACATTTTGGAAGCTTATTGATTTGATTATACACATGTATATGTATGGCATGAATATTGATATGGATTATATATTGTACTCTTGGGTCTCCACATAATGACATTATGATACTCATTTCATCTCAAAATGATGTACATGATTATTTTAAAATTTAGAAAATTTTATCATGTGTATGTTTTCTTTTACACACATACACACACACACAGAGGTTCTCCAATGACATTGCGTTTATTTGATGATCTTTACATGCATAATTATTGTAGATAGTGTAGAAGAGGAATGTTTAGTTTACTCTATTTCCAAAATCTATTCTAAATGATTCATGTATCTCTTTGCTTGGATGATTCCATTTTATTGTTGTTTAGAGCCAGCATGGTGTATGCACTTCCTTGAAATATAGGACTTGGGAAATTTTACAAAAGATCTCCACAGGTCTTTTATGCATGCCAATGAAAAGGAGGTTGATTGAAAAGCATAATTCAAAACTCATAGGTTGACTAAAAGACATAGTTCAAAGCTCACAAGTTGACTGATAAAAAGGAGGACTAAAAAATAAAGTTCAAAGCTCATAGGGATAGAGATTCCCTTTACTGCTTTAATTTTTCCTTCTCTGAACATAGCAACTTTGATACCTTAAACATGTAGCAGAATTACAAGCTAACAATAAACAAAGCTTGTCAGAACATATCAGATCCAGCAGTCGTGCGCATAGTCGATAGGTCAGATTCTTCAAGATGTTGATCATCCTAATCGATAGGTTAGATTCTTTAAGCTGTTCATCATCCTAATAGATAAACAAGATAATTATATGTACATGTTCAACAGAGAACATAAGAAGTTGGATCTTAATAGAGGGTTAGAAGAGGATGTCATCATGTATTATTACCACAACCTTAGATGTATGTCATCTTACATGCATACTACATTTGAAGCCATGATAGTACATAGGGTTTTGGATGCCTTTTTATTATTTGAAGCAAACCCTAAAGTAGCTACCAACTCAAAGATCTAGATACAAAGTCTTCAAGAGATACAAGCTTAGGAATTAGCACATCTCCCATGGCACCTTAAGGTGAGAATAGCTTAGTGTTTGATCAAGTTATATGTGTGAATATATTATTTTTTAGAGATCTTTGCTTAAGCAATACATGATGAAGTTTGTGGACATGCCTATCATTTACATTTTCCATCTTGTGGTGTTTATTCTTAGTTGTGCCATTTTGTTTGATACTGTATGGTCATTTATAATTTTCCTTTTTTAGAGGGTACATAAGATATATATATCTTAATATCTTTTATTTTTATTCATTTTCTATGAAACAATTTTATTGATGGTGTAGAGATATCTCTAATGCATCTAAGTTTTTTCTATTTTTGTTAAATACTACATAGTTTTCATTTATTGTCTATGTATTTATTGAATGGGCTAATTGCCATTATGAAATAATTTTATTGATGGTGTAGAGGTATCTCTAATGTATCTAAGGTTTTTTATTTTTGTTAAATACTATATAGTTTTCATTTATTGTCCATGTATTTATTGAATGGGCTATATGCCATGTTTTATGTTTAGAACATTGTTCAAGTTCACTTTTTGATGAATCGGGAACATAAACAATGGCATTTTTTGATTAATTTTTTGGGTTAATATGTTTGTTGGTGCAAAAATATCTAATGATTGTTGTTTCTTTTAAAACAAAAAATTTTGTTATCGTCCATTTTATGAAATAATAATTATTTTACAAGGGAATGCTATGCAAGTTTGTTGGTCTCTTTGAATATTTATCTATGATCAATTTATAAGAATTGCTCTAAAGCTCTTGACTATAATGGTGTTGTGTTATCAAACTTAGATCCTCTAGATGCTCTATGTAGTGGTAATGATAGAACCAAAAAAGATGCAAGTTTTGTCTTCATTTCTTTCATGTTTAAGATATAATTTCTTATTTTCTTATGTTTTAGTCAAAGGTGCTTGTTTTTTCTTTATATATTTTTTAGTGTATGTTTTAATACACCAGCTGCTTATAAATATATCCTTTATTTCACTTTTTAGTATTACATTTTGTTTGTCAAAAAATCTTCTTAATGGTAGAATATATTTTCTCTTGCTAGTTTCAATTTTTCCAACCATAATAGTCTCTGGTATCAGCCTCGTTAAGCACTCACATTGTGTTTTCTCAGAAACACAGTGTCCCTAAGTAGAGCCCCTAAGTTGAGCTGTGCAATCCCCCATTATTTGTTCATGAACTCTTTCTAGCTATCCGCACATGAGCTTCAAGATCGCCTTATTTTTTTTCAATAGTTGTTACTCTCCTCAACTTCATGATGTAACATGGTGACTCTTATTTTATATATACTTGTATATGCATCCCATTTGGATTACGTATTGGGAATCTACAACCATTTTTCTATTTTCAACTGTGAACCACAAAAGTCAAAATAGGGAATGGTTAACCTTGGACTCTAAAGTGAAAGGACCTATATATTGGGAAACTAGAGATGACAAGCTTAAAGGTTTTTAGCTATGGCAAGGGGAAGACCAAGCAAGTTTTAGAAAGTGTTGTAAGACGCCAGTGTTGAGTGTGACAATGTGGATGCAATTGATAAAGAGAACGTTGCCCAAGTGCAGTTGGGTGTTAGTAACCACAATATTATAGATCAAATACATGACATGGATGAGAATATGGATACCACTAGAAACCCTCCAATAAGCATGGATACGCAATTAATGATGATGATGTGTTCTATGATGAAAGACATAATGGATAGTTTCAAGAAGAAATAAAAAAAGTTGATTAAAGGAATGATGAGTGAAATGTCTTTCCTTAGGAATTATCTCAAGAGTGAAGGTACACATCATTGTGGAAAATCATCTTTTGGTGCAACTCATGGTGTATATCCAATGCATATGGTACACAAGGAGTGGGTTGCTCTTATAGGGTGTATGAAGAAATGCCATTTCAATCAAGGCAATTTGTCGGCATTTTAATTAGCAATGCAAATATGGGTGGTTATGCTAATAAGGAGAATCATCTGCCACCATCATGGAATCAAGACAAAGGGAAAACTATGATCAATGATTTCGCATACATAGATAGCACTCAAAATGATAGAAGACCTTCTACAAGGATGCATCTGGACAACACTAATTAAGAGAGGGATGAATTCAAAGGGGTCAAAAATAAAGTATTTCTCACCAAATTCAAATGAGAGATAAAGTCTAATGAGGAGTTTGAAAAATGGGTCAACAAAATGGACATGTATTTTTAGCTCAATCCAAGGAGTGAAAGGACCAAAGTCTATTTTTCCTCTTCACCTTGAAGGATATGCCCACACTTGGTGGAGACACATTTCTTCTCAAGATTAGGAGGCTACTACTTGGATAGCCTTTAAAGAAGAAATGGGAGAGACTTTCACATGAACATCAAGATCATTGGTACTTGGAATTATTTGGATCAAAAAGGGACTATTATAAAGGAGTATTCACACCTATTTCTCAAGCTTGCTTTGCATGTAGAAGGGGCGAGTGAAAAGTACCAAATGATCAAGTACATCAAGGGCTTGAAGCCTAGCATTGGTGCTAATGTGAATTCTCAAAGGCCTCTTTCTCTTAAGGAGGCTATGATGTTGTGGCCGAGATATATAAGTTGAAATATATGCTCATAAATTGGCAATACAAAGGTCCTCAAAAGTGTTGAAATATGCCTTTGGTTAGAGGCTGTAAAAGAGAATCTGTAAATGTGAGAGAACTTGTGAAAAGGTGAGAAAAATTTACTGGGAGAGAATAAAGGGTAGCATGAGAAGATTTAGGAAGTGTGGAGATATTCTGGGAAAAGTGAAGAGGTGGAGAGAATCAAGCAAAAGAGGTGGAGATATTCTAGGAGAGGTGGAGTGAATCAAGGAGAAATCAGTGGGATTTGATGCTTGGATGTAAACTCTATAAGTTGAGGCATTGGCCTAATGAAAATTTGCTGGTTTTTGATTATCCATGCCTACATTAAGCTATTTGTTGCTAATTACATTACATCTCAATTATTTGCTAATCACTTTGTTAATGATGTTGATTCTAGTATTTGATCCACCATAGCTCATCACATTGCTCTAATTTCAACATGGTATTAGAGCCATGCCTAGAATCCATCAAGTTTATGAGCCCATTAGCTAGTTAATTTAGGATAAGTAGATAATTAGAAATTAATCAAATTTTTAGTTATTTTTCAACTCACCTCTATATCCCCAGCCAGTGGAGGAGCTCCCTCTCCTTGCACACTCAACCATTGCCCAAACCCTTCTAGACCAAGATAGCTAAAAACCCATAGGAGCTCCAACCAAGCCAATCACAAGCGCAAACCGCCGGCTCATCTAGGAGGATTTATGTTTTTTTCCAGCACAGGTTTTTCTGAGAAAAATTGAGATGTTCACTTCATCAAATCAAATCAGCCTAATTCCTCATAGCTCCAGGGGTTTTCAAGCATGCTCTACAAGCTGGTGAAGTCAGAATTCAATTTCATCAAGTCTACAGTGAGATCCAAGCTCTTCATCAAATCTACAGGTGACTTTGTAAAAACAGAGATTAAGCTTTCAATATTTGGTCAAATCTTGTGTTTCTTAGCTTAATCCTCTACTAGAGTTATTGCTATTGATGGCTTTAAAAGCATTTGATCTCATTTGAAGTCTAAGGCCCCAGATCTAGACTCCCCGCATACTCTGTTTTTTGCACACAAAATAGTGGATTAATTTACTAATCAGTGATTAATCAGTACTAATCACTATATTTTGGTACAATTGAGGGTTCAAATTAACCATTAGGTATCTGATACAGATCCCTATAACTTCAGATTGCAATTCGGAGTTGGTTTGATACTCCAACCATTCCGTACAAATTGGTTACCCTTGATTTAATGTAATTTCTGGTGATATGCTGATAAATTTGTTGTAATCATCTCTTAAACACCAGATTGAGTTATAAAAGGGTAGACACTGCCCTTGAATCTTGAAATTGGATCAAGAGGTAAGACCCCCTTCACATCATCATGAGTACAGCACAAGAAATAGCCAAATTTAATGGGGAGCAGTTTTACACATGGCAGACAAAAACCATGTATTTGCTCATGAGAAAAAATATGTGGGGGCTAGTTGAGGGAAGAGATGAATGCCCAGAGGCGAGAGGGAAAAATGAGTGGAAGAGCAAGAATAAAAAAGCATTGGGACTTATTGCACTCAGTTTAAATGATGAAATCATTCATCACATCACAGGGATACAATGGGCAAAAGATGCATGGGATGAACTCAATAAATTATTTGGCACACAAGCTAAAAATTCAAAGATAAATCTGTTAATGCAATTCTACAAATTGGATATGAAGGAAAGTGAACCTTTAATCACACACTTGAACAGATATAAAAGCATTAAGCAACAGCTGGCAGCTACTATTGGCAAAAAGGTAGAAGATGATGAGGCACTAGCAGTGCTTCTGAGAAGAGTGTGGACAAAGGTGAATATGAAAATATTGTAGCAACACTAAAGAATGTACCTGAATTGAAGCTATACGAGATAGAAGCAGCTCTACTAGAGCAAGAGAGCAGAGGCAAAGAGAAGAAATGGCTCGACTCAACAGCAGGAGAAGAAAAAGCATTCTTCACCCGAGGAGGATTCTCTCGAGGACGAGGACGAGGAAGAGGCAGAGTAGGAGGAAGGACCTTCACTTGCCACAACTGTGGAAAGCCAGGACCTTCACTTGCCCCACAACTGTGACAGGGTCCAGGTGTGCTAAGTTAACTTGAGGGGAGGTGTGCTAGACACTGGTCGCGGACTATCAAGTAAGAGGGAAACTTGGTATAGGGTCCAGGTGTGCTAGGAGTATTCACACTTGAGGGGAGGTGTTGAAATATACAAGTGAATAGGGTGTTTGTAGAAACAAGCCCTTGGTTAGAGGCTGTAAAAGAGAATCTGTAAATGTGCGAGAACCTGTGAAAAGGTGAGAAGAATCTACTGGAAGAGAATAAAGGGTAGCATGAGAAGATTTAGGAAGTGTGGAGATATTCTAGGAAAAGTGAAGAGGTGGAGAGAATCAAGCAAAAGAGGTGGAGATATTCTGGGAGACGTGGAGTGAATCAAGGAGAAATCAGTGGGATTTGATGCTTGGATGTAAACTCTATAAATTGAGGCATTGGCCTAATGAAAATTTGCTGGTTTTTGATTATCCATGCCTACATTAAGCTATTTGCTAATTATTCATCACTAATTACATCTTAATTATTTACTAATCGCGCTTTGTTAATGATGTTGATTCTAGTATTTGATCCACCATAGCTCATCACATTACTCTAATTTCAACAAAAAGATGATTTGACTCCTACTTCTCGTGTGAAGGCTCCATATGGTTTTATAATGGGACCTACCATTCCAAGATATCCTACGATCTATGGAAAAGATGCAAAATCAAATTTCAGATTTGGGAATGCTTCTTATAAGGTTCCGAGTGGGGATGAAAATCCTTCAAGGTGGCTTGACCAAGATCAATGTGATTAAGGATGATCCTTCAAGGTAGCTTGACCAAGATCAATGTGATTAAGGATGATCATGTGTTAACAAAGGAACAGAGGCTTATACTTCAAATGTGGGGAGAAATGGAGCAAGGATCACTATAAAGCATGCAAGGAAAAGAAGCTATCTTTGAGTATGGTTCTCATGGAACAAGATGATGAAGGACTTGAGGATAATGCTAATATTTTGTGGATTGCAATGAGCAGAAGGATGATGATCATGATCATGAGGTTAGTGGGGGAATTCCTTTTAATCCCAGTGGAATGATGGGGATTAGGATGATGATCATGATCATGAGGTTCGTGTGGGGAGTTTCATTTTGATCCCAGTGGAATTCATGATGGGGATTATGATGATGGATTACCCACCATGTATGTTATGGATTCATCAAGGCATAATTCTACCTTGTGTTCACTCTCTTATAATGGATCCAGTTGTGCAAAGGTACAAATATCTTGATACTTAAAGTTTCAGTAAATGGAAGAGTAGCACATGTATTGGTGGATAATGGTAGCACGCATAGTTTTGTGAGAATCGAAAATCATTATATAACCTCAAGTTGCATCCTATGCCGTTGTCTTCTTTGTATAAAAGGAGGAGGATTGTATAATTTTCTATAATGATGTGGATATCATGTTGCCTAATGAATACACATGCAAATTTGATTTACTAGTGTTGGACATGGGGCCAGTAGAGATTGTGTTAAATTGTCCACACTTGGGACTTTCAACATTAATTTGTAGTAGCGTTTCATGAGCTTTATGCATGAAGAAGGATGTGTTACATTGACGGGATCTTGATTATCTAATTTAACATTGATCAATGGCACCAAACTCAAAAGAGAGCTCATGAAAACGGAGTGTGCTTATGCATTACAACATTGCAAAGATGAGTTTATAGGTTGTGATAAGAAAGTAATGTATGAGGGCATGGCTAAACTCTTTATAAAGACATGCGATGAAGAAGAAAGATGGGACATTCCTCCGTAAGTACATTGAGTGTATCATGATCTCAACATGATCACCATCAAGAATAGATTCCTAATAACTCGTGTGGATGATCTTCTTGATGAACTTAATGATGCCAAGTACTTCTCTAATATTGATTTGAGGTCGGAGCACCATCAAATTAGAATGAAGGAAGGTTCATTTGAGAGGCATGTAGAAATTGTAGCCCCCCTCTTACCTGAAAAGCTTAAGAAGGAAGCCTTATTTTGGGATGAAATAGCAAACAAGAGCTTTGAGGAGCTCAAAAGGATGCTCACTTCAGCCCCTATTGTGGTTTATGGTGACTTCTCTAAGCCATTCATCATGAGGTATGATGCATGTGGGAAAGGAATTGGGCAGTTTTATACCAAGATCATGGTTTGTCCAGACTTCTCTAAGCCATTCATCATGAGGGACAATGCATGTGGGAAAGGAATTGGGACAATCTTATACCAAGATCATGGTGTGATTGCTTCTCCATGAGGGCCGATGCATGTGGGAAAGGAATTGGGACAGTCTTATACCAAGATCATGGTGTGATTGCTTCTCTAAGCTAGACTTCTTTAAGCCATGGTTTGTCTAAACTTCTCTAATCCATTCACCTCCGTGAGGGCGGATGCATGTGGGAAAGAAGTTGGGATAGTTTTATACCAAGATCATGGTGTGACTTCTTATGAGAAATGTAAGTTGAATGAGAAGAAATTCAAATTCATGTATATAACCAAGAGATGGTTTGTATCTTACATGCTATCAAGAGGTGGCAACATTACCTCTCTGGGAGTCACCTTAATGTGAGAAGTGATCATAGGGTGCTACTATATTTCCTTTCTCAACCAAATTTATCTCATAAGAAAAATCGGTAATTGGCCACGTTGCAAAATTATGACTTTGAGATCACATACACAAAGGGCAAAGACAATGTGGTTTGCTGATGCTCTTAGCTAGAATGTGGGCTCTTTATCGCGCTATCTGTGAAGTGCATAACGATTGGATCATGGATATTCAAGAGAAGTATCTCTTAGATAAGGAAGTGTCACAAATGGTGTAGAAATTATAATATGGTACTCATGAAGATTTGCCCCATTTTAAGCTTCAAAATGGTCTCTTATACTGTAAGGAAAGAGTCTATCTTGTGCCCATGTTGGAATACAAGCTAAAGATGATCAAGGAAATGGATTCATCACATATTGTGGGGAATTTGGTTCTTTTCAACACCTATGACAAGAAAATAAAGAGTTTTTATTAGAAAGGGATGTGGAAAGATATAGATGCATATATGCCAAAGTGCGTGCCTTACCAAGTCCGCCAAAAGAAAATAAAGAGTTTTTATTAGAAAGGGATGTGGAAAGATATAGATGCATATATGCCAAAGTGCGTGCCTTACCAAGTCCACCAAAAGAAGGGGGAAAATAAAAAGGTAGTGAAATGCAAGGCCACTCCTAAAGTCATCGAGGAGGGTTGACAAAACCAAATTATAAGCTTTTTATCATATGGTTTACTACATTAATTTATTACAAGGTACACCTAGTGTGAAACATCATTTACTAAGGTTATCCCTCATGGTTTAATCAAATCCCTATCCTAAGGTTGACTATGCATAATTATAGAGAGGAGGGAAAGTAAAAAGTTAAACATAAAAAATGAAAAAAAATCAAAATTCAGTTTTCAAACTTCCATGTGCTGTAGAGATCTTACCTACTAGAAGGAAGAATCCATTGAGACCACCTCAAGTAAAGAGTCTTAGAAACATCTGAACCAAATCAATCCAGATTTTGGTGGAGAAGCCGTTGAACATCTAAAAACAGGCTATGCCACGAACCAAGCAACCCCAAATACAATTATTGGCTTTGTTAATAATGTTGTTTAAAAAGGATATTCTTGTGCCCACTAGCCAAAAGCTTCAAATTTGGAGCAACGGTAGGACCATTAAGGTTTGCTCAACCCAAAGTTACACTCAGATAAGATTTAGACGGGATGCAACTATGTTCCAAAACCCTAGTGCTACTCACATAAGAGATCTTGAGTTAGGAATGCTCCCTAGGCTATCAAGCCCAACCACTTTTGTGATAGGGAAAAGTCTTGTTTGTTGATGACCAATGACCCCACCAATGTTGTAACCATACCAAATGTTGGGGCGGGAGGTTTAAACTACCTAAGCGTGGTGTCCTCTTTGGATAATTTAAAAAAAAAACCAAGTTCTAGTTCCACTCCATTTGGAGGAGGAAAAGTTAATGTGGGGCAAAGAAAAGAGCTACTCCAAGAATCACACTAAAAATAGGGAATCCTCAAGGAATGACGTGATGTCCTCAAGAATTTAAATATGTTGATGTCATTAAGCAAGCCCACTCAGGTGTGGCTAGTTGTGCCAGTAGGACACCACTGCAAAGAAATTCCTACTAGTAGGCCTATGGCCTACCTTGTTTAGAGATATAATAAAATTTATAAGAGACTATGCGATGAATGTTAGCCTTTCTCTAGGGTTCGCAACTGCTATAGAATGCCTCTACACCCTATAGTTTCCCTGTAGCCATTTGAGAAATGGGGTATTAACAAACCCATTAGTCCTGCTCAAGGGACTCAAGCACATTTTATCATTGTTTCTTCTTATTGAGTGTAGAATGACACTTTAAAGCCTTGGAAGAAGGAGTTTGGGAACAATGCTAAAGCAAAATTAGAGCTGTTTTTGGCAATAGAAGAAATCTATGAAAATGCAGAACATTCCTCGGTATCTGATGGTTCATGGATTATCGAAAATGGAGCATTTCGACATATGACCAACCAAAGGGCTGGTATACCTCCCTTAAGCTTATGGGGGAGTCTATCCTAGTAGTAGTTGGGAACAATGCCAAATGCCCTAGCAATGGTGATACTAAGAAGTTGTCCAATATCCTTTATTTTTAATAAATAAAGAGGAATCTACTTTATCGGCCATAGTTGACTATGATTTGAAGGTTCTCTTTGATAAGGTTGGTTTAGCCATGCTAAATGAAAATGTCATTGGGAAAGAAATCTAACATCACAACTTGTATGAGTTGTTGACTTTTACAACTCGAGCCAATGTGGGCAAAAGAAAGCTATGGCATGAGAGATTTGGGTGCTTGAGCTTTGTAGTCTTGAAAGAGATGCAAAGGTCTAGGATGTTGACACATCTACCAGTACTTTTAGAGATGTGTTTGAAGCTTGTATGATGGGGGTAAGCAACATCAGCAGCATTTCTATAGGAAAGTAAGAATTCTCCAAAGGCTCTTCTAGAGCTTGTACATGTAGATCTTTGTGGTAAAATGATAACCAGTGCATTGGGTGGTTCTTCCTACCTCTTGTTACTAATTAAGATGCCTTTGGTAGAAAGATGTGGGTGTATTTTCTTCAAGATATGGGTGAAGCAACTATGGCATAGCTTAGTAGAGAATGAGATAGGAAAGATAATGAAGAAGTTTCAAGCAGATCAAGGAGGAGAATTCACAAGTGAGTTTATTGCCTAGTGCAAGGAGCATGGGATCAAGAGAGATTTGATAGTTGCTTATACTCTGTAACAAAATGCTGTTGTAAGAGCGCAAGCACAATGGCGGGGAGATGGAATGGAGCATGCTCAAAGGAAAAGGATTACATAATTTCTTTAGGCTGAGGCAGCTAACAGTGCAATGCATATCCTCAACAAGATTTACAGAAAGGTAGCGAAGGGCATGTTACCTCAAGTAGCTTATTCAGGTAAGAAATCCTCAATTGCATATTTCAGAACATTTGGATGTGACTATTTTGTGCATGTTCCAAATTTGTCCAGAACTAAGTGAGATTCTAAGAGCAAAAATTGTATCTTCTTAGGGTAAAATTCTTGGGGTATAGTGTATGAAGTGAAAGGGTTATTGACTATATAACCTAGAGGCAAAGAAGATAATAGTTAGTCATGATGTTATGTTCAAGGAACAACCTCATCATGTGGAGGAGAGGGCTTCGTTCACACTATCCTTCAACAAAGAACTAGCCTAGCATGCATTAGTACAACCTCCACAAGAGGTGGACTCATCATATGATGAAGAAGAGAAGCTTACAATACCTCATAAGGTGCCATATCCTAAATGGGTGAAGCAGCTCTTAGATGGGAAACCTCTATCGACAATCACAGAAGATCCAAAAGCAGTTTTTCCAAGAGAATAGAGGAGTAGAATAGGGTTGGACTTTTAGGAGACATTCACCCCCAAAGCTAGGTTGACCATTTGTACATTACTTGCCTTGGCTGCTCATGGGCAGTGGCCGGTATTGCATATGGATGTGAAGTTAGCTTTTTTGAATGGCCATCTCAAGGAGGAGGTTTATGTGTTGCAACCACCTAAGTTTTAGATACTTAACTCAGAAAACAAAGTGTGCATACTCTAAAAGGCATTGTACAGGCTGAAATAGGCCCTTTGGGCATGGTACTAGTGGGTAGATGCTTTCTTTGTAAGTACTGGTCTTTCTAAATTCCCATCAAATGCAAATTTGTATATTTTTGTAGTAGGGTAGGTTCATGATTATTTTCCTATATGCGAACGACCTCATTATGATGGGGAACCATGAAGAGAAGATCCAGCACAGACATAAGAGATATTGAGTTCAGAGTTTGATATAACAGACCTTGGGCTTGTGCATTTTTGTTTGTGGATATGGAATCTTCATTTCTTAATAAAAGTATGCAAGATAATTTATAGAGGCATTTGGCATGGCTGAGTGCAAGTCTATGGTTACACCCATGGAGGTTGGTGTGAAGCTTTCTATTGAAGATGCTTCTCCTCTGAAAGATATGAAGGAGTACATGAAGTTGGGGGGAGTTTGATTTTCCAATGCAATACATGTCCTGACATCAACCTTGCAATTGGTGTCCTTAATAGCTTCTCTCAAATCAACCCCACCACACTGAAAGGCAAGAATGTGACGGGTGTTGAAATACATCATAGGGGGTATGGCATCACTTACAAATCGGGCATAATTTGTTTTTTCGCTCATCTTTCATCTCTAATTCAACCTTGTGTGCTTATCCTTGAGCAGATTTCTGCTTCTCTTTTGGCTAGCTTGGCCCTGACATGAATGAGTTTTGGATTCTGCTCCTTGGTTGCTTCCTTTTCCTTAGCACTTGTTTGTAAAACAGCCTTGGTGAATTGTCCTTCACTTTATTTTTTAGCTCCTTAACGGTATCCTTGACCTTTTCCTGTTGCTTCTTGTATTCTTTGACCAATTCATCTAACTCTTCTGTGTGTGCCTGGAGTGCTTGTTCTTCATTTGATTTTTCTTCTAGCTGCTCCGGCATTGGCCATGACATGCTCTCGCAGGTCATTCTCAGGTATTATCCATTCATTTTTGTAGGGCTTTTTCTACTGTACAACTGGCTTTTGTCTTCTTCTTTCAAGCTCTAAAATTTTTCTTTCCATTTATATTCCCCCCAAACAAAGAAATTTGAATTTCCCTCACGACTTTCAAAAAAAATATTTAAAAAAAAGTGAACTACCTAGTTTACGTCGTAAACCGTACCTGCTATTTCATGTTGTGAAATAGTCCCCGCATTAAAAAAAGGACGTTTCACGCATTAAGCTCTCACGACAAAATATAAAAATAGTTTTACGCGTTAAGGTCTCACGCCTTAAGCGGTTTATGCCTTTTTAAAAAAATTTATGTGAACCACCCCTTTCATGCCGTGAAGCGTACATGTTGTTTCACGTCGTGAAACAGCCCCCGTCCAAAAAAAAACAGACGTTTCACGCATTAAAGGTTCACGCCTTAAGGCCTCGTGCCTAAATTTTTTATATTAAATTTGATAAAATCTGTGAATTCCATTTCACATCGTCAACCACACCCTGCTGGTTCACTTCGTGAAAGGGGGTCCATCTAAAAAACAGCCTTGTTTGGAGGCTCGTATCTCCTAAACCGTGAATTTGATGAATGCGCTCTAGTGCTCATCGAAAAAGCCGGCATCAAGCTCTTCAAAATTGGTCTTAAGCGTCCGAGAGAAAAAACCATCATTTTGGCTTCCGATCAGCCTCAAAATTTGACCCAAAAATCGAGGCAAAAAACGACCCTTAAAGCACTAAAAATCATCCAAAACAGTCCAAAAACAATTACGAACCATATTCGAATTACTTTTTGAGTGTTTAAATGACAAAATCACGAAAAACTCAGAGAGACAAAGTTGTAGTACTGCAAAAATACTACAACTCTCTCATACAGAGTTTTTCCAAATTCCTTTTGGGTAACATTAAAAAACGGGCTGCGAAACAAAAAAAATCTTATCGAAAAAAATTTCATCTTGAGACAGTGATGGAAAATAGGTTTTGAGACCTCCTCTTCCATCTGGGATACTATTGGCATGCACGTTTTTCATAAAAATATCTCTAAGAGGTTGTTCACGTGCGTGTAGCGCCGCCTAAGCTAATTAGGGCAAATAGACACCCGTTTGATCCAACAAAGGGTACACTAGGCCTCTTGAGATTGGGTTGTAAGAAAACCTAAAAAGTAAAAAAAAAAACAAAAACATGTGCTTGCTCATTAAGGAGCTATTGAGACAACCTCAAGCTATGGCAATGATAGAAGGATTACGTGGGCTCACACCCACACTAAACCCAATGGTTGTAATCTTCGAGCCATTGAGATCAATGCCCCAAATGCATCTCCCCATACTATTTCCCATGTCTACAACAAGCGTGTCATTGAGTTACGAGCGTACCATCCTAAGTGTATGGCCATACGATTCTCGAAAAAAATAAAAAAATTACCACAGGCGTACCATTCTCAAAAAATATATAAAAAATTTAACATTGGATGTACCATCCTTAGCGTGTGCCCGTACCAACCTTAGCCATGGGAGCACCATCCTAAGCATACCGTCGTACCAACCTAAGCGTACAAACGTCCATTCAAAAAAAAAAACTTAAAAAATTTTAAAAATTTTCAAATCTTTAGAGGTGCTTTTGGTCTACCTCCTCGACTTACTAGGGTCATTTTTACACACATAAAACGCCTCAAAAGACCATTTTTAACCTTAAGCGTGTGTTCACGCGCAAGGCAAAAGTGAGCTAAAACTCCTATTTCGGGCCCGCGCTTGCACCGTTAAAGCTTTTCTAAGCTTCCCCGCACACCATGGACACCTTATAGAGTGGCTAAATGCCCTCAAAAGAAACACGTGCCAGTGACACCACAATGTCATGGCCATGGAATTGACCATTACTACAAGGATTGCCCTTTGGAATCAATTTCTTACTCCACAGTCGAAGGCATGCCATCCCTCAACGTGTTGATAGCGTACAACATGGGAAGAAATCCACTGTCCTGTTGAATGTCATCACACGGTTGTTTGCAGGCCAAGCTAAAGAAGGCCTCATCCCAAAAGAAACAACACTCTAAGCATGTTGGCCACAGTGACGATTGGGTTAGCATCCGCACTGGCTCTCAACCAAGACCACATCATCCTCGTTCAAGAGCGATGATCATGCCGAACTGCCACTCCCCCATGCAAGTTGCGAAAGTGGTGGATAACTTCTAGTAATTATGTGTTATGTACTACATGCTTAGAAACATGCCCGCATTTTTTCATTTCATGTCTGGCGGCAAAGAAGGTGTGGGATTTCCTTTCTTGCGTATGGATTTCGTTGACTGATAGGCCCATAAAGATTAAAGACTGGATTTTTGGCAAGATTCCGAATGGGCCGGATAACCTAGAACATTCAATTTTCCAGGTGGACACGTTTGTGGCATAACTAGTTAACTAGGAATGCCTTCATATTTAATGCAAAAGTTGGTATTACAGCTCACATAGGTCGTATAAAAGGGCTACTATTGTGGCAAGTCTCTTCCTTGTGGTCAGCTCATTTGATGGAGAATGACACGGCTATATATTGGATGAGGGTACTCTGAGCTACACTTGTGGTTCGGGGTAATTAGTGAGGGAAAGCTAATACATCACATGGCGGGCCATGTGGCCATTTGTAAAGTAATTTTGGTAATATATCTTCTATTATGAAAAAAAAGGTATTATCCACTTGACAAGCGGATCATTATGCAATGAAAGGTCCACTAACACCTTTCTTTACACTAACAACCCCAACCATCTCCTCTAGAGGGATAATAAATAATTGAACTTCTTCTTCTAATGATGTTGCAGACTTTCTAGTCAAGTGGCATGAAATCCCCACTGCCTTCCAAACCACACCTTCAATCTAATCACAAGGATGTGATCAAGAACTTGTAGACTTTCTAGTCAAGTGCCATGGCAACCCCACCCCCTTGCAAACCACACCTTCAACCCAATCACAAATATGTGATCAAGAATAAGAAGGACATTATGTTGGCCGATTTAATTCCAACAATTTGAGGCTATAATTACAACCATACACACACAATGTCCACGAAAAACATCTTCATTATGTCATAAAAGGATCTTTGCCAAGTTGAAAGCATCTTGAGGATGTTCATACAAATCCGCTAGGAAGGCCAAACACATGTTAGATGCCCTCATGTCACTTATTTTTGGGTGGCCCAGTGAGAAAAGACTTATATAAGTCATTTTTCCTCGTGTTGTAAGAATCTTCTCATTCATACAATAGATTGAGTACTCTCTCTCTCTCCCCACCCCCCCTTATGATTGTATGCTAGTGTATGTAGGCATGTTGATGCTTAGAGTTTGGGAAGGGAATGCTAGCAAATGGATTGTGTAATCTCCTTCGTTTCTTCTCTCTTCATCTTCTTATTTATTTCTTCCTACAGGTCTAGGCATTGTAAGGCAATCAGACAAACACATGTCAAACTCTTAGAGCCAACAATAGATGCCCTTGGGTCACTTATTCTCAGGTGGCCTCACGAGAAAAGACTTATATAAGTCTTTTCCTCGCGTTTTATCTCCCCATTCATACAATAGATTGAGTACTCTCTCTCTCTCTCTCTCTCTCTCTCTCTCTCTCTATGCGTGTCTCTCCCCACCCCACCCCCTGTAATTGCATGTGCTAGTGTATGTAGGCATGTTGATGCTTAGAGTTTGGGAAGGCAATGCCATCCTTGGATTGTGTAATCTCTTTCTTTTCTTCTCTCCTAATCTGCTTATTTATTTCTTCTTGCCGATCTAGGTATTGCAAGGCAATCAAACAAGGCTTTCAACAACCACATAAGCAATTGCTTCATGAGAGAGGGGGTTACTAGCATGTGTATGAAGATATCTCCAGAGGCAAACACTGAGAGAGAGGGGGTTGCCAGCACGTGTATAAAGAGATCTCCACAAATCAACCTTAAAAAATTGGACGCTAAAAAAACTATGAACATACCATTTTAAATTTGTGAACATCAAGCAGCTAAGCCATTATTTCCAAGCTTTTGATTATGCAGGAGAGGAAGACACTAATTAATTAATTCAAGCAAAAAAAAATCTTGGGTGCATATGAGCTAATCATTTGTTAAACCCACTTACCTAGAGATAAATAAATCACTTTGGTGGAAGTTTTGGTCTGATGCGTTATTTATGGTTTGACTGTATGTTTTTCTCAAGTGATATTAATATTTATTGTTGATTGTCCGAAGACTATGTCCATCAAACTTTCCAAGTCAGCCAGACTCCACACAAAGCGTTTGATAGTCTAGCACGCCATCGCACTCCTCCTCAGCACAGGAAGCAGATTTCCCCGCACAACAGCATCATAAACAGAAGCTCTCTCTCCCGGCCCCCCCCCCCCCCCCCCCCCACCCACACACACACACACACACACAAAAATTCCTCTTGGATGCAGAGGCGGCCACCAAAAGAGCTGAGAGATTTCCTGATCCGATATGGCATCTCGCAGAGATGGCGCCAGCGGAGGCGGTGGAAGTAGGGCGCCCTTAGACATAGCAGAGGACTTTGGGCAGAGAGTGGACTTGACAAGGAGGATCAGAGAGATTCTGGCCAACTATCCAGAGGGCACTACTGTGCTCAAGGAGCTCATCCAGAATGCTGATGATGCAGGGGCAACAGAGGTTTGCTTCTGCTTGGATAGAAGAAGGCATGGAGAGGACACCTTGCTTTACAGAGAGCTTGCTGCATGGCAAGGGCCTGCCCTCTTGGCTCACAACAATGCACAGTTCTCAGATGATGACTTCGACAGCATCTCAAAGCTTGGAGGCAGCAAAAAACAAAGGGAGCCGTGGAAAACTGGACGCTTCGGGTAAGCAAATATGCATTTGGATGGATGATACATGCATTCATGGGTTTGTAAGTACGCATATTGATGGATGATGCATGCATACGTAGATTTTTATGTATGATGCACATTGCATATAGATAGATGATGCATGCATAGATGGTTAGATTTGCATTGCATGCATCAATATATCTCCTCTTCTATTTTTCCCAATAATGGCTGGGATCATGAAGGCCTGCAATTAGGGTCACAACACCAGGTGCTATGCTGACTCATGGCTTTGCAACCTTGGGTTTTCCCGAAGAAAATGCAACAATCTATGCTGTTCGAATTGGAAAAGAAGATATTTTCCATTCTGTGAGACACCCTATAGTCCTTGTATATTATTTAAAAAGATGAATCAAGTATTATCCTATGGCCTTCTGTAATGTCTGGCTTTTGCCTGAGCACCCTTGGAGCAATCAGCTGGGTACCAAGGTAAGCGGGTTTTCGTTAATAAGTTCTAATCAATATCCATATGCCTTCTTCCCCCAAGGAGTTCTAAACAATATCAATATGTGTGCTTCCTACCATTTGTGTTTGCTTTGCCTACATGGAACCTATGCCCTCAACATATTTATCAATAATCTACTTAGATATTCTATTCTGATTATCACTCTCAGAATGATGATGTGAAATAAACCCATAATGGTGATTTTATTGGTATACTCCCAAAAAATAATTAAGAATGTTAAGTAGTGTAATGTTGAGATGGAAAATCTCAAGAGGTAGATTCGTAATTGAGATGCCCAACTAAAGAGGCTGCATGAAGATCCAGGTGTAAGGTAGGTATTGGATGCTCAAAGGCAATCTGCTTTTATGAATGATGCCATGGAGACTGTTGCATTGTAATTGAGTGTGAAGTCAAGAGAGATGGCTCTCTTTTTTCTCATAAACAATGGAGATGTAATGGATGGAAAGGACATTGAATATGTTTAGGAAGTCAACTCAACTCATGTGAGTCCTTATGGAGCAGCATCTACAGGGCTGAAATCTGCAGTGCACCTAACCTCTCGCCATGCCTCTCCACCACATGGTAACCCATTCTCTTCACTCCATAACATCCGTCCAACTAAATGAGGTCCTGTCTGATGACTACTAATCTCAGAATGTGTCAAGGTGAGAGAGGGTGCCTCCAGAGAGTACTGGAAGGGTGGAAGTCCATCTAAACTGAATCCATGGAGCTCAAACCAGGATGCTATCTGCGCATACCAACATGAAGTGTCTCCCTCCATGGCTAGCTGATGAGAGGACTCTAAAGCAAGTCGTGCATACCGGTGTCGGGGAAGCTCCCAGGTGCTATGAATGAAGGACATTGATCTGGCAAGAGCCTCGACTACAATCGGTGGTGTTCCCGTCTCGGCTCTGATAATCTCATGGGGTACCGAGGCCTTAGCCCGAATCATCCTAGAGATCATGGACACAAGTGGTCTCTCCATCGATCTCCATCCATCGTATGTGCATCCTGATCGACTGTGACGATCTAGGCTAGGCTCCCAGATCTGCACTCCATAGAGCATCGCCGATGTGACGAGCGTGTCAAAAAGCCACAGCTTAGTGCGTGGCTCCTGAAACTGTACCTATGAGCACATCCTCTCTAGACCTCCTAGTGCTGCATATCCTCTAGTCAGTCTGGCCTCTGCTGCCCCTCTCATGGAAAATGTGGGCCCAGTGAACACCACTCCAAGATATGTGTATGAGTCAACATACTCCACTGTCTAGCCAAACCATATAAGTCTTCTCCCTTTTCCTAAGAGCTCGCTTTGCTTGAGTATGACTCAATAAAGGGCGTGTCTCTCCTTTGACTAGACATTGGAGGAAAATATTTTCATTGTCCTTCCTTACACAAATGCTATGTGTATCATAGTCTATAAGAGGGTTGTATATATGTCTCCAAGGCATACCCAATATTACATCTACGCCTTGTAAAGGTGCAACTAATAAATCCCTTTTTTCTGTTAAGGAATTGATGCTTAAAGTTAAACCTTTCACCTCTTGCATGCAATTATACTTGGTTCCAGTAAATGCAGCTTTAACTCTATAATGTGTAGGTGAAGGTTGAATGTTTAAAGCTCTAATTGCCTTTTCAGAAATAAAGTCATGAGTGCTACCATCGTCATGCAAAACAATGACTTCGTGCTCATTAATTTTTCCTTTTATTTTGAGTAGCGAATGAGCTTGAGGCTTACCTTCTGCTTCTGAATAGTCAGGGTCAGAGTTACCCTCTTGCGTGAACGATTCATCTTCATTGTCGTCCCCTTCAAGCATATTGACTCGTGCCGCAAGTGTCGGAGTCTTTGCACGTTCTGGGCAATTTGGTGCTATATGTCCTTCTTTATGACATCGAAAACATTTGATTGGAGGACCTTTGGGCTTGCCACCGTTGACTTTCTTTGAATTTGATTCGCCTTTGACCATCTCCTTGCCTTTGTCAAACCCTGGCTTATGAAAATTTCTTGAAAAGGTTTAGAAAAAGGTTTAGAGTGGTTACTCTCAAATGACTTGGCCTCTCTAGGAAAACCATTTTTCTGAAAACTTGGCTAAACCTCTGTAATAATTTCTGAGAATTTTCAAAAATTTTCAGAAATTATTTTGAAATTTTCTGGCATTTATTTGGTCTTTTTAAGCCTCTTTGAGCCCTGAAAAATCAATTTTCTGCACCCAAAAATCTGAAAATTGCAATTCTTTGGAATTTCCCTTGAAATAGGAAAATAGGAAGCGTGAAAGCTCCAAAAGTTGATGTGACATGCATTGGGCTTGGGAAAGTAGAATTGGGTTAAGATGAGGATTTGGCTTAATTTGAGATTAAGTAATTAGCTTAATTGATTTTTGGGTTCTTCTTCTTCTCACGTTTTTCGCCCGTGAGGCTGCAAATCGGTGCTTCGCTTTTGCTTCTTGTTGATTAATTTACAAAGCTAGTTGCTCACAAAACATGCAGACCGTCAATTATAGGATTTTTGCAGCTTGAACCTCTTCTAATTTTGAGCAGGGCAGGTGAGGTTTTTGGCCATGGGGAATCCATCTGTACGGTCAGATCTGAAATTCATGAAGCTTTGAGCAAAACCACTTTTTGATGAAGAAGAATGGTTTTGGGAAGAGGTAAGTGGGTTTGAGAAGTAGAGCTAGTTTGAGAATTTGAATTTTTGGTTAAAGACCACAAACCCTTCTTTTGCCCACCGGTTAAAAGCCTGCAACTTTCTGGAGAGTTGTGTTGATGAAGACCTTTCCCACCTTTCCACAAATCTCCTAGCCCAAGCTCTGATACCACTAAAAACGGAATCGTTCTCTAGGATAGCTTGTGGAACACTTGAGAAATTCAACACATAAATTCAACCATGAAAACACATGCTTTGCAGGTTTCAACAAAATCAAATAAATTGAACAAAAGCATAGCAAACATAATACTTAGCTCCAAGACAAACATGCTGGGTGCAATCTTCCCCCCCTCCCCCCCCTTGTGAATGGCCTTCCCCCCACACAAGAGTATTTTTATTAGCTTTCAATCAAAAATAGGCCATAGCCCCCAAAAATATACAAAGTGTGCTTTTAGAGAGCACGACACTCTTCCACAACAAAAATAGAGTGTCCCAAAAATTGGGGCTAGGGTAAAGCCTTTAGGCTTTAATAAATTCAACATTATAAATGTATTTTTTCCAATGTATCAAAATGGAAAAATCAACTACTAAGGTTACTAAATATGATGCGCATAAGAAACATTCTCCTCGACATTATTTATCAATCCTCGTAATCTTTATCACCTGAAAATATAAGCCCAATTAATAATTAAATTAATCCCACAAATATTAAACAGGCACAAACCATCACCAACTCATGACTACCAGGCGTAAGTATCCCAGGAATCACCCTGCCATACAAACCTAACTGAAATAATCATGGACGGTCCTAAGCATGCGTCATATACCGCACGTATTAATATTTATAGTGGTGTCACCCACGATATTAACCTAGCCGGCATGACGCAAGAGTAACCTAGGCGTCCCCAAATTACTCAAGAGGGGAAAATAATATTCTTAAAGAGGACTTAAAATATATTCTCAAGTGGCTTTGGTGAAGCTTCTAGCCTACGAAGATCATTCTTTTCCTATGGTTGTTGCCCATAGTCACAAGGGACGGGGACGGGGACGGGACGGGATGGAGGATGGCCATAAGTAGGGAACGGGGATAGGGAAGGGAACGACACTTAAAAATACTTTTTTTTGAAGTTTTTCTACTTTATACTTATTGTACTTTGGAAGTACATCAAAATGAGCACAAATTTACACTAAAATAGTAAGCTTTTGAGTCATATTAACAAAATACGCCGATCAAAGAGTGAAGGCGTTGACAGTTGATTATATTAATAATTAAGTAGATACAAAATGAGTCATGACTCAAGAGTCTGGACTAAGCCTTTAAGGAGGCACAATACATGGAAGGACTCAAATGACAAAAAGTGCTAATGCCTAGAGGCTAGAGCTAAGTAGTAAGGCTCATGAATCATGATCCATGAATGATCATCCACGTGAAGTGCTCGCCTCATGGTCATGGGTAGCTTGTGCCAAAGGAACATCAAGCTCATCCTCACTCTCATCCTCACTGGCATGCTGCTGTTGCACCTCATCCTCTTGTTGCTCTTCTTGTTGACTCATCTCCCACTCAGTGAAGGGATCTACCTTCTTGGTCACGCTCTTGCAAAGAATTCGCAAGTTCGCGCTGACGAAGACAAGGTCATTGGCACGCTCTACCCCGAGTCGGTTCCTCTTCCTAGAGGCAATGTGGCTGTAGGTGCTCCAAAGTTGCTCCAAGCAAGAGGAGTTGACGGCCAGCTACTGTAGCTCCGGTCCATCTGAACCAAAGTCCTCCCACCATAGAGCAGCACGAGCTTTGGAGCGGTCAATCTGTGCATCATGACAGCCATAGGAGCCATGAAATGACCTGTACATGGAAAGTTGGTACCTAATCCTGCGCCTAACCGATGCATCAGGCACAAGACGGTCCAAGATGATCCTCCATCCAACGCTCACCTCGCTCTTCTGCTTGTTGTCTTGGAATTTTGGGTCCACCACATAAGCTGTTGCATGCAATGGAGAGTAGTAGGAATTCCACCTTCCTAGACACAAGGCATGGATCTCCTCGTATTTGTCTTCGTCAGGCACGAAGTCCTTTTAATTTCTCTATCATGCGATCCATGGCCTCATAGACCTTGCCTATGCATGGTTGCATAGCGTCTACAATCCTCAATAGGTGGACTATGGGTCTCACCATAGCATCCGTGGTCTTCACACTCTCTCACCAAGAGGCAATATGCGCTCATAACCTACACCCTCGGCCAGTGTTTGTATGGGACTCTTGCATGTCGACAAACTCGTCGCTAAGGAAAAGCCCCCTCAAAGCACCGCTACAATCCTTCAACCGGCCCAACATGAGGAAGTTGTAGGCAAACTGGGTGTTGGAATATTTGATGAGAGAGAGAAAGGACCTCTTGTTGAACTCATGCCGAAGTTGTTGGTGGTTGAGGACAAAGGAGACCGTGGTGTTGGCCTCCTCAATGAGTGGGCTGATCCATGGCAATGCCCCTATGTCCTTGAGGAGGTTGTTTAGGCAATGAGCTATACAAAAGGACACCGTGACATGTCCATACATACCTTGGAGGATAGCTCCCGCCGCCCTATTGGAAGGCTTCGCATCCGCAACAAAGCCCACTACATGCTCGGGGCCAATGATCTCCATGGTGGTAGCCCACTTCACCGCAAGCACATCCCCGCTCTTCCCGATGCCGGATGCATCATGAGATGAGATGAAGTACATCTCTCTACGGGAATATGCAACCATGCCTTGAATACTCCTCTTGCGGGTGTCACTCCATCCATCCAAAATGAGGGAGACTCCGTTCCTCTCTCATTGCCGCTTTGTGTTGTCGGCCGCTTGCTCTACAATGCGTTTCTCCTTCTCGAGCAATGTAGTTCGCAAGCTCTCGGATGAGGGGGGCATGTAGGTTGAGCCATACTCCCCAATCTTCTTAACCATGACCTTGAAGTATTCCGACCTATTCAAGAAAGCAATTTACTAATGAGATGGGGACTAGTATGATGAAAACATGAATGATGAATTGGCAATGATCGATCACACTTACCTAGCCGCTTGAAAGGCAATGTGGCCGTGGAAGAAGAACTGGGCCATTGCCATATCCACCTCATCCTTCAACTTGGGGTTCCAATTCTCCCCAAGTGTAGATTGTAGCCGTGGGCCGCGCTTACCTAGCCACTTGAAAGGCAATGTGGTCGTGGAAGAAGAAGCGGGCCATTGCCATATCCACCTCCTCCTTCAACTTGGGATTCCAATTCTCCCCAAGTGTAGATTGTAGCCGTGGGCCCGGCAACTTGCAAGGGTTGAGAGGCCGTGGAGATGGAGGGTGCTGGCGTCATGGATGGAGCAACCTTTCAACTCGATGGTGAAGGTGATGGTGTGCATGATCCCGATCCACCACATGATTTCATTGTAGAGGCTTGAGTTCCTCTCCCCATCGTCGCGGGATCCACGGCTACTCGTGGTGTCCTTCTTGCCGTTTTGACCGCCTCGTAGACGGCAAGCTTGTCAAGAAGTTCCCGTCTCTTTTCGGGCGTTGCATTCGTGCAAAACTGCACCTCATGCCCACTCTCATGCAAGAGGTGGGCTCGCACTTTGTCGGCACGACCCGTTCGCCAGTACAGGCAAAGCTTGCATGCCCATGGCCGAGAACCGCCTCCATGCGGATGGGATGTAGTTAACATCCTCCCACCATGGCCATCCCGTCGTCCTTCTACGGGAAGCCCCGGCATGTGAGGAGGATGCCATGGTTGAAGATGGCTTGTGAGAGGGAGAGAGGCTTGAGGGAGAGAGACTAGAGACTAGAGTGCTTGTGTGAGAGCCTAGAGGCTTGGAAGTTGGAAGAGGCTTTAGAGAGAGAGACTAGATAGTAGAGAGTAGAGACTAGAGTGCTTGAGCCTTGTGTGAGAGGCTTGGAAGTTGGACGAGGCTTGAGGGAGAGAGACTAGAGAGAGTAGAGACTGGAGTGTGGCTTGCCGCTTGAAGCTCGAGCAATGAGCAAAGACTCAAGAGACTTGAACTTCCTTGAAGGCTTGAAGGTGTGTGTGTGAGGAATTGTGTGCGCACTTGTTCTTATATAGATAGGCAAGAGAGAGAGGCAACTTGGCAAGACTCAAGAGAAGAGGCAAGGGCCAAGGGCCAAGGCAAGAGGAGATGGCGTCCCTAAACAGCCAGAAAAACGGTCGAAAAACTGACCGTTGGAGAGCGCAAGGTCCCTCACAGCGTCCTGGGTCATAGCTGTCCCCGTCGTCCCGTCCCTTGTGAGGGACGCCTCCACGGGGGACGTCCGTCCGTCCCCGTTGCTGCCGCGTCCTGTCCCTGCGTCCCAAGGTCCCGTCCCCTGCGACCCCTGTGACTATGTTGTTGCCACATTGCAGCCCTACAGTCGGCACGTGGATGGCCATTAGAGGACGCACATCCCCGTGTAGCTTAAGCAGCCCCCAGTGGAGACTCAGGCACATTGCTTTTGGGATTGCTGAAAGGCCCAACAAGTTTGTTGGAGGATTCTCAGGCTATTAACATCTGAGCAGAGCACTCTGCGCTTTGTTCCATGGGTCGTGATTGCTTGGTCATGGAGGCGGGTGCGGCACTACTCTACGAGGAAGATGGCATGTGCCTTGCCTTGCAGCTCACACTTTCGGTTCTTGGCTGCTTCCTTGGTCCAAGAGACAGGAGTGAACTAGAGCTGGGAGCTCATCAGCAGCATTGCCTCTTGTTGGCACATCAGGTGGGCTATCGAAGGCTCAACCACACCACCTGTAGAGATGATCCACTCCATCTTGAGGGACATCATCCACACCTTGCGGGGAGGGTGGGAGCGCCTCATAGGCGACTCGGAGCGGATGCAGCAGCATTGTGAAGCCTTCTTGCACACATTGAGCCTGGGTGCCTTCCTCAGTGTGTGCCACTTTCCACCCCCTCCGTTGTTGTTGTCTCCCTCTGAGAGCAGCCAGCCAGAGAGGGAGGCCCCTTTCCATTTGGTTTTTGTATCCTTTTCACAAAGAGGTTGTAGTCTACTTCATGGAGACATTTACTTTTGACTAATAGAAGGATCTTTTCTTGGGGGGAAAAGAATCCACACCTTTATATGGGGTTTCCTGCATAATTTCACATGCAATAAAATCCAAGCAATGTTCACGACCGAAATCAAGTCACATGCACATTCAGATCCAATCATCCATGGACTCACACTGACGATTGGGCCAAACTAGAGTTCTTTCAAACAATTTAATTGCATAAAATTACTATGGATGTTCTTGGAATGTTTTAAAATGGAAACATACTTTCCTCTTCTTGTGCAAAAGGAAATTACTGTTATGAATCTTGGTGTGGACAAGGGAGCTGTATGCTTCTTGCAAATACATGTGCTTTGGATCGATGTCTCAATTAATCATAGCACTAATACCTTTCAAAATTGTGATTTTCAGAGTGGGCTTCAACTCAGTATACCATCTATCAGATTTGCCCTCATTCGTCAGTGGCAAACACATTGTATTTTTTGATCCTCATTGCAAGTTTCTTCCAAACATCTCAGCAGTCAATCCTGGAAAGCGCATTGATTTTGTTAATTCAGCTGCTTTAAGTCATTATAAAGACCAGTTCCTACCCTATTGTGTTTTTGGTTGTGACATGGAGACAATTTATAAAGGTACTATCTTTCGATTCCCTCTGCGGACAATCAGTCAGGCTGCTCAGAGCCAACTCTCAAAGCAGTACTACTCTGAAGAAGATATTCTACGCTTGTTTGATGAGCTTCATTCAGAAGCAAGTTTGTGTATGCTTTTCCTAAAGAATGTTGAGTTGATCAATATATATGATTGGCAGCCTGGCTCAGACAATCCGTTCCTGTTGCACTCGTGCTCTTTGGAGTCTCCAACAGCCCAGATTCGATGGGATCGGCATTCCTTGACCAGGCTTTCCAGTGCTTGGACTTCTCAGTTGGGGGGTGACTCTTCAATTCCAAAGCAGCTGGATTCCTTCACATTACATTTTAACACTAAGAGATATGTTGGAACTCAAACCATGGAGGTAAAGATCGAGTCTTTTTTGATAGTGCAGTGTTTAGAGACATCTACAAGCAGGATTGGAGTGATGTCGTCTCTTGTTGCCAAGAAACATGGTGTATGCCTGCTACCCTGGGCAGCTGTCGCTGCAAAAATTTCCGAAGATAACAAAGAGGTGCAAAAAGCTTTTATAATCTTCTTTCTCTTTGCAACTTTTAGTTGCTTTCATGTTTGAAGTATTGTTGTCCATCTTTTTTTTGAAGTATTGGTATCTACATGTCTTTGTCTTTATGTTTTTCTCAGGTTTGTTTCAACTCTCTCGCAGTCATACATTGCACACTTCACCTCTATGCCTCTTTTGAGTGTTTTGTCAAATAATATGCAAAGGAATCTTTAAGGCACGTGACAGGTAGCTAGGGTGCCCTGTGAGTCCATTGTATGGAAATATAATACATGGAACCTCTCCCGCAAGTACAAAGCATATTGGAAGTGCAGTTCAGTGCCCGTACTTGGCGTGATACAAGAGATCACAACCAAGCCTGCAAATGGAGCTTGACCTTACATAAGATTCTTTAGCCTCTTGAAACCAAACACTGCCCCCCCCCCCCCCCCCCTTCCCTCTTCCGCGCCCGCGAGACTCAAAACAGGTTTAACAAGAAAATTACAGAGCCTTTTATAACACAAGGCGGTACAAACATTTAGGCGGGAAAACATAACACACACAAGATTATTTTTTAGATTTTGGGGGACATCCTAGGCATAGAACCCAACTCAAACACAAAAAAATGAAGTAGGCTAAAAAGCCCAATTGGTATCTATCTCTGCAAGAGATAGATTTGAGAGTTCAACAGAAAAGGCTTTATCAGGTCTTGTAGAAGTCTCCGGCTTCTCTGGTTCTTCCTCCTCTGAATTTGCATCTTCTGCCACCAAGTTTGCATGGTTCTTTTCTTGTTCCTCGGCCATTTTCTTGAAGCACTTGTCTTCAGTATGGTCGAGCTTTCTGCAAAGGTGCACTTCATTGCCTTGCTTTTGAATTTGCTTCTTTGTTTTGAGAAGAATCTTTTTCCCATGTCGAGGACCACTATATTCTGGTCCTGCAACCTCTTGTCATCGTCACAAGGACTGCTACCATGTTGTCATAAGTCATCTCTCTTGACACTCAAGTGTAGAGAGGACTTCCTTGAACCTGAGCAAAGGGAATATCCAAGTCTCTTACATACTCATTAGCTGCAAATATCTCATCCTTTGTGCGAAGGATGGGTGGCGAAACTACCTTACCATAAACAATCTCAAATGGGGCCTTTCTCGTAGATGCATGCACCGTGTTGTTGTATGCAAATTCCACAAGCAGTAAGTACTTCTTTCAAGAAGACTTCGATGTGCCACATGACATTTCAAGAGATCCAACATGGCTGAATTTGCAGCCTCAGTTTGTCCATTTGTTTGAGGATGATAAGCTGATAAGAAGTTCAATTTGGTGCCCATATTATCAAATAAGGCCTAGCAAAAGAGACTTGTAGTCTTGGGATCTATCCCCTATAATGGACTTCGGCATTCCATGATGCTTGAACTCTTGTGCAAGATATATTTTAACCATATGCTCAGCTTAGATGGTCTTCTTGACCAGCAAGAAGTTATCTTGCTTGCTAAACCTGTCCACAATTGTCCAAATAGTATCATTACCCTGTTGGGTTCATGGCAAGTCCATAATGAAATCCATTGTAATACTTTCCCATGGCTGCGTGGGAATAGACAATGGCTGAAGCAAACCTGGTACCTTTTGTCTATCAAATTTTACCTTTTGACAGGTGATACATGCACGTACATGTGCCTCTGTCCTTTTGCATACATGGCTAAAAGAAATACCGCTCAATCATGTGCGTAGTAGACATTATGCCTCTTTGACTAGCATATGGAGGAGCATGGCAACTCATTCAAAACCTTTTGCCTCATGTGAGACACCACACATAGGCAATTATCTAGATAACCTTCTTTGATCACGTATGAGGCATGTGCATGACCAGCCATCAAATCAGTCCAAATATTTGCAAAATTAGCATCCGTATGATACAAATCACGCATGGCAGACAAGTCTCCATGAGAGGTAACCGAGAGAGCTACTACATACGGCTTTCGTGACAATGCATTTGCCACTACATTCTTGTTTCATGGGGTATGCAAGAGCTGAAAATGAAACATAGAGTGGAAATTGGCCATTCTCATATGCTTCTTCGATAATTTAGTTTTGCTTTTGTTTTGTTTTTTTCAGAAAGAGACTTCTATTAAGTATGAAAAAGACATACAACACTCATAGCTATAAGCTGGAAAAGAATAGAATCACCCCAATATGTAAGGTGATTTCAACCACTGAGGAGCATCATGATGCCATGAAAGAAGAGGAAAAGAAGATGCCATGGTCCCACTCTCGCATAAATATCACGCGCTTTGCTTGTGCAGAACGAGAGGGCTCCTGAATACAAGCCAAGTAGCCATAAGAGTATGGATGATATCACCCCATATAGTTGAGACCCAAAAATGTGGACACCCTCAATAGCCTCCGTGCATCTAGCTCTCTAGATCTGCCATGTTGTAATACTGGCAACAATCTCTCAAGTGGTGTCAATCCTCTGTCTGGGGGGGGGGGGCATAATCATAGCGAGGGACATCTTGCAATAAACCATGCTGGGCAATACCTCTACGAATGAAAATAGCAGAATTTGTACCACTACCCTCATAAAAAAGCTGCGGACCGGACTGGGAGAGCCAAGCAACTGCTCCCATGCATGGCTCGGCCACTCAATTTGCCCATAAGTTGGGCTACAGAACCCCAAATCTGTTGTACTGTGCTGTATCCCCATAAACAATGTTGTACAGTCTCAGAATCTGCTGCACAACTAGGATAGGAAGGTGCTACACCGAAAACCGATCTCCACTGATTGGTGGGGAGACCACCACGTAAGAATAACCAAAAGAAATGAGAGATTTGGCTCCTTTTGTATGAGTGCTAAAGTCTATGCCAATATCTGCGCTGTATCATTGGAAAAATATCATAGCTCTCCCAATGAGGCCGTAGAGTAGGGATCCTATGCATCTGTCGAGTGAGAAGAAGCCTGGAATTCCAGACGATGAAACTGAAAAAAGGAAGGCTTTTCAAAGGATCGAAGGCATCAATCCACTCCCACTCTCCTGGATTCCACTGAAGATATCTGATAGGACTGCCACCTTATAACCACAAACACCAAGAGCCATGAGTCACTATCTGAGGAGAAGGGTCAATGACCCAATGCTTCCTTGAACGACCAACAATCCTCACTAGACTAAGCCTAGTATCTAGGATGATCTCCTCCATACTACATCTCCTCAGTCTCCCTCCAGGCATGATAGAGTAAATGATGCAATTTGTAGCCTCTTGGCCCGAGAGAGCAATGACCTGTAGAGGTATGCCTATCCTCGAAAAAACTCCCAACCAACTCGGATGATAGTCTCCATGAAAGGTCCCAAAGAGCCACTCATGCGGAATAGCTGCATCAATCTAATCAATACGAATGCGAGAGTCCCTAAGATGTTGAATGGATGCAGCTCTTCGATCCCCCGGTGAAGGCAGAAGGGGTGTTAGGGTTAGGGTTTGGAGAAGCTGCAAACAGGCGTGGAGGCCAACAGAGAGAGAGAACACGACTTCAGTGTATTATGCTTGATAAAATAAATGAAGTACAATAGCCACATAATAGTGACCTAAAGAGATGTGTTCACATGTCCGGCCATAAAATGTGCCGGGTGGACCAAAACACCTATAAACTGAATATAAGTGAAACTAAGCTAAACTGGGGGAAAAAACCTCCACTAACTGAAGTAAAGCAGAAGGGGTGTTAGGGTTAGGGTTTGGAGAAGCTGCAAACAGGCGTGGAGGCCAAGAGAGAGAGAGAACACGACTTCAGTGTATTATGCTTGATAAAATAAATGAAGTACAATAGCCACATAATAGTGACCTAAAGAGATGTGTTCACATGTCCAGCCATAAAATGTGCCGGGTGGACCAAAACACCTATAAACTGAATATAAGTGAAACTAAGCTAAACTGGGGGAAAAAACCTCCACTAATTGAAGTAAAAAGTGCCCCAGTAATCTACTGATGATCACTAGCACTCCTCTGGGTGCATACACAGCATAAAACCCAACAAACCCCCCTGGAGTGATATGTGATCACTGTACATCATCCACCAAAAGGAAACAAATTCAAAGCACTGCGGAATGCTTCAAATTTCGGACGTGGTAATGCCTTGGTGAAGATGTCTGCCACATTCTGATCTGCAGGACAGTAGATCAGACTGATATCTCCTGCCTGGAGTCTCTCCCGAACAAAATGATAGTGAATCTCAATGTGTTTCGTGCGAGCATGAAACACAGGATTCCTGGCCACAGCAATGGCACTCTGACTATCAGTATAGATAGGTGTAGGCTCCTCCACTGAAATATCCATATCAGTCATGAGACGACGCAGCCAAACACACTCAACAGTAGTAGTGTAGGCTGCTCTGTACTCTGCCTCACAAGACGAAGTGGCCACTGTGGTCTGTTTCTTGCTTAGCCAAGAAATGCATGAAGAGCCAAGAAAGAAACAATATCCACTAGTGGAATGTCTGGTATCAAAATCACCAGCCCAATCTGAATCACTGTAAGCGTATAACTGCATGTCTCCCCCTCAGGATAAAGCAATCCAAGAGACAAGGTACCCTGCAAATAACGGAATACACGCTTCACAGCTTGCCAATGTGACAACCGCGGGCTGTGCATGAATCTGCTCAACTGAGAGACTGCATACTGAATATCTGGCCTTGTATTACACAAGTAAATAAGGCACCCAACAGCCTGAGCATATGTAGTGGCATCAAAGGAAATACTGTCATCTTGTAGTGACAGTTTCATCCCAGGCTCCATAGGAGTACTAATAGGCTTGCAATCCTGAAATTTAAACTTCTCCAGAAGTTTAGCAACATACCGAGATTGCAACAACCCAATGCCTCTGTTATCCTGCACAAACTGTATGCCCAAATAGTAGTGTACAAGCCCCAAGTCAGACATGTCAAATGTCTGTTCCAGTATCTCTTTAAAAGCTGCAATTTTGTCATCATTTGATCCCATGAGCAAGAGATCATCCACATAAAGACTGATGACCAGCAGATCTGTCTCTTCTTTCTTTACATACAGAGTGGCTTCTGCTGGACTGTTCACAAATCCCTGAGTGAGTAGGAAAGCATCTATTTTTGCATACCAAGCTCGTGGAGCTTGTTTCAAACCATACAAGGCCTTTTTCAGCCTGCATACTTTCCCCTCATGACCATGTTCTGCAAAACCCATGGGCTGATATACATAAACTTCCTCCTCGAGGTCCCCATGTAGGAATGCAGTCTTTATGTCTAACTGGTGAACAACCCAACCACGATGTGCAGCCAATGCAATGACACACCTAAGTGTCGACATACGGGATGTAGGAGCAAATGTCTCCTCATAATCAATGCCCTTTTTCTGTGCATAGCCCTTTGCAACTAGACGGGCTTTGTACCTGTCAATGGATCCATCTGCATGACTTTTCAACTTATAGACCCATTTAGTACCAATTGCTTTCTTGCCTTTGGGCAGATCAACCAAATCCCATGTTTGATTCCTTTTAATAGAATCAAGCTCATCCTGCATGGCTTTGTTCCAATGCACATTATCTCGTGTATCCACAAATGAATCAGGCTCATCATCATCCTGTAAACTGGCTGCCATAACCAGATTCAAATCCATGATGTGTGCATGCTCATTGGTCCGTGTCTCCCTACGAGTACGACCAGCAAGAGGACCCTCTAAATGGCTGTCCTGTAATGTCCTCAAATACCATCTAGGTATGTGTTTGACCTGTGGTGCCTGTTGCCTCATATTTGGTTCAGCTTCTGGCTCATTTTGCTGCTGAATTTCTGCACCACCTACATCATTTGCTGGCTGTCCTGTACCCTCATGAGTTGGATCACCAACTGTGGAATGAAACATTCAATGGCGTAATCTTGGGTGCATTAGGATTATGTGGACATTGAGCAATCAAATGATCTATGCCACAACGATTACATGTAAGTACCGGCATTCCTGATCTGCTCCCTTGATTTGGTTGCATCTGAGTAGCGATCTTCTGTAGCCTATTAGGGCACTCCGCTACACGATGCGGTCCACCACAATCGTAGCATTGAAGAGGTGGTCTCCTTGCCAAGGTATTAAGGTTTTGCCCTCTTGTGGCGAGAGCAGCCGCTTGATATACAGGCTTGACTTGCCCGAAATGATCCTCCATGTAGTACTGGGGAATCATTTCAAACGTATCAATCCCATATGAAACAGTGGGGTCTATCTCCTCTTCATAATCCCCACACGCACTATGTGACTCACAACCCATCTGGTTTATAGGGGTAATCCTTGGATGTGGAGGTTGTGGTCCTAGCACTGGCGGTGGTAACGGCACATACTAGACTACATTTGGGTTCCTTGGAACTATGTGCTGTGACGGTTGCTCAACAGGTGGTGCAGGCATCAGCGCGGGTACTTGAGGTGTGTTTGACCAGGCTAGGGGTGCCTGATTTGCTAACATACGCTTAAGTACTAGGCAATCCTTAGATTGATGGCCATACTTACCACATGCATTGCAATTCCCATTGAATTTGACTCTGAATGTGGGACATTCACTCGTGCTATGTGGTCCTAAGCAAACCGAACACCATTGTTGCTCTCTTCTTGGGTACATATGGCTATTTTGAGGAGCTCGATTACCCCTAAAGTATTCTTGGAGAGCCTTAGTAAGGTCGGTCATCACAGACATTTCGGATATCTTGGGCTCCTTGGCAATAGGTTTTACCGTCATTGGCTCGTGCCCAGATACTTGCGAACTAACGGATTTTGTCTCCGAAGACACCTTTTTACCTGCAATCATCAAGTTGTCTTCTAACTGGATTGCATTGGCAGTGACTGCTTCCCACGTTGTAAGACCTCTAATGACTAGGCCATTGTATATGTCCTCATGGCGCAATCCTCGGATGAATCTATCGAGCAGTTGGTTGTTATTGAAGCGCTCATCGGGAGTGCAGCGAGAATTTAGATGCTTCAATCGACTAATAAAGTCTCTCACTGACTCCCCTTCCTCGCGTTCAGCCTTTTGGAGTTGAGATGCTACTCCCCAAAGCACACCCTCACGTATGTATTCTTTCAAGAACAATCTCTTGAGAGTGGGGTAGTGAGTACGCTCTTCAACCCTTAAGGTTCGATACCAATCTCCGGCCTTCCCACTCAAGGTTAAGCCTAAGGCTTTTCACTTATGTAGCTCATTGTGCTCTTCCAAGGAATCACACACGTGTTCAAAAACTTCAATGTGCTTCCTGACATCTTCGTTACCACTGAAGTTCTGAGTGAGCTTAGCCACTTGTACCGCCTTGCTTCTGGGTTCTCTCTCAGGCATGCCCCGCATGTTTTCCGCAATAGATCGTCTGATCGTTTGAGCAAACGCTGCGAGATCACCTAGGTGAGCAAGCATAGCTGGTGGAGGCACTTCTGGGATAGCCTGGTTGATAGGAGTTGGCGTTGGTCTTGGTATGTAGGCAGCTGACATAGGATATGACATGTGACTAGGCCTAGCTCCTCTTGGATAAGGGTTGCGATAAGGCGGTCGTGGAGCATACGCCATTGGCATACTAAGAGGCGTAGGAGCTACATGAGCATGAGTAGCAATAGGTACATATGGTCGATAGGCACTGGCACGCACTGTTGTAGGTACTGTTCCACTAGGTAGCGGCGTCGTACTAACTACAGCGGTAACAGGTGCACTTCCCGCCATGCTCATCATTGGGGTAGACATTGTGGATTCCTTAATGGAAAGTTGAGCCAAGGTTGGAAAGCTAAAGTTACTGCTCGTGGGCTCAACCTGCATTGAGACTCCAGGCGAAACAACATACGAAGGGTCTATGGGACTCACCGAGGGAGTCTGCAATTGTGATAGGGTTGGTTGTTTGGCCTTGCCCGTATCCAAAAATCTCATAGGGCCAGTGGAATCTAGGTTCACTCCCCTATTTTGCCTCTCAAATTGGATAATTCTATGAATAACCTCACATATCTTTTGTTGTTGCTCCTCTAGATTAGTGGCGCTAGATGTAGATCGTATGACTTCTAATCAACCTACATGGTATGTGTAACCCGTGTATAGGTCAGTTAGAGTCTCTGTGTGTAGATCATATTCCCAATTTTCATTGAGAAATATCCCATCCAGACTTGGTGTGCCAAACGGTTCTCTTGAAGTGGACGCAATGTCACTTCTTATGGATCAACTTCTAGGGACCTCTACTTTAGGAAGAGCATCGGAAAGTGGTAGCTCAGTAGGGCTTTCATTAAACGAAGTGGATAGAATATCCACATGGACACTCTTTGGGAGGGTAGGGTCTACATAAGATGTGAATGGCGAATCTACTACCCCTCCTTCTTCATTTACTTCGCTTGTCGCATGTTCAGAGCGTGTAGCTCTACTAAAGGTCTCTATTAGACGACTAAACATGCTAGATCCGGGTTGTGGGGCCCAAACTGGCATGTTTTGGCTTGCCTCCTCAGGGTTCTTGGTAGGGTGCCCTTCCATGGCTTCTGAGTCAGAGGACGAGTCACTATCCACTATTCGTGGATCTTGGGTTGCACTCCCTTGGGTTCCAGCCGAAGGCCAAGATGCTAACGTGGAGGGATGGTGTGAGCCTGCGTAGACTGAAACGCTTTCTAGTGGCTCAGGCTCTAGCATCTGACCAGAGCGTAGATGCATATGACGTGGGTACCCTACGGGCGTTGGTGACTACCCTTGAGGCCTACCCAAGTGGTTTCTCGGGTGTTTCGCACCCCGTTTTTACTTGTTTTTGTATTGTTTTTAACCCGTTTTTAACCCCCTTACTTATGGTCGAACCTGAACTAGGGCATGTGATAGCTCGAGACGAGCGTATCGTTTAAAGGGTCCTAGCGTGCTTTACAGCACCGTGTTCGTCTATCCAGAGCTCCTGTGGTCCTCAAAACAGTCTGTTTCTGTTAAAACCCTAAGATCTCTCTAGATAATTGTTATGCATAATCATGCATAAATCAGGCATAAACTCAACCACCCAACCACCCCCGAGCCCAAGGGATGCACACATGAATAATAAATGAAATACATCATACCTCTACCTTGATGTCCCATACCATCAAGAGGTATAACACAATCCAATAGCATGTAGCTAAAGTGTGAAATGGTAGATGAGTAGATATGGATCTCTACACAAGAGACCATAGCAGAAGCCTCAAGCTTCCTAGCCTCCAAGCCCCCTTGAGTGTGCCCCATGCCCCTATTATATAGGAGGGCCCTCAAGTGACTCTTGACTTTCCATTCCTCATGTGTGACCCTTGGATGCCTGACCCTAACCTTAAACCTTAAGGTTAGTCCTAACCCATGCTCCACTAGAGCTTGTTCCCATGCTCCCATGCTCACAAGCCTAATGTGGGTTAGCCTCCTAGTATATGCACACATAATGTGTATATAACATAGCACACATAATATACATATAACATACTTCCCCTCTCTCAAAACATTGCACTCTTGCAATGAAAAGAAGGAGAAGTGCGCTGAACAATCTCAACCGACTCCCAAGTCGAATCCTCAATTTCCCTATCTTTCCACCTAATTTTAACCTCAAGGATAAGTCAACTACAAAGTTTCCTTTCCCTGAATTCATGTACCATATCAGGTTCATGTGGAACATAGGATAAATCTTCGACTTCAACGAGTTCTTGAGGAGTAACTGTGTTATCCTCACCTCCCAGTTTCCCTTTCAATCTATCGATATGAAAGACTGGATGAACTCTAACAATTGGAGGTAGTTTTAGTTCATACGCAACCGTGCCAATCCGATGTATAACTCGAAATGGACCACAATATCTAGGAGATAAATTCGAGCATTTTCCTATTGACAAAGTCTGAAAATCTTTAGGAACATTAAAATAAACCAACGCTCCTGGTTCAAAAGACCGACATGAGCGTCCCCTATCAGCATAAAACCATGCCCTTTCATGAGCACTCCTGATAGAATCCCGAGCTTCGGTCAGCATTTCCTGCATATCTCGCAAGAAATCCCTCGATGCATCAAGCTCGATGTCCTTAAGACCGACATCAATAGGTGCCCTGGGTTGATACCCATACATAAGTATGCACGGACTAAAAAATAATAGCCGTAAATTTAGAATTGTTATAGGCAAATTCCATCATTGGAAGATATTTTTTCCAATATGATGATTTTCTAGAGACATATGCACGAAGCATATACACTATAATCTGATTCATACACTCTGTTTGCCCATCAGACTACTGCGGATGATCAGAGCGATTCACATTCAAAGTAACTTCCTCATTGTAAACCATTCGGAATAAAGTAGGAAAGCATGGCATTATAACAGCAGAAACCATGGATTTATCGGCGCCCTGACATACCCACATCTGCATATGGAATAATCGACGTCTCGAGTTACCCATATCAACATAGAGAATCATCAACGTCTCGATGAGTTACATATGTCCATCCGTAAACTTATCAGGTTGATTGTGTAAATCACCTAAAGTACGGAACTAGAGAAAGAAATGCTAACAAAGGAAGAATCCAAATTTCCTTATCCGAACACAACAAGATAAACTTGTTTGAACTCTAAAGAAAGAGATTTCAACAAGTGAAAATGCCGACAAGATTTCCCTCATCAAAACATGCAGGCTATAGATAAAAGAAGTTTATCTAAAGAATGCCTTCTAGTGAATTTAGAAAATAAGATTGTCTTTGAATGTTGAGGTCAACATGCTAAGTGATGTAAGCAAAGCAACAATCTTGAGCCCAAATTATCCCATAAGATAATATATGTGAGGGATCACTAGCGTCCCATACCACCATGATACCACCCATACATACCTTAACAATTTGAAACTCCCTAGTATGCCGTCTAGGAAAATATGAATAAAATCCTGTATAAAAGGAATAAGATGGCCTTATCCAGACTTTCACATACTAAACCTGTCTCTATATATTTGAGACTACATCAAGGAATAACTCCTTCTGAGTACATCATTTAGAAAAGAAATTGAATTATTGGCGCCTTTCTAATGATAACTACCCAAAACACAATAAAGTTAGGGTAGAAAAATAACTCACCTAGATATATAAGTAACTAGGTATCCGAGTTGGAATATATACAAGAGTATAAGAAATATGCTCCAAAATTATGTGCAAAAAACGAAGGCAAATGCTATCTTCAAAGCGCATGTAATTATTCAAAAGATCAAAAGATCCTTATAAAACCATAGAAGCTCCTCGAATCCATAAAAACCATAGTTGATCATAAAAATCAATGCATACCATCTAATGGACAGTAATCATGCCAAAAGAAGCATTAAAATTGGTGGCCAACTCATCAATCCGGAGTATATGAACGTTATGTTGTTCAAATAAAACTCCAAAGTAAGAAAGTGAAACACTTGTGTGTAGCACTCAATAAAAAACCCCTAGACACAAGTGATCTAGGCAGAATCTGATGAGTCCATAAAACTTAGAAAACATCCAATAAAAATCCACCAAAATAAACCGATCAACTAACCCATGATAGAATTTGTCTTAGGCTTAAGAAATTAAGCACAATCCACACTTTAATAAGTGCCAAAATAAATTATCATGGAAAAATGTCAAAGGTGAAACACACTTTGAACGAAAATTATAGCCATCAAAAGAAATTAAGGAACATGTCTAAAAAGAATGGCTAAACAATGGTAAAAAATCATGAATACATCGTTTAGAATTAATTCAAACATAAATATCCATTAATACGAGATATAATCATATTAATAATATGCGAATAACCCGCATCTATCTAATGTCAGCACGAGGAAACGTACTTCAACATTAAATAACCCTCGAAAATATTAAATTCTCGAGAAAAAGAATTATCATGATTTTTTTTCTAATTTTTCTAAATTTTACAAGGCCTCAAAATATAATAATTTTGAATTCCACCAAACCTATCCTATGGCATTCCAAACCTATATTTTTTTAAAAAATTTTTAGCAATTAAATTTGTCAAAATACCATTGATATTTAAAAAATACCAATTTTTAGGATTTTTAAAAATAATTTCAGAATATTCCTAATTTTTCCTGAGAATCCCATCGTTCACGAAATTTGCAATTCCGCCTGACAATTCTCAAATCCAATGAAATTTTTCAATTTTAATGGATTTTTTTAAATTTTTGGGTCAAAAAATATAATTTTAAAGAAATTTGAATGGTCACGGGCCCCCGAATGGACACACCACATGCCAAACACCAACCCCACATTTTCCCGAAATTTAAAATAACCTTTGTCTAATTTTCCACTAATTTTCAGGAATTTTTTGAAATTTTTAATCAACCCCGAACGCATTTAGAATACGAACGGTCAAAAAATTTCGGAATTCCAACGGTTTTCTCGGAATACGGAAAGCCAAAAGTTTTGGGAAAATGAAAAGACAAAAAAAAATCGGAATGTGAAAGGTCAAAGGTTTCCGGAATACGGAAGGTCAAAAGTTTTTCCGGAATTCGGAAAGCCAAAAGGTTTCGGGAAAACGGAAAGCCAAAGGTTTTCCGGAAGATAAAAAGCCAAAATTTTTCAATAAGAAATTTCCAGGAATTTTTCAGAGATTTTTTAATCTCAAATTCCAAATTTTCTGAATTTTAAAGGCTTTTTTCCAAAGCTTTTTTCTTGAAAAAAATTCAAAAGCTTTTTTTTAAATAATAATAAACTCATTTTTTAAAAAAAATATAAAAAAAATACAAATAAGCTTTTTAAGCTTAATCAGTTTTTTGATTTTTGAAGGGAGGGGGGCGTTTTTTTTCGCCCGGCTGCAGCGCAGCCCCCCCCCCTCCCCCCCCCTCCCCCCCGCGGCCTGTGCGCAAAATCGTGGAGGGAGGGAGAGAAACTCTCTCCTCTCCTCCTTCTCCCTACTTTCCTCTCCCTCTTCTTCCTTCCAATCTCTTTCCTCCTCACTTCTCTGTTAATCAAAGATTAACTTAATCTTTTGATTAACTTTTTAATTAACATATCTTAATCATAATTATCATTAATTATGATTAATGTTAAAAAATCATTTTAAAGAGATTTTTCACTCGGAAAAGAGAAAGAAAAATCAGATTTGAGAGACGGAGAGAGTCCCACGCACACGGGAGAGCATCTCATGCATCAACATGCTGTTCCCTACTGAATTTCAGTAGAAATTGACAGAAATTTGATCGCATTCCCGCGGAAAAACCCGCAAAAAATGTATAAAAATACATTTTAAATCAAAAAAATGCTCAAAAAATTCCTAAGAAATTAGGAAAAATTTCTAGAAATTCAGGGAATCCATTCTCTCAAAAATATCCACCATAAACTTTATGGTATTTTTGAAAAAAAATTCCATTAATGCTTGATTTTAACCATAAAAAATAGGAAAAAATAGCATTAACTCACGGTATTTCCCCGCAACGTCGATTCGTCCATTGAATTGTAGTTACACACGTTCCAATCACCATATCGATGATCCACGTGCAATCCATCAACACAAATCAATAAAAAATAACATTTTAGTAGTAAATATTAAAATTTACTAAAAAAAATCAACAATTAAATAGAGATTGCTCTGATACCACTGTTAAAACCCTAAGATCTCTCTAGATAATTGTTATGCATAATCATGCATAAATCAGGCATAAACTCAACCACCCAACCATCCTCGAGCCCAAGGGATGCACACATGAATAATAAATGAAATACATCATACCTCTACCTTGATGTCTCATACCATCAAGAGGTATAACACAATCCAATAGCATGTAGCTAAAGTGTGAAATGGTAGATGAGTAGATATGGATCTCTACACAGAGACCATAGCATAAGCCTCAAGCTTCCTAGCCTCCAAGCCCCCTTGAGTGTGTCCCATGCCCCTATTATATAGGAGGGCCCTCAAGTGACTCTTGACTTTCCATTCCTCATGTGTGACCCTTGGATGCCTGACCCTAACCTTAAACCTTAAGGTTAGTCCTAACCCATGCTCCACTAGAGCTTGTTCCCATGCTCCCATGCTCACAAGCCTAATGTGGGTTAGCCTCCTAGTATATGCACACATAATGTGTATATAACATAGCACACATAATGTACATATAACAGTTTCCTTGTGGGGGAAAGGGTGAAGTCCTATTTGCTTGTGGAGGAAAGGGTGAAGGCTTTATCCCACATGCTCACTTCACTCCTTGGGGGTGGGCTACATATAGAGCTCCACTTCCCTTAAGCTCTCACTTGAAAGAAAGCTATGGAGGCTCACTCTCCTATATATATATATCAAAAGACCGAGACCGAGACCGAGGCCGGGGTCGGGGTCGGGGTCAATTGGGGGTTTTCTTTTCAAATTTATTTATTTATTTTTGTCTTTTTTCGCTTTTTTTTTTGGAGAAAAGTTTTCTAGGGTTTCTTTCTAGGATTTGGACTTCGCCGCGGCTTTGGACTTTGCCGCGGCGCAGTTCGCACACAGCGCAGACAAATCTCACAATGCAGAAAACCAGGAAACAGAGCGCGGAACAAGATAATAACCAAGAAAACCAGAATTGCAGAAACAAATTACAAAATACGCAACAACGTCAACAACATACACGCAATCGCCTTTCCTACTGTATAAATTTCGCTTCACGCAGCAGACCGAGCGGCAAACTGGGGCTTGGTGCAGGGCATTTCCCCGGCAGCGGCGCCAAAAATGTGCGCTTTTGCCGCACGAGTCGTAGCTGGGGACTTGCCGAACACCGTATGCGAGCCACGAATGGCTTCAAGCATACAACGAGGAAAGCAAGCTCAAACAGAATGCAAAGGTGTGTCACTCACCGCTCAAACCGCCGCCGTGAAGGATTCCCGCGTCGCAGTGAAGGAGGAGCCGCCGTCGCCGCTCTACCGCCTCGCCGCCGCCGTGCTGCTACACAGTGTCGATCGCTCTCTCACTCTCTCTCTCTCTCTCTCACACACACACACACGCAGGAGAAGGAAACCAAGAAGATAAGGCAAGAGCACTCTTGTATTCAACACATTGAGAATGAGAGTTTTAGGGTTACATTTGACTCTTATAGGTGACTTAGCCGTTCACACATGGGCGCCTATACATGGCCGGCCAATCCTAACCCTTACCCTGTTGATATTCAAGGTGCACCTCTCACCGGCGATCACCCAATCCCTTTATCCTTTACATATGGTGCCGACAAGCCCGGCCCATGACTCAGAATATTTAAATTAATTACATGACGTAAAACATAGTACGTCTCAATGTTCGTCATAGGTTAACACTCCTGCTAAATGTGCTCCTGGTCCTTCCTGTGTAAACTGGCCTCGGGCCTTCAGACGAAACCAAAGGGCGGTGCAAAAACAAATTTGCACACAAAACACTTCAACACCTTTGAAGATCTGGAAAAGGAAAACAAACAGGGGGAGCTAGAGTGCTCCTGCAAACAGTACACGGACACCGATTGGCCCCAAAATGCTGTGGCGTCCCTTGCGGTATTTCTTTAATTGATTATATGAGCTTTGATTACAATAAGGCTGGAAAACTCAGCCGTCACAGTAGAACTCCAGAAGCCTGCTAAGACCTTGCATCATGGCGTCTTGTCCACTTAGCTTCCACAAACAAGTCCAGCCATTGTTCACATCAAAAGACTCTCACACATTGAGTCTGCATACAGAAGCTTTCTCCCATGATCATGGCTGCCACAACCATCCATAGCCTCTCACCCTATGAACAACATCACACCCTGACATATCCAGTGCTTCTGCATCACAGCATAGACTCCCAAACTGTCTCCCAAAAGAGAACTCGCATCACACCACAACATACCATACAGTCGACACACCTGTACCAACCCTCTCTACCTTCCAAGGATACTATCCATCTCTGTCATGGATTCCGTGTCCCCTGTCCAATCAGTAGCAAGGCTGTACCAAACATGTGTCCATTCTTGTACCTTCTTATCTCCTAGAGAACCATAAACGTGTTTCCTCGAGAAACCTACGACTTGTTTCCACGTGAAACCCTTAGGCTTGTTTCCCTTTGAAACCTTTGTCCTGTTTCCATACAGAACCATTCACAGCACCATTCAACAACAGTGCTAACAACGGCGTCCATCTAGTTACCTGTTCCCTCATGAAACATCTGGAAACATAGAGATGCCCATAACTGTAGGTCCCTCTCTTCCTTTTCAACAGGAAGAAAACAATCTGCTCCATGAGCATGCAGCCATGCGAGCTTGCATCACTCCCATGCCAAGAAACACATTCAAGTGACCTGTACTTGCAGCCGGAAACCCAAGCACATAGCTGAATTTGCTGCCAAACAAAAACAGCCCATAAAAAGTCCCTGGAATCCACCCTTCAAGCTGCCAAACCCCTCTTGAAAAAAGAGAGAGAGAGAGAGAAAGAAAAACGCATGGGCAAGGCTGCTGTCCAACCCGACGCTCCCTGTTGTCCAACCCTGCCAGTCCTCAAAGAGAGAGAAAACATGCTCAATCCAGCCCCGCCTCCTAGCAAGAGAGAAATGGAATGATAATGAAATGATATATTAACGTCTCTAAGAGGCCATAGTGGCCTATGAGACCAAAACTGAGAGTACATCTGAAGTTGGTGTCTCATCAAAGAGAACAACTAAATGAGACTAAAAAGTACAATAAACTGATTGTCCTACAGTTATAAGAACAGAACTGTAAGACTCCGAGATGATACTGAGTAGAAAATACTGAAAAATGTATATCAGGTAGATCCATGTATGCTGATCAGTTGAAGTGTTGCCCTCTCCTTAGATCAAGTATCTCTGCCATGGGGCTGTCTAGAATGGAGAGGTCGTAGGAGCGAGGTAGGCGCCTCCGATGCCGAGCAATAATGGCTCTGATCTGGCGATGGTGAGGATGCCGTGGTCGGGATCTTGGTGGGCGTGGCCGACGAGCATGACATAATATAACTGCTCTATCAGTGGTGACTCCCTGGGAGCTTGGTTAGTGCCCTGATGGCCCAATGGAGGAGGTATAAGGAGGTGTGTGGGCTGGGTTGCTAGTGCTGGTGCCGAAGAAATCTGTCACGGTCCTCTGTCTAGTGACATCATGGCTTGGCCTCTTGTCTGCCAAGAGAGTCTCTTTGCGTCTCCTGAGCTCAAGTAGAAACAATCCCAGGCATCTCTGATCCTCAAAATCCATGACCCCGCGTAACGGCCCAAAATCCTCTCTGAAGAGGCAGTGATATCTCCCTCGGATCTCATAATAGACTACATTGGTAAATGTAGTGTTCCTCTGTCTCTACCTCCTGGTAGCATAGCTGACAAATGTGGTCATCCAAGATCTGATGCACATATCGCCCTGTCTCAATCCGCAGCTGGTGTGATGAGGTCCGGATCTGTCCAATGGCACAACGTATCCCATGTGATAGGTGTACATCCATGTACGCCGGGCGGGTGATAAAATCATCCGGTGAGAGGTGTAGAAAATGGCTCTTGTAATGAGCCATTTTCGTGCCCAAGGGCTCAAGGGGGCTAGTCCATGTCCTCTCTGTGTCCACTCTAATGATATCCATCCTGATCACGCGGTTTTGCTCTAAGCGGGTGAGATCCAAAAATGGACAATCCAGACTGTACTGAAAGGGTGGTAATGCAAACCATGTAGGTCAAACCATGATCTCATCTGACCGTACCAACAATGAGTATCTCCATCCTCTGCCAACTGTATGGATGAGGTCAATGCCAATCGGGAGTACCTCTGCTGAGGGAGCTCCCATAGCCGGTGTAAAAAGGTAACTGCCTGGAATAGGGCCTCGGTTACTACTGGTGGGGCACCCAGCTCAGCCCGAACAATCTCATGTGGTACTGATGATTTGCTCCGAATCATGCGGGTAATCATCATAATCAGTGGTCTCTCCATTTGCCTCCATCCCTCATCTGTCCCTCTCTGAGATCTGTGATGTATACTAGGTCCCCAAATTGGAGCTCCGTACAGGAGGGTCGGTGTGGCAAGCATATCAAATAGCCACAATTTGGTGCGTGGCTCCTGAAACTGTATGTGTTCACACTGCCGCCCCCAAGGCTGCATGCCCTCGAGCTAATCTAGCTACTGCTGCCTCGTTCAGGGAGAAACACGGTCCCGTGAAAGTAACTCCCAAGTAGACATATGACCTGACGTACTCTACCGGCTCCCCTCGGAAAGTGAACTGAGGCTCTGATCTCGGCACCCATGCCTGTATGGTGTTAAACACCATAACCTTGGTTTTCCCAAGGTTCACTGTCAGATCTTTATCCGCAGAGAAAGCCTGTAATGCATCCAGGTGTCTCTGTAATCCCTCCGGAGAGTCTGAGGTTAGAACAATATCATCAGCATATAACAAGATGGGTATCAACACCCCTGCCAGGCATGCCCCTGGGCCTCCCAATTTGTCTACATAATCAGAGACCGCATCAATGTACAGTCCAAAGAGGGTAGGCGATAGCGGGCATCCCTGCTTCACCCCTATCGTGCTGGTCACCCTATCAAATAGTCCGCCTGGAGCTCGGACTCTGCCTGTCACAAACTCATACAAAGCATATATCCCCCACTGCATATCCTTGGGTACCTCAATGTCATGCAATCCGTGCATAAGCCTAGCACGTGGTACGGTATCGAAGGCTTTGCGGAAGTCCACAAAGTAGCAGTATATCCTTCTCTTATGTGCCCTGCCCTCTTCAATAAGTGCCCGAAGTGTCAGTATGTGATCCAAGGTAGTAAATCCTCTCCTGAAGCAAGCCTGTCCATGTGCTCGATGACCATGCCTCTCTGCCCATCGGCTCAGCTCCGACTCCAAAATAGAGCCATATAATTTGGCCAAGTAATGACCAATCATGATCGTCCTGTAGTTGCCTGGCACCATGGGGTCCCCACTCTTAAAGAGTGGTACAATGATATGCTCTGTCCAGCTTGTCGGGAAACCCTCACAAATGGCACGATTAAACACATGTACGATGAGCGGAGCCAAAGTGTCTCATGCATATGAGAAGTGCTCTCCAGCTAGCCCATTATGATCCTGTGCCTTTCCATTCTGTAACCTGTCTATCGCATCTAGCACCATCCGCATAGTAAAAAAGGTGCTGCTAGCTGGTCTAGCTCCCAGTGGAGGGGGGGTGGGGGGCTGTCCTGGTGCATCATATAGCTCTCTAGCATAAGTATGCCATGCCTCAGGTGCAGTAATCGGAGTACCAGGCTGTCTCTCCTGAAACATCTTCCATGCCCTCTTGCTGTCCTTCCCCAGGAAGAGTTGGTAGATCTCCTCCTCTAGCTTAGCCAGATAGCCTCGTTTCTTCCTCCGCACAAGGCGCCGAAAGATCATCCTTGAGACCCAATGGCAATCTCATGCTGTAGCTGTGCTCGTGTCTCACGACACTCATCATCATACCAACTGTTTTGTGGGGCAGTGCTACGGGGGTGGGTGGAAGGGATAATTGCAGGGAAACGCATATGAGGCGGATGCATGTAGTACACCTGCCAATCCTCTCGTGATCTCGTCCAGAGGGCTATGCGGGTCTAAAGCGAACAAGCCATCAGATACTGCATCTCGATAAACCCCAACTGTCTCACGTGTAAACTGATATCTCGTGTACCTAGGTAGATGAGTGGCTGGCCCATCTCTCGGGGATCTACCTACCAGTGTGAAACTCAGGTATGCATGATCGGCTGCTATGCCAATGGGCCTTTTGGAAATCGTGAAACCCCGCACATCAGGTACTAATGAAGGAGATCCCATCAAGTAGTCCACTGTGCTCGCTCCCCCTTTAGAGTTCCAGTGTGTGAGAGCATCTGATCCTTGCCATTTCGATAAGTCATTGTATATGACCAACCCATGTGCACTCCCAAGTGTGAGAAAATGCTTGCCATAATCTGTAATCTCCCCCTCATCCTGTGCTGATCTCTGCAACCCTACATCCTCTGCTGTGATCTCCCGGTACATAGCCTCTTGAGTATCATACAACTCTGTCTGCTCTGTGCCTGTACGTGCATTGAAGTCTCCCGATAGTAATATGTCTCCCATGCTGGCAAACCTCATGATATCATCATATAGTGGTATATAGGGCGACTCTCCTGATGGTGCAAACCTAGAGTGGGCTGGGGGAAAGTAGCATACCGCCACATATAGCTCGTAGAGCCCCTCTCTACATATTCAGACCCACATGTACCTCGCATTTGCATCTCTATGTACCACATGTATTTTGTCACGAAGCTCCTCCCTGTAAAGTATTGCCACTCCTCCAGATCCTCTGGTACCTCCCACTGTGCGTGGTTGAGGGCGGAAAACTGATTCCCATCTATAACCCCGGACGTCAGGAAGCCTCTTGTTTGTGCACTGATGGGTCTCCGTATACATGGCAATATCACTGTGTCTAAAAGTATCCTCAGAGTATCCTGCATCTGTTCTAAGGGCCCCGTTGCAGTTCCACACCATGAATCGCAAGGTCTCATAGGCCGCGCACCGTCAAGCGGGCCTCCTCTCCGTAATGATGACTCGGCCATCTCTGTATACCGCCCATTTCCCCTCTTTCCTTGCCTTAAGCACAGGCGGCATGTGTTCCTTCCGGTGTGCCATCTGTGCCGGTGTAAGATCCTCATCCAAATAAATCTTTTCCCCCTTAAGGGCCATACTTTTGGAGAGGAAGGCCTTCTTCTTCTCCAAGTCACCAAACCTGATGATCACTTCGCCTTGGTTTCATCTCTGCCCATGCTCCGGTAATGGGTACATCAGTGGCTCCAATTTTTATTGCAAGAGCTTTTGCATCCTCTTGGGGATTTCCCTTATCTTCCCACCCAACTACACGTACATGTAAGGCACGTGCCCGTGTCTTGGCTTCGTCTTCCAATGTAGCATTCATCACCTTTACTTTATTGACTGGTGTATCCTTCTGTTTTTTTACTACTTCAATCCATGGGTTGACTTCCTCAATTTGTTTCTTTGTGGCACTGGCAATTTCAGCCCATGAATGCATTTCCTTTTCACCTGCAGCCACTTTTTGCCCATGAGAGAGAGAGAGAGACATGGCAGTTCAGCCCGCCGGTCTGTTGCACAAAAGAAAGGGCCCTGTGTGTGTTGCTAGCCGACTTGTAGCAAGAGAGGGAGAGAGACGCCCATGGGTGAGCCTGCTGAACTGTACGCTGCCTGCAGTCTGCCCGCCTGTGCTCCCTGCTGAGCTATGAGCTGCCCGCAGTCTGCCTGCCACCCTCTAAGGGAGAGAGAGAGAGAGAGAGCGCGCTTCAGTCCTGTGTGCCCTGCTGACCAACCGTCCAAGAGAAAAGCACACCTCCCTATGCTGCAGCCCAACCAGCCCGCCAGTCTCCTCTCGAAAAAAACATACCCCTGAGAGGTGGTGTCGCGCTCCCAGCTCAAGTAAGTGATGACCATATCTGGTGTTATCCGGCCCCATGTCCTCTGACACCCTGCAAGCTCCCGTGTCCTCCACCTCTAGTGTGTGCATCAGTGGACCCCATGATGTAGTCCATTGTGCTACCGCCCCTTGATCGTGGAAAGCATGTCAGTGCTCCTGAATCCTGCCACTGTCTCATCCCGTTATAAATAACGAGATGGTGTCGTGCTCCCATTTCAAGTAAGTGATGACCATATCTCGTGTTATCCGGCCCCATGTCCTCTGACACCCTGCAAGCTCCTGTGTCCTCCACCTCTAGTGTGTGCATCACCTCGGGGTGCTCGAAATCATAAATGTCGCACTGTCGGCTCTGTGTCTGTGCATTGAAGTCCCCCATAAGGAGGACTTCCCAGAGAGAGAGAGACATGGCAGTTCAGCCCGCCGGTCTGTTGCACAAAAGAAAGGGCCCTGTGTGTGTTGCTAGCCGACTTGTAGCAAGAGAGGGAGAGAGACGCCCATGGGTGAGCCTGCTGAACTGTACGCTGCCTGCAGTCTGCCCGCCTGTGCTCCCTGCTGAGCTATGCGCTGCCTGCAGTCTGCCCGCCACCCTCCAAGGGGGAGAGAGAGAGAGAGAGAGAGAGAGAGAGAGCGCTTCAGTCCTGTGTGCCCTGCTGACCAACTGTCCAAGAGAAAAGCACACCTCCCTATGCTGCAGCCCAACTAGCCTGCCAGTCTCCTCTCGAAAAAAACATACCCCTGAAGATGCAGCTGGCGCCTCCCAAAAAGCATGAGAGAAAAGCGTGTCTCCCAAAAGTGGAGTAGCCTCCCAAATTAGCTTTTGGGCCACCAAAGGTTATAAAACCTTTTAAATTTTAATTCCTTTGTCCCCTTCACACTTGGGGTTGTCCACACACGGGTTTCCTTTTTAACTCCAAACTGATGCCATTCACACTGTCCACCATGTCCCCGTGCTGTCAAGAGAAAAACACAGGGTCATGACACCCTGTCTATCTATGTAATCCAAGATCTCGTCAGGAGACAAGGGGACAAGAGGCAGCCTTGCTTCACCCCGATAGTGCTGTGTATGATCTCTGTGTCACCTCCTGGAGCCCGTACTCTCCCCTCCTCAATGATCCCCCGTAGTGTAAAGATATGATCTTGTGTGGAGTGGTGTGACCAATCATGATAGTCCTGTAGTGGATGGGGTCCATGGGGTCACCTGCTTTCAAGATAGGTACAATAGTATTCGATGACCAGCTGGTGGGGAAGCCCTCACATAGAGCCTTGTTAAACATGTGAACCAGTAAAGGGGCTAGCGTGTACCTAGCATGAGAGATGCTCGATGAGGAGTCCATCATGATCCTGTGCTCTCCCAGTCTGCATCCTGACAATAGCATCTCTCACCATGCTTAGGTGAAAGAAGGAAGAGTGTGGGGGATGAGGTTCAGGTGGATGGGGGAGAGGTGGCTGCTGGGGGGCATGGTAGAGAGAGGTGGCATAGGTGTGCCAGGTGCCGGGTGAAGTAATTGGAGTTGGCAGGCGATGATCCTGGAAGACCCTCTAGGCCTCCTTACAGTCCCTCTCTTGATAGAGGCAATTGATAACATCTTGCAGGAGAGGCAGAGCATCTGGGATTCTGCTTGGTGGGTGCTAAACGGATCCTCTCCTTGGAAGAAATGGGTGAGGTACTCGACATACCGTCGGGCCGTCAGGACGTCAATGGGCGGTCTTTGGCGAGAGGGAATTGTGGTGCTAGAGGCTACCACGGACTGTGTCAAGGCATTAGGAACTACTAGCAGAGGTTTTGTAAGATTCCTCCCTCTAGCTTTTGAGGTGTACAAGTGTAAGAACCTCCCCTTCTGATATTGTAATTATTCCCCTCCTTGAAATAAAAGAAAGATTCTGTTTAACTCTATTTTGACCTAGAGAGAGAAAATGTCTGGAGGGAGGTAGTCCAAATTGAGATATTTTTGGATATAAAAATCCTCCTAGTGTCTAAAATGGTTTCCCCTGGAAACAAACATTCAAAAAGAACTTTCCAATGTGCAATTGGAATTAATTGAAAATAGGTAAAAAAGACCTTAGCCTAAGGGTCTAGATTTTCAGAAATTTTTGAATTATGCTCCAATTAAGGTTCCTATGGGCCAATAAGATTAATCCAAATGTAGGGAGGAGATAAATTGAAGAATAAAAGAAAAACCCACAAAAATGAGTAAATGCTCACATAGGATGAAGAGTTGACTAAGGACAAGGTTTATTAGTGAAAAAATATGAGTATTACTAAAAAAATGAGATAGGTATAGCCCCTGCTCAAGCCTGGCTAGGTAGGCTCACTTCTTTCTCCGCGTGAAACGTCGAAAGATCACTTGTGCCTGCTGGTGAGTGGTGAATCCTAGCGCCACCTCCCGCTATAGACGGGCTTGGGTATGACGACATTCCTGGTCGTACCAGCTATTCTGTGGGACAGTCCCTCCTGGTGATGTAGGGGTGGCTCTAGAGTGTGGGAAGGTGGCTGGAGCGGATGTATGGAGGGTGGCTGAGAGAGAGAGAGAGAGAAAGAAAGAAAGAAAGAAGAAAGAAAGCTGTATTAACGTCTACTAGAGGCCGAACTCGACCTATGAGACAAATCAATGTACAACTGTCAATGTCCTCTCTGGATGTCCAGAAAAAAAAAAAGAGGACAAAATGAACATGAAATAAACTATGAAAGTGCTGAGCTAGTGGGGGGGGGGGGGTTTGATGGATGGAGCACTACTGCTAGAGGCTCAGTATGCAACCTATATGCGTAAGGTATACAAGAATGCAATGCAGATCTATCTAGCTCCAACCAGTACCATAATGTGTGATACATAGGCGATGGCGAGGCAAAAATATCTCCGAGCATGATCTCCGGGTGTGAGTGTAAGTGAGCTAGCTGCTCCTGGATATGGTGCTGATGTCAAGCCCGTATCTCTCTGATCTCCCTCTGATGTAGTCTGGGAGTCTAGTAGCCTGGTGCTCTCGGTCTCCATCTGGCTCGGAGGTCCGTAGCGGGCTGAAGTGTAACCCCCTCCTGTGTCATGGTAGGCATTGGGATAGATCTCTGGAAGAAATCAGTGAGTTGGAGCTGTCGCCCACCTCTCCCTGTGGTATGAGTCTGTAGGAGTGTCTCTCTGTGGCGCTGTGTCTCTAGCAAGAACTGGCCAAATCTGCGCTGATCTGCGGACTCCATGATCTGGCGGAGTGAGGGATGTCCACTGAAGATGGTGGTGTCTCTCTCATTAATGACACTATATGCTTTGCATCTGCATACATAATGCTCCTCACTCTCAACCTCCTTGTGGCATAGTCTGCATATCCTCTTTGCTCTGGGGATCCGTGGTGCTGCCCTACCTGCCTCAATCTCAAGCTGGTGTGATGACACTCTGAGCTGGCCAATCGCCACTCGAGCACTGTGAGGCATGTACACATCCATATATCCGGGTGGCTGAATGAATCCATCCGTTGAGATACGCATAAACTGATCTCTGTAGTATAGCATCTTCGGTGGTAGAGGCTGACTGGGTGTAATCCAAGTCTCATGGGTGTATCGCTGCCATAAATCTTGCCGAAGGACTCTGTTCCTCTCACTTTGAGAGAGCTGGATGTGTGGTGCATGTATATCATACTGTAAAGGTGGTAGGTGATCTATGTGGAGACCATGTTGAGTGAGCCACTGTATCATCTGTAAATACCATGATCTCCTATCTCCACTCTTTGTGAGCTGCCTGGACACCTCAAAAGCTCTATGTGAATCGATCTGATGGCATATCTCTGATCTTGTGTATGAAGCAGATCGTCTGGAAGAGGGCCTCTACTAGCATAGGAGGTGCAGCAAACTCCGCTCGGACAATGTCATGTGGGACGGAGGGTTTGCTGCGGATCATCCGTGAGAGCATGAGAATCTGAGGCCTCTCTATCTGAGACCATGTGGAGGTGGCGAGCCTAGGTGCCCATACTGTTGCAGCATACATCAAAGCAGGGGTGACTAGTGTGTCAAACAACCACCCCTTCGTGCGGGGCTCTTGGAAGTGTGCCTGGTGACACTGTCTCTCTAGCATGGCCAGAGCTGCATACCCTCGTGTGAGTCTATCCCTGGCTGCCTGTGCCATAGTAAATCTTCCTGGCGGAGTCGCGAATGTAATCCCCAAGTACACATATGAGTCTACCACCTCTACCTTTCCTCCTGTTCGTGTGAAGATGGCCTGTCGTCTAACTGGCCTTTGGGTGTGGAAAATCATGACGGTGGTTTTCCCAAGGTTCATTGTAAGTCCCCTCTGTGTGCAGAAGTCATCGAGTGCATGGAGATGATGCTGTAGTCCCATCTACGACTCAGAGACCAAAATGATATCATCTGCATATAGCATAATGTGGACTGTGTACCTGAGATGTCTACCGAGTCCCCACCACTGTGAACAATGAAGTCAGCCACCTCATCAATGTATAGCCCAAATAGTGTAGGAGAGAGTGGGCATCCTTGCTTCACACCTATGGTGCTAGCAATAACATCAGATAGCCCCCCGGGGCATTGTATGCGCTCGATGACGTGCTCATATAAAGCATAGATGCCCCAGACCATATCTGATGGGATCTCCAATGACTGGATAAAGTTTGGCCAATGTATGACCAATCATGATAATCCTGTAGTTGCTGGGGTCTAGCATGTCTCCTGCTTTGTGGAGAGGCATGATGGTGTGCATAGTCCATTCAGCTCTGGTAGGCCCTCCACTAGTGCCCTATTAAAGAGGTGAGCAACAAAAGGTGCCAGTGTGTCAGCTGCATAAATAAGATGTTCACTCTGTATACCTGTGTGGTCAGCCGATCTCCCATGTTGTAACCGGCGGATAGCTCTCTCTACCACCATCGGGGCGGTAAAGAAAGTAGAGGTGGTGGTAGGGCGGGGCTGGTGTGGCTGTGTTATGGGTGGTTACTGAGGGATATGGTAGAGGCTCTTTGCATGTGTGCGCCATGTGTGTGGATCCTCAATCGGGGTACGAGGCCGAGGCTCTCTCATCCTGCGCCATGCAGTGGCTGTATCTCTGCTTATGAGAAGGTGGTACATATCCCAGTACTGTGCCTCCTCATATGCACACCTCTTACGGCATGTGAGGGTCCGTATCTGTCGGCTCGCCTGTCTTTGTGTAATGGTCCCCAGTGCTCTCTGGTGTCTCAGTTATACCTGTGACTCGAATGTTGAGGCAGCAGGCTTGCCTCATCTTCTCCTCTGCAATGGTGGTGTGAATGATTTGGTGTTCTTCCCTCTGAGTCTCCTCCCTCACCTCTTTACGGATGTTCTTCTTCACCACTTCAACCCATCTTGATTGCTTTGCTTCGAGTTTCCCCTCCATGTCTTTTGTGATCTCCTTGGAGATCTCTTCTTTGATGGCTGTGAGAGTGTTGCCATTGATCTCCCCTTCTTCCTTCTCGGTGTTCTTGTCGGCTACCAGTTCCTTTTTCAATGCTCTAGAGGATCAGAGACATCGAACTTTGTTGTATTATTGCTTCTCTGGTGATGCTTTTGTTGATGTATCACTAATTTGTGTTTTGGTAGTTATTTCTTGTTTTCAGGTCAATGGCCAAAGTAGCAATGATGGGAGAGCCTTTTGTTTTCTTCCTCTTCCTGTGAAAACCAATCTTCCTGTACACGTCAATGGTTTTTTTGAGCTTTCTTCAAATCGCAGAGACATATGGCATGGGGCTGATATGGAAGGCATGGGGAAGATACGTTCTGACTGGAATACCCTTCTTTTGAATGACGTGGTGACATCAGCCTATTGCCATTTGCTTTCAGTTGCTCCTGAAGTAAATCGCCTATGCTATTCATTCTGGCCTTCTGGATCTTATGTGAATCCCTGGAAGACTATGGTGGCCGAGTTTTTCAAACATGTCTCACAAAGCCCTTTTTTACACTCAGATGTTGATGGTGGAAGATGGATTACACCTTTACAAGCTATTTTCCACGATGAAGAGATGCAAAATTCTGAACAGCTGGCATCAGCACTTGTTGCACTAGGACTTCCAATTGTACGTTTGCCGAAGGCTTTGTTCCAAACAATTTCTAATCACTGTGCTTGCAAATTAGTTTGTCCAAATCTTGTTAGACAGCACCTTAAAAACATTGGTATTCATGGGATTTTTATCGACTGGGAATCAGGACTTAATATACTGGAATATTGTCTTGGTGATGTTGTTGATGAAGAAGCATCTGCCAGTCTCTCTGAACTGCCGCTTGTTCCCCTAGCCAATGGCACATTTGGTATTTTTGGAGACAGGAATGCAAAGCTGTCGTACTTTGTTTGCTCTGAGAAACAGTGTTTTTTGATGGAAAAGGTGAAAGGCAGGCTCATTGCGAGAACAATTCCCAAGTCTCTTCTGCAAAGGCTATCTCAAATTGCTGAGGCCTCCAATGCAAACATCAGCTCCTTAAGTAATACAGACTTTGCCAAACTCCTCACTGAGATTCTGCCAGCAGAATGGAAAGATAAGGATACAGTACAGTGGATGCCAAGCTTTATGGAGAACCATCCAAGCGAGATCTGGATGGTTATGCTATGGGAATATCTAAGAGATGCTTGCACAGATCTTTCTTTATTTGACAGCTGGCCCATACTTCCAACCACTGATGGACTTTTATGCAAGGCAAAGAGAAGTTTGGGGATTGTAAAAAGTGATGGATTTCTGTCACAGAGTTTTGAAAGTACTTTGATTGAGCTTGGTTGTTTCACGATGAGATCTGACCTTCGAATCAATCATCCATGGCTGTCAAAATGTGTGCATTCTCCAACCGGCATGGGCATCTTAGATGCAATTTCTTGTACAGCTGTGAACACAGGTTGCACATATGAGAAAATGTTCTCAAATATCAGTTATGAGCAGAGATGTGAGTTACGTAGTTTTTTTCTTGATGAAAAATGGTACAGGGAAAACCAGATGAAAGACTATCATTTGCAGGTTCTTAAAAGCTTGCCAGTCTTTGAAGCATACAAAATCTCAGGTTGCAGTGAAAAAGGGTTTGTTGACCTCCTTAGTTCAAGGAGGTATATTCCACCCTCTAATGTGGATGAATCTCTGGTAGGAACAGATTTTCTTCACACTCAATCACAGAAAGAAGTTGAGATTTTGACTAGGGCATTGAATGTAAAGCAGATGGAAAGAGCCACCTTTTTCAGATCCAGGGTCATCAACCGAATTGAGGAGCTTACTTCAGATGTTAGAAACCAGGCAGTGCTAACTATTTTGAAGGAGCTTCCTCTCTTGTGTCTACAGGACTCATCTCTAAAGGATACTTTGAGGAACTTAGCTTTTGTTCCAGCACCAAGTGGTGAGCTTCGATCTCCAAAGTCTCTGTATGATCCTCGCATAGATGAGTTTCAAGTCCTTCTGAATGAGAAACACTCATTTCCATCAGATGTTTTCAGAAATGAGGAGATTCTTGATGTTTTGCAACACCTTGGCTTACAAACTGCAGTCTCACCAGACACAATACTTCAGAGTGCTCATCAAGTAGAGACACTGCTGAAACAGATGCCTGATGAGGCAACTGTACGTGGATTCCTTCTATTATCATACTTGGAGGTCAATGCAGCAAAATTGTTTCCAGTGACGGGTACTGATGGAATTAATGGAATGTTTCTCAAAGTGACTGACATCTTTCAGAATCACAGGACTGATACAACCATTTCCAAGAAGTTTTGGAGTGAGTTGGCTTCTATTTGTTGGTGTCCAGTTTTGGTGCAGTCCCCTCACCCAGGGTTGCCTTGGCCATTGGTGACTACTGTGCTTGCCCCTCCAAGACTTGTCCGGCTTCCCTCAGACCTGTGGTTGGCCTCAGCTAGCATGCGCATTTTGAATGGGGATTGCCGGTCTGCTTTTCTATCTCAAAAATTGGGCTGGGCTGACCATTTAGGGGGAAATGTTCTCGCTGCACAGCTTCTGGAACTGGGGAAGAACCATGTTAATGCCGATAGTCAAGGGTTGAAGCAAGCACTTGCAACTGTCATTCCCAAAATGTATGCACTTTTGACTGAAAAGATTGGCACTGAAGAGCTTGAAATTGTTAAGACAGTTTTGGAAGGAAGTCAGTGGGTTTGGGTTGGTGATAGATTTGTAACTGTACAAGAAGTAGTCTTGAATGGACCTCTTCATTTAGCTCCATACTTGTGGGTCATACCTGCTGACCTTGCTGTTTTTAAAGAACTTCTCATGGAGCTAGGTGTAAAAGAATCTCTAACAATTGAGGACTTTGCCATTGTTTTGTCAAAAATGGCCACACAGAAGAGTGGCTTGCCTTTGGATTCTCACGAATTAAAAACAGTTATCTGGATTCTCCAACATTTGGCAGACTTGGGCTTCAGTGGACAGAGTAAAACTTTACTTGTTCCTGATGTCCGTGGTATCCTTGTACCTTCTTCAGAGCTTGCTTATGATGATGCTCCCTGGCTCTTGGGAGATTCAGAACCTGGTACTGCGTCTTTCAATGCAGCTGTCAGGAACACAAGCCTACAAAGGTTTGTGCATGCTAACATATCCAATGATGTAGCAGAGAGGCTTGGTGTTAGGTCTTTGCGCAGATTGCTTCTGGCAGAGAGTGCGGATTCGATGAATGTGACTTTGCATGGTGCAGCCGAGGCATTTGGTCAACATGAGGCTCTGACCACCCGATTGAAACACATTGTGGATATGTATGCAGATGGTCCAGGGATTCTATGTGAGCTTTTGCAGAACTCAGATGATGCTGGTGCTTCAGAGGTCAGCTTTCTACTTGACCAAAGTCAGTTTGGGTCATCATCTGTACTTTCTCCGAGAATGTCTGAGTGGCAAGGGCCAGCTTTGTACTGCTTCAATAATTCTGTCTTTACATCAAAGGATTTGCATGCCATTTCACGGATAGGGCAGGACAGCAAGCTCGAAAAACCTCATGCAGTTGGGAGGTTTGGGCTGGGCTTTAATTCTGTGTACCATTTTACAGATGTGCCAGGTTTTGTGTCTGGGGATAACTTTGTGATATTTGATCCTCATGCCAGTCATCTTCCAGGGATATCACCTTCTCATCCTGGTTTGAAAATTAATTTTGTTGGGAAAGGGATAGCCCTGCAGTTTCCTGATCAATGCCGTCCTTACTTGCTTTTCGGTTGTGATTTGCAACACAGTTACAACGGAACCCTTTTTCGGTTTCCCCTCCGAAATGCTGTAACAGCTGCTCGCAGTCAGATCAAGCAGAATGCTTACAGCCCTGACATGGTGTTAAGCTTGTTCAGAAATTTTCAGACTATTGTCTCTGAGGTGCTCCTCTTTTTGCACAATGTGACTTGTATCACAGTGTACACCCGAGAAGGATTGGACCAAGAGATGCACATGCTTTACCGAGCTGAAAAGCATGGTGCACAGGATAAATCAGTGTACGATTTTGTTAGTGGCCTTACGGCTCAGGTAAGAGACAAAAGTAATTTTTACAGGAGATTGCAAGATACACCAGAGGACCGATTGCCATCTGATTGTCAGTTAATGAGTATCACCACACATGGAGCTGAGAAACAGTCTACTCAGCTTTGGATGGTAAGTGATTATCTAGGGGGAAAGCAAGCAGTGGAGATGGCCACAAGCAAGGAGAATCAAACCCATGGTTTTGTTCCTTGGGCAGGTGTTGCTGCTAAAATAGGTGCGGAAGCTGAGTCTAACAAAAGTGGAAGCTTGATAGGAGGACTGCCAGAATCCTCTAGTGTAAAATGCACATCCTTGGATGGACGGGCTTTTTGTTTTCTACCTTTACCTGTGAAAACTGGCCTTCCAGTGCATGTGAATGCTTACTTTGAACTCTCATCAAATCGCAGAGATATCTGGTATGGTGATGACATGGCAGGTGGGGGTAGGTTGCGTTCTGAATGGAATGGTTGCCTTTTGAAAGAGGTGTTATCTCCTGCTTATGTTCGGCTGCTTGCCAGTGCTGCCTGTCAGCTAGGCCCATCTGAGGATTACTTTTCCTTATGGCCAACTGGGTCGCCTTCAGAGCCTTGGGCCACTTTGTTGCGTGGTGTATATTTGTCAGCAGCTGAACTGGACTTGCCCGTCCTGTACACAACTGCCAAAGGTGGTCACTGGATCTCAGCAAAGAAAGCAGTTTTTCCAGACTATTCTTATTTACAAGCTGTTGAGCTAGGAAATGCACTAGCTGATGCAGGATTAACCTTGGTTAATGCTCCTAAGTCTGTGGTATCTAAATTTCAGCAGCATTGTCCCTCATTGAGATACTTGTCACCGCAAATGCTGAGAAACTCTTTGGTCAGGCGTAATCGTGCTTTGAATAGCCGGACTGCAATGCTTGCAGCTCTGAAATATTGTTTGTGCGACGTAGAAAAGTCTGAGGCTGTAAAAAAATTAGAGGGACTGCCTCTGGTCCCGCTTGCAATCGGAATGTTTGGAACTTTCACTGGCTCCAACACAGCGGAGAAGATTTTTGTTGCAGATGAAGTAGAATACAGTTTATTAAAAGGTACACTTTTAAATAGACTTGTGGATCGGACCATTGACCCTGAGCTTTTTAAAGAGCTTTATGATATTGCGCAAATCCAAACCACTAACATGGCTCTGTTGTCTCCCATCCTATTGAGAGATCTTCTTCCCAACATTCTTCCTGTAGATTGGTATGGGAAGCGTCTAGTTTACTGGACGCGTGGTGAAGATGGACATCCCAGTCAAGCATGGATGGAGCTATTATGGAGTTTCTTGAGTGCACATTCTGCAGACTTATCTCTGTTTTCACAGTGGCCACTTCTACCTACTTCTGATGAGCATCATTTACTGCAGTTAACAAAAGGCTCAAGTGTTATGATGGGTGACAGATGGAGTGAGAATATGATCAGCGTGCTTCAGAAGGCTAATTGCTTCATGCTCAGTTCCTCTTTCACAATACAACATCCACAATTAGGAGAGTATGTGCATGATGCAACTGCCTCTGGACTTCTGGAGGCTTTGCTTGCAGCAGCTGGTGGGTTGAAGAGCTTGTCAGAAGCATTGAAAGGAGTCTCAGAATTGGAGATGCAGGAGCTCAGAGGGTTTCTCCTTCAGAGAAAGTGGTTCTCCAATGACCATATGGGTGCTGTACATCTTGAAATTTTCAAGCATCTTCCCATTTTCAAGTCCTTCAAAAATTCTGCTTTTGTCAATTTATCAGATTGTATACGAATGTTCCCACCAGATGAGGTGGACATGGTGCTCCTTGGAGATGATTTCATTCATGCAGAGTCAGAAAAGGAGGAAAGTATCCTTAGAGATTTCCTAGGGATTAAGAAGTTAGGAAAGCAGGACTTTTATGAGCATTATGCGTTCAAGAGGTTGGGAAATGTTCCCTTGATTGTGCAGGAAAGAGTGATCTCAAGCTTACTTAAGGATTTCACTTCTCTGGAAAAAGAAGTTCCATCCATCCAAAGCATTCTATCCCTGCTGCCCATAATTCCAACTGTGCACGGCAAATTGAAGGCTCCTGGAGAGTATGTTTTACTTCCTTGCTGTATTACATATCGCTTCTTTTATCCCCTTCTAAAGAAAGCGTGCCTTTTAGGTTATCTAATTAGGATTGATGCTCTTGTCCCCTGTTATACTTCTGTGTGTTGATTGATACCATTCAGAAGACAAGGTCTAACAATTAAATGATAATATGGGTGCAATTAATTTTTGGTTTCACTTGGATCTATGCTTTCTGACAGGGGACAGGTTCAAACCCTGTTCTTTCGTCAATGGATGCACAGACTTATAGATTCTCTGAACTAAGAATCATGGACACTCAGGCTTAGCTGAAAAACGAGCTGAAAACAATTCCTACAAACAAGTCAACTATGGACACTGAGCTGAGAGCTTGGGAAAGAACCGGTGCAAATAACCTACTTACGGACACTGAGGTGAAACTTTCATGAACACAGGGCTGAAAATATGGGAAAGGCTCCTACAAACAAGTTAATCACAACTAAGCCATTTTAGAATGTGCATTTAGGTTGTGAAGTACCTTGCACGAAGAAGGAAGAGGCAGGGCGGGGGGTGGACCTAGCAAGGTGGACGATGATGTGGGCATCATGGTGAATGCTTGGTTCTCAAGGCATCATGATGTTTGGCATGGGTTACATGATCCATGGGAGATAGGAAAAGATGGCTGACATGACGTGATGTGGGCATGATGGTGTCTGCTTGGTTTTCAAGGGCATCATGGAATTTTGCATTGGCCACATGATGCACGTGGAATTGGAGACGATGGCCAACATGACATAGGGACATGTACCATAGGGGCCAATGACCTGTTTGAGAGATGCCTGGATAATTGAGTGTTACATGGTGACATTTGCTTCATCAGAAAAAGTTAATCTAAGAAGTTATCTGTTTTGCCAATAATTTGATGGCTTTTTCTTCCTTGTAAAAATAGAGGGTTGTATATTTTCCTCTTATTTTCCTTTGGTATGAAAGGCTTGTATATTAAAATGTGCAAAGTGAACCACTCTGGTAGCTAAGCAAGTAGACGGTGACGGGTGCGTGAGGCTCTGAGCTCCCCCCCTGCGTTCCTGTGTTCCTGAGCCCCCGCCCCCCCCTCTCATTCGCAGCCTCTGCACCTCCCCCCTATCTTTCTTCCGCCCCCTGCTCCTCTTCCTCCCCCCCCAGCACCTGCCACCCTCCACCCCCTCTTCCCTGCGCAGCTGCGCCTCCCTCCCCAGCCCGCCATTCCGCCCCCCCTTCTGCCTGCCGCGCCCTCTGTCCAGCCCGCCTTCTCTCTCTCTCTCTCTCTCTCTCTCTCTCTCTCTCTCTCTTGCCAGATCAGTGTCCTTCATTCATAGCACCTGGGAGCTTCCCCGACACCGGTACGCACGACTTGCTTTAGAGTCCTCTCATCAGCTAGCCATGGAGGGAGACACCTCATGTTGGTATGCGCAGATAGCATCCTGGTTTGAGCTCCACGGGTTCAGCTTAGACAGACTTCCACCCTTCCAGTACTCTCTAGAGGCACCCTCTCTCACCTTGACACATTCTGAGATTAGTAGAGTCATCAGATAGGACCTCATTCAGTTGGGCACTAGGAGGACATGGCTAGAGCCCTCACAGGAGTTAGGGACAAAGATGGCTTTCTATAGAGACCATCTTCTCCGCACCACTGAGGATGGCTTTATACTTCGACCGAGCTACATGGATACCCATTTGTCCCATGGATTGAGGTGTGCCATTGGGCAGATCCGCACCTCTTCACATCAGTTAGAGATAGAGACAGGCAGATTTAGAGGCATACCTTCAGGGGATAGGATATGTCAGATTTGTTGGATAGAGCCAGAGACGGAGGAGCACTACATCTGTCGCTGCACAACATATTATGAGATTCGAGGGCGCTACCATTGCCTTTTCAGAGAGGGATTTGGACCACTGGCTAGAGTCATGGACTATTGTGATCAGCGATGCTTGGGTTTTTATCTCCTAGAGATCCGCAGGCTCAGAGAGTCCATTATGAGGAGCAGACGCCCGACTGGCAAGGAGTCCACACAGAGACAGATCACTAACTTCTTCAGAGGGACTACCCGGGAGGACACACAGCCGACAGCCCAACAGTGGGCACCCCGTGGGACTCTAGTTGAGAAAGCTATCCAGTTGGGCAGATCCAGACGCCCGAGGGTTTGCAGATCCTTACATCAGAGACGATGCCTACACCGGAGGATTCAGAGCATCATTGCGAGGCATCGGGCTCGTCTGACTAGGCATCTCACTATGGCAGATATCCAGGCCATCCGACAGAGACCCATGCTAGAGCTCCTAGGATGATTACCACTCCAGCCATATTTATGTATTCATGTATCCATGTACTCATGTACCCCATTTTGTCTAGTAGCATTAGCTTCCCACTCTCCCTAGTTGCTGCTTCCGGATGCTCCCTACTAATGTATTGTAGGGCTAGATACTTGCCTTCAGTCCTTTCTTTTCTTTTCCAGATAGTGTATCACATGTCATATATGGTTGTAACTTTGGTCTCATAGGTCACTTTGGCCTTTTGAAGACGTTAATATAACATTTCATTTCATTTCATTTCATTTCTCTCTCTCTCTCTCTCTCTCTCTCTCTCTCTCTCTCTCTCCCCCCCCCCCCCGCGCCGCCCCTGGCCCATTTTCGCCTGCCTGCCGCCCTGTTTTTGCCTGCCCTGCCTCCCCCCCTGTTTTCGCCTGCCCCCCCCCCCCCCCCCAATCCCTCCTCTTCCATCGCCGACACCGACTTTTCCCGCAGCAGTTCACTCTGCCCCACCCTCATCATCTGAGCCCTCCCTCCCCCCCTCATCTACCTCTCCAGAGCACTCGAGCACCGCCCTGCAACCCCCGACCTGGAGTGGAGGTAGCCGAGGAGTTCCGTCCCGCCACTTGATTCACCGCTTTTCTGAGCCAGTTGAGATGACAATTGCCACCTCCCCAGTGAAGGCCCTCCCGCCCGAGTTCCGTCCCGCCACTTGATTCACTGCTTTTCTGAGCCGGTTGAGATGACAATTGCCACCTCCCCAGTGAAGGCCCTCACGCCTGAGTTTTAGGTGGGGCCCCCAGGATCTTGGGGCAGCCTGTGGATTATAGCTTCTTGTGATGTCTGCCGACGGAAGGGACCGACATGTTTGAGGAGAGAGTAGCCCCTATTCGGGTATGTGTGGTTTTTCACCACTCCAGACTCTCTACGCCATATAACGGTGTGATGATCTTCTCTTTCCCCTTCAGTGCAGCCCTGGGGACGGAGTGGGATCGTGAGTTGGCGGCAGCCGCCATCCAGGGACAGGCAGTTGAGCTCTCCCACCATCTCTACGATCTTTGCATCACCGACATTCTGACCCATTTTTGGCCTTTGGCTAGGATGGAGCTTGGAGGTTCAGCCCACCGAGGCCAGGACGGGGAGATGAAAATAATAGATGGGTCGATACCACACCCTTGAAGGTCTATGAGAAGCAAACCCATCTCAAACCACCCATCTCGGGTCCGCCTTTGGTGCTCAATGCAAGTACCCAAGGTTAGATGGATCGCAAGATTAGGTCATCCGTTCAAGAAGTGGTCAACACTATGCTACCGGAGCTTGTGACACAGGCCCTGGAGCAAGAGCATGAGAAATACCGTTTGGACCTGGAGCAAGAGCGTGAGAAATCCTGTTTGGCCTTGGAACAAGTACGAACCTTGGAGCAAGAGGTACAGACCTTTCCTTTTGGCCAACTCATCAGGCTCATGACCTGAAGACTGCGAGTTCGAACCCTGCCCCCGCACTACATGCTGTCAGCTTGGAGGTATTGCTCTTCGTATTATGCATACTTCTGCCACGGTACCTCTTCCCCCTTCTTACAGATACCTCCATTGTGATTGATGGAGTCCGGAGTATGCGCTCAGACAGAGTGGCGTCACATGGAGGATAGGATCAGTGCCCACGTGGCACGCCTTCGTCCCCGCACCGATTGTGACTATGCCCCGTCTAAACCCTCGCCCAAGACTCTTCAAGTGGAGGGCAGTTCCGCTAGTGCCACATCACACAGAGATTGATATGCGGATTGTTTCATGGAACATTCAGGATTTAGGGGGGCCTTAGTGCTTTCAAAGACGAGGCGTCCTCAGAGGTGAGCTTCAGAGAGCCATAGTTGGGGGACCCATAGACAGTCTATTCCTCCAGGAGCATCACCTTTCATAGGAGCGCACTCGCCGATGCGAGAAGATTCTTCCAATTAGGAGTCACACTTTCTGGAGTCACACTTTCTGGTCCCCATCCTTCGGCCCCTTAGGGACAAAGGGAGGTGTCAGTGAGCAGCTTTTACCGACAGTGACTGGCTCAGGAGTCATAGTCCTAGGGCGTGCAGTGGATTACCATTTTGATTGGAGAGGATAGCATTGGCTTTCTCAATGTTTATGCTCCGAAGGCCGCTGCAGGTAGAGTCCTCTATTGGGGCACAGTCCGGCAGGCCCTCCTCTTTAGGTTGACTTTTGCGGTGACTTTAACATGATAGAGGTAGCAGAGGACAGACTTGGAGGTGGCACGGCCAAAGTCTCAGGAGCATAGTGTTTGGTCTTGGAGGAGATGATTCTTGAACTCAACGGACAAGACCCTTGGCATCTTCCAGAGTTTGGGCGTAGCCCTGGGAGCCTTTGCTTCTCGAGATCGGATAGGAGGAACACCGGCCCCAACCTCTCTAGATTAGACAGGTTTTATGTTGATGAGTGGGCTTGCAGCCGAGGGGGCACTAAGGACAGAATAACCGGGCGTGATCAGAAAAGGAATTGCCTGTCAGGATACCAATCAACTAGATGGTGGATGGCTTGCCAGATGTTGGCAAGCAAGGACATTGCAGTTCTTGCATTCATGGGAAGCAGCATAGGGAGTCTTTTCGGAAGCAAGCTGCAGAGACATCCAATTGCAATGTGCACGTGACAATGTCACAAAAATAGCTCAAAAAGAAGAAAAAAACTGTTTTCTGCGTAGCCTTAGAAAAAGTCCGAGGCATCTCTGATCCGGGAAGTCCATGAAGAGTGTGCATATTCTGGACTCCATCTGTCACAGTGTAGGTATCTGTAGAATGGGGGAAGTGGCACTGCCACAGTAACATGTAGGAAAACAAAAAGCAGCACCTCCAGGCTGGAGGACACCATCCTAAGGCTGGAGCTTCCCAACTCCATCTGAGCCAAAGGCCAGAGACGGGTAAGCACATATATGGCTCGAGGATTCCGTATAGCCTCATTCAGGACCCTGAGATATGCAGCAGGATAGAGCAGATATGGGCAGGATTGGACTTTATTTCAGGCTTTGCTGCTAGCACGTTGGATGTGGGCCTAGGGGAGATCAACAGTTTCTTGCAAGAGGCAGCTTAGAGCCGATTGGAGGGCTTCCGGGAGTAGGAGAGGAGTCTGAGGAGGAGTCTAGCCTCTTTATAGCGGCTTCAGGAGAGGTCCCCCGACAGCCAGTGGATCGAGAGTCAACTTGCTTCCGCTCGCATGGAGATTAGATCCATCGAGGAGAGGAGGGTGGAGTACAGGTATCATGCTAGGGTCTCATTCTGGACTCTGGTCGGAGAGACAGAGTCACAGGGGATTTCTTTGAGATAGCCGGCCCCCACAGGAGGAGAGATGACATTCCAGGTTGCGTGGCCAGGATGGAGCTGTTGTTTCAGATCCCCCCCATGTGCGAGCCATCGCCACGGACTTTTTTCAATCTCTTCTCATAGGTGCCCCGTTATCTCCACAGGTGGTGGACGCACGTGAGAGGGTCTAGCGGCACATGAGAGAGGTGGTTCCCCCTTCTCTTCGGTCATTTTTAGTGACATCATTCACAACTGAGGAGTTGGCAGAGGCATTGACGGCACCTCCCAGGGGCAAATGCCGGGGGCGGATGGGCTTCCAGTCTCTCTGTTTCTTCATCATTGGGGCCTCATGGAAGGCATCCTTTGAGCTGCCTGCAATGAGATTATGATTAAGGGGCCATGCTAGAGAGGCCTGATTCACTTGATTCCCAAGGAGGGTGGTGAGAGATTGAAGATCTGGCAGTGGAGACCCATCACTCTTCTAGGGACAGCCCATAAGATCTTGGCCAAGGCCATCAGTAGGATACTTCAACCTTTCCTCCCAGACTTGATCCACGACACTGAGATTGGCTTTGTTCAGGATCGGAGCATTCTGGACAACATCTTTACCTTCTGGAAGGCGACGGCTTCCACTAGGATGCGGCAGCAGGACCTCATTGTGCTACTCCTAGACTTTGAGAAAGCTTATGATAGGGCGGATTGGAGCTTTTTGGAGGGCACAATGAGCCGGATGGGATTCCCCATGGAGTGGATTCGTGGACTCAGGACTTTACTCAGCCTCACATAGTGAGGTTCTCATTCAAGGAGCCCGTGGCAACAGATTCCCCCTTTCCCACTCAGTTAGGCAGGGTTGTCCTCTGGCACCGTACCTCTTCCTATTCATCGCTGAGGCCATGAGTAGTTTTCTCTCCACCCAAGAGACTGGGCTTCAGGGATTGCGTCTTCCCCTCTGCATGCAGGAGGAACTTCTCGACTTAGAGTTAACAGACGACACACCAGCTTTCCTTGCCGGAGATGTGGGGAATCTCGAGAGATTTACGGAGGCGATCGAGATGTTCTGCCGTGCATCAAGAGCGTAGATCAACTGCCACAAGTCGTGTGGTTTTTGGGTAGGCTTAGCACCCGCCGCGACTTGGCGGCTAGTTGAGGCTTTCCAATGGATACTGAGGGGCACTCCAATTCGCTATCTTGGTTGCTAGGTTGGCATTGATATCTGTCACCATTTGGTCCATCTCCATTTCTAGAGCCACTTCTATGGGACTGTCACTCCATAGAGCGGCCAGATTTGTGCCATGTTCACATGGGGCTAGGCCAGTGTCCCATGTGAAAGGGCTAGTCTTTTGGTGTCACATGGACGGGAGCTAGATTACTGCCACTTGTGTGTGACCAGTGTTGCGTCACATGGACGAGAACCAGTTTCGTGCCACCCGTGTGTGACTTGCTTTGTGCTATATGGACGGGAGCCTGTTGGTGCCACCCATGTATGGCCAGGATGGTGTCTTACCTATGGGACTCTCACTCCATAGGAAGACTAGGACATTTTTTTATATTTTTGTCGCGCCAATTTTGTGCCCAACAGGATTTTCTTGTACAAGTTTCATGAAAGGGAGATTTCGTCCATTACATGTGCACATGCATTTATGCTTGCATGCATAAATTTGTTTTTGCATGACTTGTTTGCGTATGCCATGCCAGTACACTGGACGGGGACGCCCCCAGTGTACCGTGGAGTGCTGTTCGCTGACTTGCTGGTGTGGCGTGTGAATAGGTGGTAAGTATTACCATTTTCCCCTTTTTAAAATGTAAAATTTATAAGTTATGGCCAACTTTAATATTTATAAGCCCATGTGTTCACACACATTTAAATTAGGGGCTGGAGATTATTATATTAGAGTGCCCATGAGCATTTTAAATACCCTTTTAATAGGGTGTACCCTTTTTAAAAACCTTTGGATAAACTCTTGCATGAGTTATTATAGAAATAAATCACACGTGGGAAGCTGGTTGCTCATTTCCTCTCATCGCCTGCAATTCTCCCTTGTTCTCCATCGCCTACCTCTTCTAGGGCTGGTTTTGCTGCATTTTTCTCATCACGTGCTTCCCATGGATTGTACCTGCTGCTGAAAACCCACACATGTCCTGAAAATCTAGTTGTACTTGCTGCCCACGTGGACTGTACCTGCTGAAAATCAGATTGTACTTGCTGCCCTACTGGATTGTACATGCTGAAAACCAGATTGTACTTGCTGCCCTACTGGATTGTACATGCTGAAAACCAGATTGTACTTGCGGCCCTGCTGGATTGTACTGCTGAAAACCCACACGTGTGCTGAATCTAAACTGTTCTTGCTGAAATCTGATGGTACTTGCTACTGAATTTCACACGTGTTACATTTGGATTGTACCGGCTGAATCTAGACCGTACTTACTGAATAGTACCTACTGTACGAGATTGCACTTGTTGTACCAGGCCTCCTGTAGGGAGCGGTCACAATCTCTCCCCTGAGCAGCAGCTTGCTCCGCTTCTTCTGAGTACTCGGAAGAAGCTTTTATATTGGAGTTCGGCAAGGCTCTCCCTAGGAGGCAGAGTGGTGTAGTGGCGAACCACACACATGAGTTTGGCGGTCGGTACTTGGTTGGCAATTGGAGGTTGGCTAGCAGCTTGCCCGCGGTGCGGCCATTCTCGGGAGTCTGAGCGACATTCTCGGGAGTCTGAGAGACATTTTCTTTGGGATTGCCCGAAGGCTCAGCAAATTCTCCGCGTTTTCACTATGGACAAGGTATCGACCCGGATCATTACATGGGGCACTGTCTCTTGGGCCACAGAGGCTAGAGTGGTCAGGTCTTACGAGGAGGATGGGGGAGGGCTAGCCCTTCAGGTCTCTCACCATCGTATTACAGTAGTACTAGTCACAGCCTCACCTTCAGGCGAGTGGTGGCCAGGCTCATGCCAGAGATGGGAGTTTTGCAGTAGCATAGCAACCTGGTACATTTGGCATGCTAGATGCGATGAGGCCATCGAGGGTACCCATACCCCACCGCATGGTTGTTAGAGGCGTCAGAGGCGTTTGGTATGAGGCGGGTATGGTACGCGCCTCGAAAGACTCGTATTTTTTTATAGATGTTAGAGGCGTGTTAGAGGCGTCTGTTTTATATATATATATATATATATATTATGATGCTTTGACCTCTCTCTTGGGTTGTTTGTTTCCTCCATGGGACCAGCCTCTTGGGCTTTGGGTGGTGGCTAAAATAAAAAGATTAAAAAAAATAAAAAATATTGAAGAGGGTGATAGATAGATATATAGTGATAGATAGATATATAGTGAAAGATAGATATATATTGAAGAGGGTGATAGATATATACATAGTGATAGATAGATATATAGTGAAAGTTTGAGAGAGAGAGAGAGAGAGAGAAATGAAATGAAATGTTATATTAACGTCTTCAAAAGGCCATAATGACCTATGAGACCAAAAAGTTACATCATGGTGGATCTGATACAATGTCTGGATAAAAAACCAGAAAATGAAAAAATAAAGATGATACTACTGGCACCTAGAAAATGAAACTGGAACTGGAAGGTAAACAGAAACCCTTATAGGGTGTGAATATAGTGAGGGGGGGGGGGTACGCTATGGAGGTGAGTGGAGTACAGTGAGGGTTAGGTGCCTCCATCTCATAATATGTGCCGCATCGGACGCCGGGGGATCTCCTCAATATCCTCTGTGGTCAGCACCCTGAGTGGGTGTCCCGCATGTCTCGCAAGAATAATCCGAATCCGCCGCTGCAACCTCTGTCTATGTTGGGATGCCCTCCTCCGTAGTCGTGGGCGTCTGGACTACCCAAGCTCAATCGCACGATCAATCAGTGTACCGCTGGTGTGGGCGGTATCCATGTCCTGCTGCTGCTGTGGTCCATCTGGCGCAGTGATGGTTGGACTAAAGAAGTCTGTAATGTGCCTCTGTCTGGCTCTCTGTGCGCCTAAGCAGGCTATCTCTATATCTCCGCAGCTCAAGCAAGAACAATCCCAAACATCTCTGGTCCTGGTACCCCATGACTCTGGAAAGTGGTCCAAAACCCTCTCTGAATAAACAGTGGAAACGACCACGTATCTCATAGTATGCAGTACAATGGCATATATAATGCAGCTCTGTCTCTGGCTCCCCATGGCATATTCGGCATAGAGAGACTCGAGTGTGTATGTATGAGCCTTGAGGGAGGGAGAGAGAGGGTGTGTATGAGAGGGAGCGAGAGCGTGTGTGTGAAAGAAAGAAAGCTGTATTAAACGTCTGCAGAAGGCGAAAATGACCTATGAGACCAAAATAGTACATTCTCATCATCTGGATACATCATCAAGATTCAAGGGTATAAAGTAAAATGAAATGAACCGATAGAGTATAGAGATAGCTCCAAAAGTGGGTATAAAAAACATCATCATCCTAGTGTGTTTGAGGTTTGAAGTTTGAACTTTGGGTTTTGAGAAAGGCTTAAGGGAGGGAGGGAGAGAATGTATGAGAGCGGGAGAGAGTGTGTGTGTGAGAGGGGCTGCCTTGGGCCCTTAAAGCCCCCGTCTAAAGAATCAAACCAGCATTTTTTTTTCTGTGTGTGGACGCCTCGATCGGGCAGTCGTACGCATTGAACGCCTCGAACTGTTAGAGGCGCGCCTCGTAACAACTATGCTTCGTCGGCTGAGTCCATCGGGAGCATATGGCTTGATATCATTCACACCCTCCGCGGCCAGTGGGGGAAGTTCTAACCGCATGCGGAAGCGGCGGGAAGCTTTCTTGAGGCTTTGGAGGCTTGGCCCATTTCTCACAGATAGAGGTGGTGACCCCACTTGGCATTACATACCACCTGTGTGGTTCCCCCCCCCCCCCCCCCCCCCCCCCCCCTTGTATGAGATAGCCTTCTCCTCATAGATCGGCCAGCCGAAGGAGAAGTGTCTCTTTCCCTTTTGATCTGATTTTCGTCCTTAAAAGAGGCGAGTTTGGTTTTCAGCCCTTCGTGGTTGTATCTAGCCCTCTATGGCTGTTCTTTTCATTAACTAATAGAAGGATCTTTTTCCCGGGAAAAAAAATAGTATGGCTGACTCGAGGTTGCATAGTTCACAGCTTGTATGTGCATGATTTAGAGTTTGTTTTTTTTTTCCCCCAAAAATCAGAATGTCCGCTCATGAGTGTACCAAAACCCTCTTAAGGAGGTAAAATGTACAAAGTAGAGAAAAGAAGTATAACTAATCCTGGGGTTCACACACGACTATTAATGTGAATAAACACTTAAAATAAAGGCACATAGTTTATACACTTAAAACCACAGGCACACTTAAAATACTAGATACCACACTAGGACCAGAATGCCGCCGCCCCCCCCCCCTCCCCTCCTCCCACCCCACCCCCATCCCCCGCGGGGAATTTTGCTTCGTGAGATAAGCACCTGGTTATCCAAGTCACCAAGGACAATATCCAAAAGATATCCATAGCTCCACGGATTCTTGTGAACTCATGGATCCATAAAAGCTTAGAAGCTTGTCTTCAATCTCCACACTCTCACATGGTACTGGAGTTATGGGCAGCGACCAAGAGATTGGCAGCCAAGAAGATCCCCACACGTCCCCAATTCTGATGATAGCAGGAAACTCTACCTAGCGCGCAACGTGAATAAGACCACCCGGCGCTTCAAGCCAAAAAGCTGTAAATCGGATATGGGGCTTGACCACACATTAGATATGTCAGCCATCTTGGACTACCCCCCTGACTCAAAACAGGGATTTAGTTGAGAAACAAAACTTACAAATAGAACAAAGCCTTTTATAGCATCAAGGCAAAATACAAACACACAAACAAATATAATCATGTTTTGGGGGACATCCCGGGCAGAGAACACTTAGTGACATACCTATATTTAGAATGCCCAATCAGTATCTATCTTTGAAAGAGAGATTGGAGAATGTAGCAGTGAAAGCTTTTTTAGGTACTGTAGAGGTTTCTGGCTTTTGTGGTGCATCTTCAAACTCTTTGTCTTCATCTGCATTTTCAGCCACCTAGTTGGCACGATTCTTCTCTTGTTCCTTTGCCATTCTTTTGAAGCAACGGTCTTCTTGTGACCTAGCTTCTAGAAAGTGCACTTGACAGCTTCCCCTTTGCTCTTGCCTTTTTGTTTTGTGAAGAAACCCTTTTCTCAGTTGATGTTGGCAGCAGCTTGCTCTTGAAGACGTCTATCCTCGTCAATGAGGATGGCCATCATCTCTTCATAGCGCATTTTTTGGGCATGGATAGGGTTTTGAGAACTTTGAAATGTCTTCTATGTTTGATAGGACTGCTTTCCTATCATCCTCATCAACTTGTGCTTTGAAGGCAGCCAGTTGTTGAAGACCCAAGATTTCTTAAATGTTCTTGCAGACTATTACTTTCTTTCATTTTTAGACCAAAGAATTTTTTCTTTAAGAACACTTTAGAGTTATTGATTTTGTTCCCAAAGAGGTTTTCCAATTTGTCCCATACCTATTTTGTTGTCTTATCAAGATCGAGGTGATGGATAAGGTTGTGTGGAAGTCCCAAGCCAATGTGTTCGAGGGCTTTGTTGTTCTTTTCCTCTCAGATTTGTATCTTCTGCAAATCAGTTTCTCCCTCTGGTATATTCCCGGAATCTTTGCCTTAGGCTTGCATGCATTAAATGCATCTAGCCACTCAAAACTTCGCCTCAAGTCAAAGTTGATGGCATCCGAAGAATAAGAATAATAATCCAATAATACCTTGATGTTGACAATAAACCCAAGTAATAACTCATTGAAAGAGTCTCTCAATACAATGCTATAGCTGAAAGAGGTCCTTCCTAGGGATCCCCTTCCACCCTTCCCCATGGCTTCCAATCTTGGTCATCCCACCTTTGGTAACAATGTTGGAGGCCCGGAACCCCTTTTCACACTGTTGGGCCAGGTAATTGTCAAGAATCCTAAATTCAAACGATCCACCACTGAAGATGTAGACACATCCGGCGGTTCATTTCTATGTGCAAGAGCTAAGGTCTTGAGTGGGAGGATGCCCTCTTGGTACTTTTTGTGTCCACTCCGGAAGGCTATGTAGACAAGTGGTTCAATTATTTCCCAACTAACCCCTTTGTGGACTGGGCGACCGTGAGGGACACCTTCCTCCACACCTTCCGACCTGGCGTGGACCATAGCGCTGGTGGCCCACCTACTGGCTTATCTTGGCGACTTCATGATGCAGCAATGGGTGACACCATGTGATGCAATAAAGACAATCTCCCTTTCATTTAGCTTGTAGCTAGCGGTCATTCAGGGCGTAGTTGTTACGTCCCCTATGCCAACCAGAATACCATACTCTGAACCTCATTGCGGAACAAAGTCTTCAGCCCTACTTCTCTCTTCAATAGCCATGACTCCCATGCCTACACCTCCTTCGGTGGCTAGCTTAGCGGTGCAACCGATGACTTCCACATCTGGCAGCGTTGCAACGGTGGCTCCAGAGGTACAATCTTCGACTACTTTTTTCGCAGCATCCGAATCTTCTTCAACCTCCTTTGACACTGCCGATCCTTGGTATCTTCCCTCTAAGGATGACACTGCTATTACCTCTGCACTTGTCACCCGCACCACCCCTTTCACCATCAATTTTTGACCCATCTCATTCCAACTCCTTGAGTTTCTCACTTTGTTTAGTCACGCCGAACTCACCACCTTGTGCCGCCCTCAGCACCAACTTTCCAAAAACGCCCAATGGTCGGCAGCTGACTTCCACTTTCATCTCTCGTATCATTGGTCACCCACCCCCACCTCCCCCCCCTACCCCTAAACTTCTATTACCCATTGCCATTTTGACACGCTCATCATCGACATTTCATCCATTGAGCTATCTGGTGCCACCATTGCACTACTGGCTCCCACTAGGGCCAAGGGGGTTTGTCTATGGATAGACTTATGTTAGGGTCAAGCTCTTGTAGTAGGCTTGACATGAGAGTTTCAGGTGTTGGCATCATTGTGTTCTTTTGTATCACATGATTTCAGTTTCGAGCCCAAATCATCATACTAAATGTCTCTCTTAGATGACATTCCTTCACTCCAAAGGGGGGTTTGTTGAATATTTCAGAGTCTGGCAAGTGCTAGTGGTGTATGAACACTTTAGGTGTGAACACCCTCTTATTAAGAGAACGGCACCAGCATTGTACATGGTGGAAGTATTATCATAATATAATCATTTTGGTCTCATAGACCCCCCTCCCCAACCCCCCCCCACCCCCCCCAAAAAAAAAAAAAAAAAAAATCCTAAGAAAGATTGGGTGGAGGTGGTGAAGAAGCACAAATCCCCAGAGAGCATCATACCTGAGACCCTCGAGGAGGAGAAATGCAGGAAGGATAGGGCCCTCCATGTGCGAGTGCGGGGGCTACAGGTGGGGGCTTCCCCCAAGGTAGATGCCATGATGCTTTGCCAAATGATAGGAGTGGGCAAGCCCTCCCTTCCCCCCTCCCCCCCCCCCACCCCCCTTGCAGATACATGGAGGGTAGGAAGGATATGACACGAGAGCGGCCTCTCATCATCAGATTCCCTGACGCTACGAGCAGACAGGCCTTCTTAGAGAGGCAGACTGCCCTCAAGGGCACACAAGTCTACATGGGGGATGATCTCACCCCAGCATAGGTGGCACACTGGCGTGAGGCGATGGTGGCAGTTCATGTGAGGCTTGTAGATCGGGAAAGTGAGCTATCTACAGAGAAGGCATGGTCATTATCACTGCGCACCATCCCAAAAAGGGACGCGTCGCCTATGAGAACAAACACCTGAAGTTAGTAGTATGGAGCTGCAATGGCACCCTATGGTCGAATCCAAGAGGTTTAAGCGAGATTCTCACCTGAAAGGATGTCATTTTCTATACAGAGACTTATCAGAGCCTGAGAGGGGTTTACCATACATAGCCGGGTGTGAGTGGGAGTCAGCTTTCCGAGATGAGACCCGCACATTAGGAGGAGTATGTGGTTCAGGAGGGGTAGGTGTCCTTTTTAGACCCCACCTCCGACAGATTCTTAGCATTGTCTGGAAGGACGAAGATGCACAGTATCTTTGATTACGGTTACAACTTACCGGGGACAGAGTCATCCACATTGTTGTGTTATTTTCCACCGCACCACTCCCCTTATGCCGCATAACATGGCAAGTCTCCGTACTTGCCATTATATGGGGATTTCTCACAGTTGGGGGAAGTCCTCTTGCTCGGGGATTCCAACACTGGGACGAGGAGTTAGCAGGTCCCACTACTTGATCTAGATGACCCTATTAGACTATAGGAGCTAGATGTCATTGACAATTGGTTACCAAGATCACCATAGGACCGTGAGGAGGTCACGGTGTATGGGAGACATTTCTTAGAGCTGGGAGTTCCACATGGTCTTGTTATCGATAACGAGATGTCCTGATGGTCCTCCTCTAATGCCCTCACCTCCTTCCCTTACCTAGCAGGTACCAACACCGTGGATTACTTGATGGGATCTCTGGCTTTGGCACACCTCCTCGGCTTCTCCATCCCGCCACCCCCCTTTGAAGCTGACCATGCCTACCTCTCTTTCAATCTTACTTGCACACCTTGCATCCCTCTGCCACCACCTCCCATCTCACATTACACCCGCGTCCACTTTGATCATGAGCTTCACCCTGTTTACTCCGACCACATCTACTGCCAACTCCAGGATGTGGATACTATTGTCCCCCTAGTACCTACCCGCCCTCACATCATAGCTCACCACCATTCTCCACACATCTGCCACCACTTCTTTCATCTGCACATGGAGGTCTACTGCCAAGCCACCTTGCGGTTCCATGCCCCAAAACCATTGGTATGATGACGAATGCTGAGCCACACGCTCTCCCATCTTAAACATGAGGTACGGATTGGGCAAATTATGAAGCGCCAAGCACAACGGATTTCTCAACGCCTCACCCAACGCAAGAAATGGGAGTTCTACACTTTTTAAAGAGGATGAGTTATACCGACTCTTCTTAGGGCCGAACTGCAAAGAGGCCTGGAGAAAACTCCGAGAACATCGGCCCCCCACACCTATCACCTCCCCGGACGCATGGCACTCCTATGCACACTCCCTCTATCCTCTATCATATCCCCCATCAGCTACCTCCACCCCACCACTAGATCCACGCCCCACCACCTTCACCTTCTTCACAAAGGGCATGGTTCTCGACGGATCACGAGGGACTCACTTGAGTACATCTCACATGCAGATGATACCCTAGCTCCCCTACTAGCCTACATGTTCAGTAGAGCCCTTTGTGAAGGATTTCCACCCTCTAGGTCCACTAACACCATCATCCCCATCCTCAAAGCCGGAGATCCACTTGATCCTAATAATTACAGAATGATCATGGTTGGCCACACATTGGTGAAACTCTATGGATCGGTGCTAGAGGCGGAGCTCAGTTTATCTGCAAAGAGACAAGGATGCAGAGCCTCAGGAGAGGCAAGCTTTCAGAAGAGCTACTCTATCCTTGACCACATCTTCACCCTCCATGCCATCATCAAAGAGGGTAGAGCATGGCATTAGAGGATTTACTAATGCTTTGTGGATTTTCGTAAAACTTTTGATATTGTACCCCGAGCCCGCCTCCTACAGCGCCTGCAGGAGATAGGAGTCCCATCTGACATGGTTTGGAGCATCATCGCTCTCTATGAGTCTATCACTGGACGAGTGAGAGCCCTAGGAGATACATCGCAGGAGATTTCTAGCACTATTGGGGTGAAACAGGGCCGCCCTCTATTACCCACTCTTTTTGGCCTCTACATTGATGAGATCACCAGCTTCGTTGACAGATTAGGCGGGGCTGGTCCCACACTGGTAGGCATATTGATCCCCGTACTACCTTATGCAAATGACATCTTCCTCCTTTCAGATTCAGCCATAGTTGCATCCAAACTACGTTTGGATGTAATCCAAACATTGCAAACGTTTGGAAACGTAGTGAACATGCACTTTTGATTTTACAGGTTAAAAAATGGACGCAAGTCAACGTCGTTTTTTTTTTCGCTTTTCCTTACATGCGTGTGGCAGCCTCTGTGCGGCATCTCTGTGCAACACTCAAGTCTTCTCCTGCAGGCGTCTCTATATCCAGTGCTCAAGTCTCTCTCTCTCTCTCTCTCTCTCTCCCACACACACTCAAGTCTCTCTCTCTCAGTACGCATATAGGTTGCATACTGAGCCTTTAGCAGTAGTGCTCCATCCATCACACCCCCCCCACTAGCTCAGTACTTTCATAGTTTATTTCATGTTTATTTTGTCCTTTTTTTCTGGACATCCGGAGGACATTGATAGTTGTACATTGATTTGTCTCATAGGTTGAGTTCAGCCTCTAGTAGACGTTAATACAGCTTTCTTTCTTTCTTTCTTTCTTTTTCTTCCGCAAAATTGAAACTAAAGGTTGTATAGTATTAGTTAAGTGCTTTAATGTTCATTGATGAATCTTCAAACTTCATATTTCAAAATTTTATAAGTAAACTATAAATTTTGTATATATATATATATATAGATTGGGGGCAGCGTTCACTACGTTTGGAATCTTTTCAGCACGTTTTCCAAACGTACTAAACGTATTGTTCACTACGTTTGGAACCACCTTGGATTCAGCCGAGGGGCTTCAGAGACATTTAGAAGCCTTACAAGACTTTTGCACTCAGCAGGCATTATGACAATTTTGCTTGAGTAGATGCCATAAGTGGTTCAATCAAGGACTCTTCAGAAATTGAAGAAGAGAAGGTAGAAATTGGAAAAGATTAAAGACATTGAAGGATGGTGTACGAAGAAAAAGGGGAAAGAAGAGAGGAGAAGAAGAGGAGAAAGAAAGATATATTAAGCGTCTACTAAAAACCCAATGGGCCTATGAGACCAAAGTGATACAATAATGTCCATAGCATATCTCATCATGGAATGGAAAATAAAACAGAAAGAAAACATAAACATAGCTATCTCACTGGGGTGATACAAGAGAAATGAAGAAGAAGAGGAGAGAAGAAGAGAATGAAGGAAGGAGTAAGATGTGAAATAAGTAGTAGAAGATGGAAAAGGAAAGGAGGGAGGCAAGAGAAGAAGAGGGAAGGAAGGTGATATGGAAGAAAATAAAAAATAAAAAAATCCCAAAAAAATCGGGGAGGAAAAAAACCGAAATCTGAAATTCGAATGAAATTGCCGTATTGGAGATGTTTCGAGGTTTTTTAAACGTTTCGAAGTTTCGAGGTTTGGAAAGCTAGAAACAGGTTTTTTTGTTACTATGCCCACACTTCACCATGCTTCTCGTAGCATATGCCAGAGTGACACGGGGAAATGTAGCCTTGAGCTTACTTGAGCCGCAGTACTTCCTAGCACATTTCTAGGAGCCCAGGACCAAGGGTTGGCCTTATGACACCCTTGTCACACTAGCCTTGATGTATGGAGTAGGGCCAGATTTATCCGATGAGGATTGGCAGCAAGTTGAGAGGCCCTAGGTCATGATACTCTCCCGTATGATCCGCAACCATAGTCACAGGGGACGGAGGGGACGGCTGCTTGGAACGCGGGGACGACGATTCGGGACGGAACAGCGACGGGGACGGACGGACGGACGTCCCCCACGGCACGTTTCTCACAGGGGACGGCTCTGTGAGGGGATGGCAAAGAGCCGTTGCTCGCCATTTTTTGCCGTTGCGCTCGCCATTTTTGGCCGTTGCGCTTCCCGTTTCTAGCCGTTTATGGCTGTTGGCTTGGCCTTGGGCCTTGGCCCTTGAGCCTTGAGCCTTTGAGGCTTGGCCCTCTCTCTCTCTCTTGCCCTTGAGGCTTTCCTCTCTCTCTCTCTTGCCTATCTATATAAGAACAAGCCTCTACAAGGCTACAAGCACACACAACTCTCAAGGCTCAAGCTTTCAAGGCTCAAGCTCTCTCTCTCTCTCTCTCTCTCTCTCACAGTTCACCTCTCCCTTAAGCCTCTCGAGTCTTCCAACTTCCAAGACTCTAGGCTCTAGGCCTCTCTCTCTCTCTCTCTCTCTCTCTCACGGTTCACCTCTCCCTCAACTTTCAAGCCTCTTGAGTCTTCCAACTTCCAAGCCTCTAGAGTCTAGGCTCTAGGCCTCTAGCCTCTAGGCTCTCTCTCTCTCTCTCTCTCTTTCTCTCTCTCTCTCATTCCTCAAGGCTCAAGAGTCAAGCCATCTTCAACCATGGCATCCTCCTCACGTGCTGGGGCTTCTCGTAGAAGGACAACGGGATGGACATGATGGGAGGAGGTTAACTACACCACATCCGTTCATGGAGGCTGTTCTCGGCCATGGGTATGCAAGCTTTGCCCGTACTGGCGAACAGGTGGCGCCAACGAAGTGCGAGCCCACCTCTTGCATGAGAGTGGGCATGAGGTGAGGTTTTGCACGAATGTCACGCCCGAGAAGAGACGGGAACTTCTTGACAAGCTTAGCCTCTACGAAGCGGTCGAAGCGACAAGAAGGACACCACGAGTGGCCGTGGATCCCGCGACGATGGGGAGAGGAACTCAAGCCTCTACAATGGAGTCATGTGGTGGATCGGGATCATGCACACCATCACCTTCACCATCAAGTCGGAATGTTACTCCATCCACGACACCGGCACCCTCCATCTCCACGGCCTCTCAATCATTACATGGCCCACGGCGACAATCTACACTTGGGGAGAATTGGAACCCCAAGTTGAAGGAGGAGGTGAATATGGCGGTGGCCCGCTTCTTCTTCCATGACCACATTGCCTTTCAAGCGGCTAGGTAAGTGCAATCGATCATTGCCAATTCATCATTCATGTTTTCATCATCCTAGTCCCCTTCTCATTAGTAAATTACTTTCTTGAATAGGTCGGAATACTTCAAGGTCATGGTTAAGAAGATTGGGGAGTATGGCTCAACCTATACGCCCCCCTCATCCGAGAGCTTGCGCACTACATTGCTCGAGAAGGAGAAGCGCATTGTAGAGTAAGCGGCCAACAACACAAAGCGGCAATGGGAGAGGAACGGAGTCTCCCTCATTGTGGATGGATGGAGTGACACCCGCAAGAGGAGTATTCACGGCATGGTTGCATATTCCCGCGGAGAGATGTACTTCATCTCATCTCATGATGCATCCGGCACTGGGAAGAGCACGGATGTGCTTGCGGCGGAGTGGGCTACCACCATGGAGATCGTTGGCCCCAAGCATGTAGTGGGCTTTGTTGCGGATGGGGAGCCTTCCAATAGGGCGCCGGGAGCTATTCTCCAAGGTATGTATGGACATGTCACGGTGTCCTTTTGTATGGCTCATTGCCTAAACAACCTCCTTAAGGACATAGGGGCATTGCCATGGATTAGCCCACTCATTGAGGAGGCCAACACCACGGTCTCCTTTGTCCTCAACCACCAACGACTTCGGCATGAGTTCAACAAGAGGTCCTTTCTCTCTCTCCTCAAATATTCCGACACCCGGTTTGCCTACAACTTTCTCATGTTGGGCCGGTTGAAGGATTGTAGCGGTGCTTTGAGGGGGCTTTTCCTTAGCAACGAGTTTGTCGCCATGCAAGAGTCCCATACAAACAGTGGCCAAGAGTGTAGGCTACGGGCGGATGACGCCTCTTGGTGAGGCCCATAATCCACCTATTGAGGATTGTAGACGCTATGCAACCATGCATAGGCAAGGTCTACGAGGCCATGGATCGCATGATAGAGAAGTTGAAAGACTTCGTGCCTGACGAAGACAGATATGAGGAGATCCATGCCTTGTGTCTAGGAAGGTGGAATTCCTACTACTCTCCATTGGAGGATCATCTTGGATCATCTTGTGCCTGATGCATCGGTTAGGCGCAAGATCAGGGACCAGCTTTCGATGTACAGGTCATTTCATGGCTCCTATGGCTGTCATGATGCACAGGTTGACCGCTCCTCCAAAGTTGGTGCTGCTCTATGGTGGGAGGACTTTGGTTCAGATGGACCGGAGCTGCTGCAGCTTGCCATCCGCATACTTAGCCAGGCTGTCAGCTCCTCTTGCTTGGAGCAACTTTGGAGTACCTACAGCCACATTGCCTCTAGGAAGAGGAACCGACTCGGGGTAGAGCGTGCCAATGACCTTGTCTTCGTCAGCGCGAACTTGCGAATGCTTTGCAAGAGCGTGACCAAGAAGGCAGATTCCTTCACCGAGTGGGAGATGAGCCAACAAGAAGAGCAACAAGAGGATGAGGTGTAGGAGCAGCATGCCAGTGAGGATGAGACTGAGGATGAGCTTGATGCTTCTTTGGCACAAGCTACCCATGACCATGAGGCGAGCACTTCACGTGTATGAACATTCATGGATCATGATTCATGGGCCTTACTACTTAGCTCTAGCCTCTAGCGTCTAGTCTTCAGCACTTTTTTGTCATTGACTCATTTGAGTCCGTCCATGTATTCTGCCTCCTTAAGGCTTAGTCCTGACTCCTGACTCTTGAGTCATGACTCATTTTGTAGCTACTTAATTATTAATATGACTCAAAAACTTACCATTTTAGTGTAAATTTGTGCTCATTTTGATGTACTTCCAAAGTAGAATAAGTGTAGAGTAGAAAAATTTAAAAAAAAAGTATTTTTTGAATGCCGTTCCCTCCCCCGTCCCCGTTCCCTGCTTATGGCCGTTATTTGCAAGGGAGGAGCCTTTTTATACTTGAAAATGATGGCTGAGAACTATTAATGCTCTTCCACACGACTCATGCATATAGTCCCCTTTTACAATCCGTGCAACTCAATCTTAATCTTTATGAGACCTCTCATTTTTCATGCATCCAACCACTCCACATGCATCTAACCCTTACATCAAGTTAACGGAGCTCTTTTAAGCAGGCTTGAGTTAGAAAATCAGTTAAAAATTATTCTCTTATTTAATTTATTTTTTTAGCTCTAAAAAACAACCGTACACTTTACACCTTAAAAATTCAAACGTAAAGTTTTACACTTTAAAATTCAAACGTAAAGTTTTACACTTTACCCATTCAACCTTAGACTAATTAATGTACACTTTCCGCTGCGCCATTCTTGTGCTTGTATAGCCGGACGGCGGAGATGTTAGTAAGGCCCGGAGTTGGCGCATGGTATCCCTCATACCATTGGGAGAATGAGGTTCGCCGATTGAGGCGGATGATTGTGATGCTGCCTAGTTCTGAGAGCCAAGGCTAGTGCGGTGAATTAGCCCACCCTAGTGCGTAGACATCCCTCTGAGGGGCGGGAGGATCGAGCGACGGAGCTTGAGAGGGCGACAGGCCGCCGGCTTAAGTCCTCTCGCCACCAGCGGCCCGACGATGAGGTGTATGGTCCCGTAGGGTTTTGCCCAGCATGTAGAGGCTAATCATATTTGTACATTAGCATAAACTGTCACTATTTGGGCATTCTCTGCGCTTCAGGCCTATGGACGAGTTCTGTAGGATGGACTGGCATCTTATGGTTGGGGACTTATGTCTACACCGAGAGCCAGTAGGCTGGATATATGGGTTGGGATTGTGTATCTGCGCCCAAATCCAGAGTGTGGTACCACGGACTACAAGCTAAATGAATAGGGAGACTGTTCAATGCATCCTTGCATAACATGTTTGCAAGTTAAAAATCCTGTCTTTGCATGAACTATTTGATTGCATGCAAGATTTGTTTGTGTAGTTCACATGTAGGGGACGCCCTCTTGTGAACCGTGCGAGTGAAACTGTATTCTGACCTCGTTTGTGGGCTGTAGACAGGTGGTAAGTACACCACTTTGCTTTTTTATGAGTTAAAGCAATGTATTCTTTGTTTTGCAGGTCCACACTTTAATAAGTGTGTCCGCCCAAGTTATAAGTGAGATTGGGCGTCCACACTTCATTAAAGCTCGGGCGGACAAACTATAAGTAAGAATAGACTAGAATTCCCTTCCGGTCGGCTAGGCGAGTGTCCAGGCACCCTTCCCACTAAATTTGTGTGGAAAAGGGATGGTTATGGACTGGGTGGCAGTATGAGGACCTGCCACCATGCTATTACTCATTTTGAAAATTACCTCTCTCTACACTCTCTCTCTAGAAATAGGCGCCCCCCTTCAAGAGAGCCTATTTTTTGTTATTCTCTCTAACTTTTTACTTGGTGAGAGTGCTGATTTTCATTCCCTCTTGCTCCCAGCTCCAATGGAAAGCTTGAAGATTCTTCCTTTCACAGTTAAGCCTCCAGTTGCTCACCTTTTCACTCTATCTCTCTCTTCTAAATGAATATGGAGTCTCCTAACCATTCTACCGCCCCCAAATTCTGCTGAAACCCTAATTTTCAGAAACCCTAATTCTGCAGAAACCCTAATTTCAGAAACCCTAATTTTGGAGGAAACCATACCAAGCTGTGCCCCTTACTCATAGGCATCTAAAGAGCCCAAAATGCCCAATTTTGGACTCATATAACCTGCTTAAAACCCTAAAAATCAGAAACCCTAATTTCAGCCGGAAGTGGAAAACGGTCACATTCAAGCTGTAGTTCGTCCGCACGGAGGTGGAGCTCGACATTGATCGTCCAATACTTGGTAAGAGCATTTTGCAAGCAATTTTCAATTTGAGATTCGAATGCTTTGTCAATATGGTCTCCTATGTCTCGGTCCTGGCACACACATGTGTATGTGTATGGATGCCAGTGGAGCATAGCTGCGTTTGACAAGCTTCAAGGAATCAAGGAACGAAGCTACTCTCAAGTGAAGCTATGGATTCCATCGTCTACGACAAATTTGTTTGCAATGCTGTTTTCATGATCATGGATGCACTTGAACAGTTTGGCATGTGAATGCCCGTGAGGCTTGTAACAGTTTTCCTTGATAATAAAATCTATTACAAGGGGGGTCGGCCCTTTCCGGCCCTAGTGCAGTGTGCAAAAATAAAATTCAGCTTCTTACTCTATTGTGTTGCGCCATTTAAAATTGTTTAATTATGTTAATAGCTTAAGTGTTTGCCAAGATTGTGCTCAACCCCGACCGGGGGAATCTCATTGGTATCAGAGCCTAGGATCTTCCTCCTTTCCGTGTGGAAGACGGTCCTAATCTAGCTTACACTAGCTGTTAGCATTCTTAAGCATTATGGCGAGCCAAACAGGTACTTCACGGGATGTAAATCCAAGGAAGAGTACATATGTGAAGCCAAGAGGAGACAATGTGCATGATGATACTCAAATGCATGAACAATACACTGCTGAAAATGTTTTTCTTGGGTCACATGATGGTATTGCACATGCCGGACAGCCATCTTATGTTAGAAGGGAAGGAAATGCAACTCATGTATATATGGGACAGCCATCCCGAGGTAAGGAGAAGGCTATACAGAGTGATGCACATGATGCTATGCAGGCTGAAATTGCAGACCTCAAAAGGCAATTATGTATGATGCAAAAACAACTCAAGGATATGCATGAAGACTCACAGTCAAGGCATGTATCTCGTGTGTCAAAGCATTCTCCTTTTGTGAATGATGCATTGGAAAATGTTGCCATGGAATTGGGGGTTCAACCAAGAGATATGGCTGTCTCTTATCTCATGGGACAAGGTGATGTAGTTACTCGAAAGGAAGGAGGGCTTAGGTTTAAAAAGCCTCCTCTTATGAATCAACATGCAGCTGAAACATCAAAGCTTAAATCTATTGTGCGACAGGAAAGAGAAGAGGCGTCTGCTACCTCTCATCATGCCTCTACCGCACATGTTTCTCCTCCCCACAGGTCATCTATTAAAGCTCATGAAAGTCTTCTCAAGGAACCGACTCATAAATCAGCCCCTCCTCATGATGGAATTGAGCGATATGTTCCTACTAATGAAGCAAATAAGCAACCAATCGAGAGAGATGAAGAGGAAACGCATCAACATAAGAAGAAGAAGACTAAAGAGTTTACTGCAGGTGACAAAACAGTTAAGTTTGAGTATTTTCATGGAGAATATGATTCTACCAAAGCTCTATCTTTTATCTCCCAATTTGAAATTGCTTTTCATGAGGGAGAATTTTCAGAATCATCAAAACTCAGACATGTGGGCATGTACATGAAAGGCACTGCTGCTCATTGGTGGTTGGCCGAGAAGCTTTCCGGCAACACCATTTCTACATGGGCTGAATTCAAACAAAAGTTTTATGATCAATTTTTGCCTCCAAATTTTACTCAGGATATATGCAGGAAGTGGGACAGGTTGGAGCAAAAAGAAGGGCAATCCATTACCTCTTACGTCTCCAAATTTTGGGAGGTATTAATGGAAGTGTTACCCTTCATGACCGTTACTGAAGAAGAAAAGAAGAGGAAATTTGAGTCAGGATTGCAACCCATCTTCCAAAGAGGACTACAAATCTATCCAAACCAAACTCTTCGTCAACTCATAAACTCGGTCTTGGCTTCCGAAGAGCTTAATGTCAAATGGGTGCAATCTAGAATTGACCAAAGCTTGGGCAAGGGTAAGGAGAAAGCTGGTTTTAATGTGCAAAAGGGTGGACAGCCCTTTAGAAGAGATTTCAAAGCCATGCACAAAGCTGAAAATTCAGATTTGAAGGATGTAAAGCCCCCTCAAAGAGCTGAAAATGCAAAAGAAAAGAAACCGTGGCAGAAAAAGGGTGTTTATGGCTTGACTCCTCAACAAAGGGTACAATACATTCGTGAAGGCAAATGTTTTAAATGTGGTAGTAAAGATCACATCTCTCCACAATGCCCTAACAAGAATAAGAAGCCAGAAGAGCCTAAAGTGCATGTCAATATGGTATATGATGTACAGGGCAACACGGGACATGCAAACATGCATAGAATGGTATGCAAAGCATGGGGACAACTAAAAGACCAGCCAGCTTTATTCATGTTTGATGACTGCTCCACTGACAACTTCATCTCCACTGATATGGCTGCTGCCTTGGGGATTGAAGTAGGTGACATGGGACCCGAAATTCATGCATGTTCAGCTTTTCTGGAAAAAGATGTGAAGGTTACACCCCTTATTGGAAAGCTGCGAATGCATATCCAAGGATACCTCGACCACGAGAACTTTCTCGTTGCCCCTCTTAGTGGATGTGATGTATTACTGGGAAAACCTTGGCATGCACGCCTTGAGCCTACCAAGAATTACAAGACCAACAAAATCACTTTTATGTATAAAGGTAGAGAGCATCATTTAGATGCAGGTGTGTCGGGTGATACTATCCCCGTTGTATCTCATATACAAATCAATAAAGCAATGAAAAAGAGTGTTTCTTCGTACTTGGTTTTTGTACGTGATAATGTGGAACACAGTAATGTACATGTGGACACTCTTACTAAAGAGAGGCTGAAATTTTTAAGCGAATTCGGGGATTGTTTTGCTGACTCTTTACCTAATGTAATGCCTCCTTCACGGCCAGAAGATCACCGCATTGAATTAGTTCCAGGGAATTCACCTCCAAATAGGCCAGCATATCGTGTTAGTGCTTGCCAACAAGAAGAGATTATGAAACAAGTGGGTGAACTACTTGAGAAAGGCTTGGTGCGGCCTAGTTCTTCGCCATTTTGTTCACCCGTTCTTCTTGTACAAAAGAAAGACGGTTCATTCCGTATGTGTGTGGATTACAGGGCATTAAATAAGATTACCATCAAGAATCGGTTTCCCATACCGAGGATTGATGATATCTTGGACAAGCTGGATGGATCATCTTGTTTTAGTCGCATTGATCTTAAAAGCGGCTATCATCAAGTGCGAGTGATGCCACAGGATGTACATAAGACAGCATTTCGCACTTCTTTTGGTCTCTATGAGTATTTGGTTATGCCATTCGGTCTTACAAATGCCCCGGCTACTTTCAATCGCATGATGGACCGAATTTTCAGAAATCATAGAACTTTTACAGGTGTGTTCTTTGATGACATTCTTGTATTCTCCAAGAATGAGGAGGATCACAAAAAGCACTTAAGAGTGGTCTTTGAAGAACTAAGGCAGCATAAGCTTATGATCAACGCCAAAAAGAGTGAATTTTTCCTTTCAGAGATTCACTACTTGGGACACATAGTATCAAAGGATGGTGTACGAATGGATCCTGCAAAGATCCAAACCATCAAAGATTGGCCAGAACTTAAATCTATTCATGAAGTCCGAAGCTTTCTTGGTCTATGTTCATATTACAGGAGATTTATCTTTCACTTTGCAATGATTGCTTCGCCATTGCATGAACTCACCAAGAAACGTCCTATTTTTCACAGGGCCAGTCTTAATCATTCCAGACTTGCAAAAGCCATTTGTGGTAGAATGTGATGCTTGTGCAATTGCATTGGAGCCGTCTTAAATCAAGAAGGACATGCCATTGCATTTGAAAGCAGGAGATTGCAAAATGCTGAACTTACTCTTGATGTTTATCAGAAGGAATTATTGGCCGTCATTCATGCTCTCACAGTATGGAAACATTACTTATTGGGAGCTGAATTTGTTGTCAAAACTGATCACCAAAGTTTGCGGTACTTTCTTACGCAAACTAAACTCTCTGAGAAACAAATGAGAATGGCCAATTTTCTCTCAATGTTTCATTTTCAGATTTTGCATACTCCTGGCAAGAAAAATGTGGTAGCAGATGCATTGTCCAGAAAACCATATGTGGCTGCAATTTCGGTTGCTTCTCATCAAGACTTGTCTACTATGCGAGAAATGTACCATTTGGATGCTGATTTTTCAGATTTATGGGCTGATTTAATGACTGGTCATACACATGCTTCTTATGTGGTCAAAGATGGTTATATCATGAAGGATAACTGCTTATGTGTGGTTTCAAACATGAGACAAAAAGTTTTGGATGAATGTCATGCACCACCTTATGCAGGGCATAGAGGGATACTCCCTACTACTCAAATGATTGAGAGATATTTCTTTTGGCCAGGTATGAGGAAAGATATAGAAGCCTATGTACGTGCATGTGTCACCTGCCAAAAGGTAAAATTTGATAGGCAAAAGACTCCTGGTTTGCTTCAGCCTTTGCCTATTCCGGACCAGCCATGGGAAAGCATTGCAATGGATTTTATTATGGATTTGCCCCGCACCCCAAATGGCAATGATGCAATATGGACAATTGTGGACAGGTTTAGTAAACAAGCACATTTTCTACCTGTCAAAAAGACCATAAAACCAGAACATATGGTCAAAATTTTTGTGTCACAGGTATTTAAACACCATGGTATGCCCAAATCAATTGTGGGAGACAGGGATCCCCGAACAACAAGCCTCTTTTGGAGAGCTCTTTTTGATAACATGGCCACAAAGCTGAATTTTTCTTCAGCTTATCATCCTCAAACGGATGGACAAAGTGAAGCTGCAAATTCAGCTGTGTTGGATTTGCTTAAATGCTATGTGACAGATCAGAAATCTTCTTGGGAAAAGTATCTACCGCTTGTAGAATTTGCATACAATAATACGGTACATGCTTCTACAGGCAAGGCCCCATTTGAGATCATTTATGGCAAAGTGGTATTACCACCTATCTTACGCACAAAAGATGAGATATTTGCTGCTGATGACTTTGTCAGGGACCTTGATATTGCCTTTTCACAAGTTCGGACAGCCATTGCACGCTCTCAAGCAAAGCATAAGAAAGCTGCCGACAAGCATAGAAGGCAATTGGACATTAAAGAGAATGACTTGGTATTGCTAAAATTAGGATGTCACTATTTGGGCATTCTCTGCGCTTCAGGCCTATGGACGAGTTCTGTAGGATGGACTGGCATCTTATGGTTGGGGACTTATGTCTACACCGAGAGCCAGTAGGCTGGATATATGGGTTGGGATTGTGTATCTGCGCCCAAATCCAGAGTGTGGTACCACGGACTACAAGCTAAATGAATAGGGAGACTGTTCAATGCATCCTTGCATAACATGTTTGCAAGTTAAAAATCCTGTCTTTGCATGAACTATTTGATTGCATGCAAGATTTGTTTGTGTAGTTCACATGTAGGGGACGCCCTCTTGTGAACCGTGCGAGTGAAACTGTATTCTGACCTCGTTTGTGGGCTGTAGACAGGTGGTAAGTACACCACTTTACTTTTTTATGAGTTAAAGCAATGTATTCTTTGTTTTGCAGGTCCACACTTTAATAAGTGTGTCCGCCCAAGTTATAAGTGAGATTGGGCGTCCACACTTCATTAAAGCTCGGGCGGACAAACTATAAGTAAGAATAGACTAGAATTCCCTTCCGGTCGGCTAGGCGAGTGTCCAGGCACCCTTCCCACTAAATTTGTGTGGAAAAGGGATGGTTATGGACTGGGTGGCAGTATGAGGACCTGCCACCATGCTATTACTCATTTTGAAAATTACCTCTCTCTACACTCTCTCTCTAGAAATAGGCGCCCCCCTTCAAGAGAGCCTATTTTTTGTTATTCTCTCTAACTTTTTGCTTGGTGAGAGTGCTGATTTTCATTCCCTCTTGCTCCCAGCTCCAATGGAAAGCTTGAAGATTCTTCCTTTCACAGTTAAGCCTCCAGTTGCTCACCTTTTCACTCTATCTCTCTCTTCTAAATGAATATGGAGTCTCCTAACCATTCTACCGCCCCCAAATTCTGCTGAAACCCTAATTTTCAGAAACCCTAATTCTGCAGAAACCCTAATTTCAGAAACCCTAATTTTGGAGGAAACCATACCAAGCTGTGCCCCTTACTCATAGGCATCTAAAGAGCCCAAAATGCCCAATTTTGGACTCATATAACCTGCTTAAAACCCTAAAAATCAGAAACCCTAATTTCAGCCGGAAGTGGAAAACGGTCACATTCAAGCTGTAGTTCGTCCGCACGGAGGTGGAGCTCGACATTGATCGTCCAATACTTGGTAAGAGCATTTTGCAAGCAATTTTCAATTTGAGATTCGAATGCTTTGTCAATATGGTCTCCTATGTCTCGGTCCTGGCACACACATGTGTATGTGTATGGATGCCAGTGGAGCATAGCTGCGTTTGACAAGCTTCAAGGAATCAAGGAACGAAGCTACTCTCAAGTGAAGCTATGGATTCCATCGTCTACGACAAATTTGTTTGCAATGCTGTTTTCATGATCATGGATGCACTTGAACAGTTTGGCATGTGAATGCCCGTGAGGCTTGTAACAGTTTTCCTTGATAATAAAATCTATTACAAGGGGGGTCGGCCCTTTCCGGCCCTAGTGCAGTGTGCAAAAATAAAATTCAGCTTCTTACTCTATTGTGTTGCGCCATTTAAAATTGTTTAATTATGTTAATAGCTTAAGTGTTTGCCAAGATTGTGCTCAACCCCGACCGGGGGAATCTCATAAACGGACTGTAACTAGTAGTCTAATGCTTAGTACTATTATAGGCAAATTTGACTGCAGGGATGTACCTCCCCTAGTCAGATGGTCACCTCGAGACATATGCATATATATAGATTTATATATATATATGCGTATATATATACGTATATATATGTGTGTATATATATATCTATATACGTATATATATGTGTATAATATATATATATATATATATATATATATATATATATATATATATATGTATGTATGTATGTATGTATGTATGTATGTATGTATGTATGTATAAACACACACACATATATATACATATATAGATATACAATCGTATATATATACGCATATAGATATATCCAAGCAGAGTTTGCTATAGCCCTGATGGTAGTGGATGCACTCTCCCAAATAGTGACGTACCTTCATTGCATCAGTTCACATGGATCCCCATAGATACTTGGCCTGGAGTCCTTGAGACATCTAGCACTCGAGGGCCACCTTGGAGTATGGTATGCTCGAGTTTCCACTTGGTTCTTAGGATATGGGCTCTGCATGGACCACCTCCCACCCCTTCATATAGTTTGGACTCCCCTTTTCTCTAGCTCTCTCATAAGGACACCAATAGACCTTTGGAGCTCCCACTGAAGATGCACTTCTACAGTGAATACTTCCTCACACTCGCTGAGGATGGATTCATCCAGAAGCCGGGCTACCTTAGTGTTCACATGTCCCATGCCATGCGGATTGTGATTGACTAGATACGGGTTTCCGCCTCAAAGTGGAGACAAGAAAAGCTGAGCGCGTCCTCAGAGCCAGGGAGCTCATACGGAGACCTAGGGAGTAGAGGATCTGGTGATTATGTCACAGATGTTGAGATAGAGGAGCATTACATATGTTGCTAGATCCACGGGAGGTTCCACTGTCTGTTCCATGAGGGATTTTGCCCACTTTCCAGGATCACTTCCCAGACCAGCGTTGCCTAGAGCTCTTCCTGCTCGAGCTCCGCAGACACTGGGACACTTTCTTGAAAGAGCTTCGGCCCTAGCCAACCCAACCCCTCCCTCACTAGCCAACCATCACTAGCTTCTTTTGGACCCAAGAGGAGGACACCCATACAGTGGATCCTGTGGACCCACCTTGGGCTGCTCTGGACGTACCTCGCCCGAGAGGAGTTACCTTAGACTAGGCCTCTGTAACTTGGTTGAACACAATGCTAATCAATACACTTAAATACACCAAGATTTAATGGACAACATACCCAATACACTTAAATACACCAAGATTTAATGGACAACATACTCAATACAAGAAGTAATTTGCTGAATTGACAAGAGACGCACAATGAACCGGAACGGCCGGCCTCTCTCTCAAATAAAGTATATTGATCTTGGGAGAATCAAGTACATAGTGTCATGGGCATTTCTAACGAGATTTCCATACCAATGCATATGAATACAATATTGCAAACAATGTGTTGTTAGTGTAGACTTGCAGCTCACACTACCCTCTCAAGTGCCCATGTTCCCTACCATCTGCTCTCTATTGTTCCACCAACACATGGTAGCAACAATTTGCAAGAGAGCACATAGGACAAGGGAACACTACAGAGGGTATATAATCATGCAGTCCGGTTGCTCTTCCTGCTACTTGCTTCCATATTTAAGCATCAAAGCTTACCAATTGCAAGTAGAGTTGATGACAGCGGAAGTCTTCGCAATGGAAGCATTTGGAGTGTTGAAATCTTTGATTTATTGCGATCCTTCATGACAAAAGTCTTCAAGAGGATGAAGAGAACCCTGGGAAAGCTTCCCTTATGGTTCAACTTGAGAAAGAAGGGCTGAAATTAGGGTTTTTCAGCAAAGATGAAAAATTACAGCTGTTTTGCTGAATTTCAGTCACGGGGAGTGTGTGGGAGAGTGAACACCACTTGGAAAAACTCTTGGAGGCTTGGAAAACACACTAGCAAGCTTGGATATGGAGTTGGGAAGGAGAAAGTGTAGAAAATACAGCCAAAGAGGCCTCATGAAGGGGGTGCCTACTTCTAGAGAGAGAGGGAAGAGAGATGGTGAGTTGTCCACTCTAGGTGTCAAGTATAGAGGACAAGTGCCGTGTGGTGCAAGCTAGAACAGACACATGGCTGGTTGCTCCCTTTTTACAAAGGGAATAAGGTCTGGGTGGTGGGCATTGGGTTTTGTCCACCTTCGGACATCAGTGTGTGCAAACACAGGGCTGGTCATAACTTATGAGTTTTTGTTGCCCAAAACTTAATGAAGCGTATACACACTCACTTATAAATTAGTGCTAATTCCTAAAGCTAGGTTTATGACCAATACTTACTACCTGTCACATGCCACATAACCATGTCAGCAAATAGTTACACGCACAGTTCACGGGCGGGCGTCCTCTTACCTGGAACTACACATTGGTTAGGCAAGCATGAAAACAGCTCGCAATTTTAATTGCAAGCAAGCACATAAAGATGTTATGCAATGCAGCATTGGCATGGACAATCTTCGTTCATGAAACTATACCAAAATAGACATGCTACAGGCAAGTAGACCCAATGGAACACCAATCCTCCAGGCATTTCCTGGCATGTACACACAGGCACAAGTCCCAACGGAAAGCCAACTCCACATAATCACATGAGTGGTATCAATCCCCGGCATATGCAACTGCCATAGATGTCAGTCCAATGTACATACATAATGAGAAAACACGGGTGGAGCAATTGGGTGGCCAAATGGTTACAGACTCCTCATTCCAGCGTGCTTGACGCCCTCGGCCCCGTGGACGTCAGCCACGATCCCCTCATCAACTCTAGCTCCAAGACATGCTCCATCGCCATTGAGCTACCTTTCCACCTGGAGCCTAAAGACTCTATCCTAACCAAGCAATCAACGCACATGGGTGGCAAACTAAGAACTTTTTGCAGGTTCACTAGACTATGATACAAACTATAAAACACTTGTACTTATGTGCTAGGGTTTTCAGATAAAAGAAGAGCACAATAGAATCACACACATCACACACAAGAGTCCTAAACTATTGTCTATTTTTTGTACAAGAAGTAATACAATTGAATCTCTAGTACAATGGATATGGCTGAGTGAAAACGTCAAATACAGCCCTGTGACCTAATGTACACTCCTGGCGAGCACTTTGCTTATAGAGAAACACTCTTTGAACTCCAATACTGAGGAAAACAGATGATTATGATGACTTGGATACCCACGTATATATATGCTTCAATGCTACGTGTCAATTTGTTTAAATGCTATTGGCTGGTCTTCTTCTTCGGATAGATGACCATAGGGGAGAGCCCCTCTGAGTGTTCCATTGGGGAGATAATGTGAGTGGCTTCTATCCTCCCATCCAGTTTGACTGCCTGTGCATACTTTGGGTTGAGTTTGTAGGGCCCCGTCCACGGAACCGTCCGAGTACCCTCTTGAAGAGGGTATGGTATGGACACCAATATCAGCTGGTACTTGGTCTAGCAGGGTTGGGTGGTCTCTGAGCCAAGAAGCCAACAAGATTGGACGAGATCCGCCTCGGTGCCAAGGTTGTACTTTCGTACGGGATCTTGACAGGAGGGAAGGGAAAGTGGTTCCCCTGTTTCAGCTGCTTTGGGAAGGACAGTGGGATTATGAGCAGGTTGCTGACAGATAGGGAAGTTGTCATACTGATTTTCCTTGGATCACCATTGCCAGTCCTTCCACTAGGCCCATGGGGGTCGGCTTCCGTTGGTCTGCCATCCTCATGCAGAAATTGGCTGGCGTGGTGACGTGGAGACCCACTGTCTAGAGGGTGAATTCTGGCATGAGGTTAACTCTGGAGCCATCATCAATAATAGCCCTTGAGAGGGTTGTACCGTTGATCTGCACAGTTCGGCGGGGGCTCTGGTAATCAGTGAGATAGGGTTTGGTACAGCTGATGCTCATGCATCGTGCAGTTTTGGTGTTAGTAAAGAGTGACGGCCCACCACTATGATTGTGTGACCCATGATCCAATTGTTCCAACAGTCTAGTGAGCTGTTCCTAGACATCGGGGCTCAGTTGCAGCAACTCATACAGAGTCACTCCGATGTTGGTTCCTCTCAACAGTTCCCACACAGAGAAGGCTGGAAACTTGGGAGCGGTCGAGGTCACTGGTGTGTCCAGCATCAGTGGCATTTCTTTAATTCGTTACTGGTAGCAGTAGGCTCTTGTGATACTTGCCAAGAAGCTTTCCGGACAGCACTCTAGCTCGTCTGGACCATAGTAGTTAGGGGGTTGTTTGAAACGGGTTTCCTAAAAGTTTCAAACGCGTTTCAAATGGGTTTCGTAAAATCAGCCCAAAGTTTCCTACCTACAGGTTTTTGCATGTACAAAATTTCAAATATATACTGTATAAAATATGTAAAAATAACACTAAATGCATAGAATACATGGGAACATCAATTTGAAGCCTACAGTCTTTGAATCACAAATAACAAAAGAGTCGCACAGATTTCGATGTTAGATTTGGGACAAAAAAAAAAGGTCAAAAAATTGCTTGAAAAAAACGTGTTTCCTACAAGGAAACGTTTCCAAGTTTCCTTCCCTGTAGGAAACGCGTTTCCTAACTACTATGGTCTAGACCAACTTGCAGAAGGTCCCTCCTGGTGCTGCTGGGCATGTTTTGCCCACTTGTGGCATTGGGCACATATGTATAGCTTGGCTAGGTGATGCCGGCTGAGTGGTCTAGAGCCACTAAAGAGTCTTGATCGGACAGCGACACATTGACCAGCCCCAACACCGTCGAGAGGTGCTCTGGACCCGGAGGGTTGGCTCAACCTTCTGCATTGTGATCAAATGTGGGATCACCAAGATTAGTAGCCATGGAAAGGGGTGGAGGGGCACTTCTAGGAGGTCCAAAATTAACCTCTTACAGTTTTAGTAGCGCACTGAGAGGGGACTCCTGATAGGATTGGTCAGGGTACCACGGGAACGTGTATTGGGCATACAGGGGTACACAAAGACAAGATAACAAAGATTCCCAAAGTTATCGAGAGTCCCACCGGCCACGCCAAATTTTAGTGTTCTTGTAGTAGGTTGGGCTGCCTGGCACACTAAGGAGTGGATGGTTCTCTTTGGACAATATGTATGGGAGTTACGACCAGGAGATCACGCAGATTAACATGGAAGCTTTCTCACATATTGAATAATATAGACAAGATGACAAGACACAAAGAGGAGAGCACAATGCTCAAGACTCATTCTATTAACCTCTCAACACCATTACAGGCTAGTCGTTGCACTGTGCACACTCAGCAGTGGGTCACGCCTCACAGTGAAATAGTCCGACATAGACTCCGTTAGAAGTCAATGGAGACATAAGGCCTAGTACAGCTGATTGCAAGATAAGCCAAGATCAGGAACACAAAATCCCTCTCCTTGCTGTGGAAAGTCCTATTGAATCGCACCGTTGAAGTAGCCGTCGGATAACAGCTTGTATAATTGATTCCGTTTAGGCCTACTTGAAGTCCCGTGGGTGTTCCTACCCACTTGCATCCACTTGGGAGTTCCTACCCACTTGCATCCACTTGGGAGTTTCTGTCCACTTGCATGCTCGACACTCTTGGTGGCTACAGTGATGCATCTGTGATCGCCAACAAAAGCAGCTTGTAGGAGGTCCTCAATCTGTCCCCGTGTGGGTTTTCTCGTAACGAATTTGCAAACCTATGTGGTGGTCTCCAATGAGGCCACCAAGGTAGAGTAGCTGGAGCACTTTTGAAAAAAGATTGTTGAGGGCGGTAGAGTACCAGAAATCGTTGACAAGTGTTTTGTGACATATAGTGCTGATCCAGTGAGCAGAAGAAAAAGATTATGACAAGGGGGAACGGGACATGTAGAGAGGAAGAAAATGGGGGTAACAGCTGGGCCAACAAGAAATGTCTTTTTTTTTTTTTCTCTTGGGGGGGGGGAGTTTGAGTCAAAAAAATGACCAGAGGGGTCTTGACTGCCATGTGGAACCATGAGTAGTTTGACCTCATCAAATATCCCCTAGTCATGCTCTAGCTAGGGAACATGTTTTTTGTTTTGTGTGTGTGTGTGTGTGTTTGGGGGGGGGGGGGGGGGGGGGGGGGGGGTTGATACTTGAACTGTTCCAAGCTTTTTGGGAAAATTTGAAAAGTCCCATTCTTTACATGGTCAATACTTCTTGGGAGCATGGCTCTTTCCCAGACTGTCGGAAGGAAGGATTACTCAAACTTCTAAAAAACAACTTTGTGACTCACTTGAAGAATGGTGACCTAAAACATTAATGCATGTGGTCCATAAATTGGTTGCGAAAATGATTGTGAGGAGGGTAGCTGATTTGCTGAATGCAAAATTGCATCCACAACAGTATGGTTTGTTCAATGTCGACAAATATATGATAATATAGCCAATGCCTATGTCGCTATGGAGTATGCTAATTGCACAAGACAGGGTGTTTTGATCATGCAGGTGGATATTGCTAAGGCATTTGACACGATTTATTGGGAGTTCATTAAACAAGTCATGGTGGCCCTAGGTTTTGGAGTTAAAATGCAGAATGTCATTTTCTGGTTGTATCAGGGTGGTACTGTCCAATGTCTCCTACAAGGTGAATTGTTTGATGCTTGGCCTCTGGGGAAGTCTGTTTGCTAGGGTTGTCCTTAGAGTGCCCTTTTGTTTGCTATTGCCACCCAGTCGTTGCTGCGCACTCTTGACAAAATGGTTGCTATGGGGTAGCTCACAGGCATTTGCATTCCAAGAAATAAAGGCTTTCTGGCGCGGGCATATGCAGATGATACCTTTTGATCTTACATGTATTATGCAAGTGCTAGATATGTATGGCAATGCTGTTGGTTACGTATAAATTTCTCAAAATCCAAATTGCTCCCAATGAAATGTATGGATTGGCACTATAATTTATGGTCTGGAGAAGGCATTGTCAGACACTTGGGATACCCCTTGGGTTGGGGGTTCACAGCCAAACAGGCATGTGATTGGGTGCTCCAAAGACTCAAATCAAACTTGAAATACTGGAAATTGTCTACATGGCCATTGCATGTACGATTGCGCATAGTCCAATCGATCATTATGGCATATGTTCAGTTTTATCTTCCATTGATTAACTGGCAAAATGTGGATTTACGCTTTTACACTATGGAAGCCATGGAGTTATTTTGGAAACAAAGCCCATTAAGAAAGGCTTGAGGCTCCTCAAATATCAGTCCTAAATCACATGGAGGTCTTAATGTCATGACTCTACATTTCCATGTGCTGGCTAGAAAGGCAAACCGTGATTCCAACATTTATGGAACAAAAACAGTCTTGGACAATAATGATGTCAGTCTTGATGACCACCATGTCTACTTCTGCATATGGTAATTGGATTCCCACTCATTGGGATGTGATAGTTGGGAAATTTGAAGGTTGGATTGCGGGTTGCTCATATATCAACCGCATGTTGAAGGACTGGAAGCTTATAATGTCTGCTATTTCATGGTATGGTAGGGAAGCTCCTCAAGGCAATTCCATGCGCTTGGAAAGTATCCATTGGTCTTCTCTACATCCTCGGTCTCTAGCTTTTCAAGAGCCTCGAAAAGCATATTCCCTTGCAAGGTTTGCCATAAATCAAATAGAAGATGTTGTGGATGATAGTGGCATGGTACTTTCTTTTCCGCATGCTTCTAGAAGATATGGGCTTGGTATCAGGCCACTATGGAGAAAGCTCAAAGATATGTTGCATCCTCTCGAACCAGTGCCTCCTTTAGATCCACATGATAGAATGCATGATTGGGCTTTCCAACATCCTGATGGAAGTAGATTACGATTGCATATGATTACCGCGGCCTCCATATACTGCCATTTACTTCCACGGCCATGGACACAGGAGCATGCGAATCATTTATGGGTTCTAAATAAACCTCAAACTTGGTGGAAGAAACACCTGCAATGTATATGGAAAAATGGTCTTCCGCTCAAACAAAGATTGTTTCTATGGAGATGTTTGACTAGAACGTTGCCCGTTTCTAATATTCTTATGAAACGTGGTATTGCATCTAACAGATGTTGTAGATGTCATAGTCACATTGAGACTGTGCCACATCTGTTATGGCATTGTACTTATTCCAGACAGTTCTTGACACGTCTAGCTGATGATCTGGCTGCTTGTTTCCCTCGTAGAAGATGCTCCAAGAACTTTTGGCTTTTTGGTGTGGGAAATCCAGGATTACAGGATAACGCTATGTTCTTTTCGTGGGTTAGATTTTGGGCACTTTGGACAATATGGCAAATGCGCAATACTCATATTTGTCTTGCCCAGTTTGAGCTGTTTTTCCAATGCTTTTGAGTTAATCCCACTTTGGGTTAACTCCTTGTAGTTTTTTTCCATAATAGAAGCTTGATTTTCACTTTTTTTTAAAAGTGTGTTGGGGAGGGGGGGGGTTGCTGCTCAAGGGGAGGAGCAAAGATCCAGCTTGCTCTTGATGTGACCCTGAATTTCTCTTAAGGATTGTGCTTGCTTTCTTGTTTGACTTGAAGGATGCTTCTGAAAATTTTTCTCTATGGATAGTGCTCAAAGTTTGTTTTTTCTTTGTTTTTATGTGTGGCTTGCGTGTGCATGCGTGTCTGCAGCACTAGGTCAGCTTGGTATCTCAACACTGGTTTTCCTATTATTTCCACCAGTGGTGAGTTTGTGAGACCAATTGTGAGTGAGCCTCCTCTGAGAGACTGGACGACAATTGACAAGCTGCCAGAAGCGGACTTATGGAATGTTTTGGCTCTGTTTGCAGGCTATATGATCCTCGTGTACAGGAATTGCATTTGTTACTAGATGAAAGATTTTTTCCTACAGCAGAATTTTCAGAAGCTACCATATTGGATGTGCTGGTCCAGTTAGGTCTAAAAAAGTCATTGGGTTTAAAAGATTTAGTGGACAGTGCAACTTGTGTTGCAACCATGGATTTAGTGGATGAACAGAGAGCCTTTGAGATGGGGAAATGTTTACTTGCACACATTGATAGCTTAGCTCTAGAACTTGAAGGTCAACCTGCTGACGATATGATGATGTCTGATCCTGCACATTATTCAGAAACTTCGGTCAGTTTGGGCACAGAAGAAACCATGGATGAGCAAAGTCTTGGTTTTGAAGATACAAGATTTGCAAAGAAGTCTGAACCAGCTTATGATGTTTTTGATAACAGTGATGACAGGCAGTTCTGGCTTGAACTAAGAGGTATCAGTTGGTGTCCAGCTTTGATTGATGCTCCAGCTCTAGAACTTCCATGGCCTAAGGGACTGAAAAGATTGCTAGTTCCTCCTAAGATCATAAGGCCGAAGGCCCAGATGTGGTTTGTATCTGCAACTATGCGTATACTTGAAGGTGACTTCAGTTCAAGGATGATGATGTCTAAACTTGGGTGGCTAGAGAAGCCGAATTTAAGTATTTTAGCCATGCAACTGATCGAACTCTCTGAAAAGCATGCTCAAGTCCAATCAGAATGCTCTTCAGGATTAGAGACAAAAGAGAAAGACACAGGATTAGAGACAAAAGAGAAAGACACAGGATTCAATAAAATCCTTGACCAAATAATTCCATCACTTTACAGACTTTTGGAAGAGTCTCTTAATTCTGAAAATATCCTTAGCTTGCAGTCAATGCTTGAGGGCACTTGCTGGGTGTGGGTGGGAGACAGCTTTGTTCTCCCTAAAGAGGCAGCTTTTGATTCACCCTCTCATTTTCAACCCTATTTGCATGTAGTTCCATCAAGCATGTCTGGATATAGAGGTTTTCTTTCAGCATTGGGAGTCAGGGAGACATTTGATATCATGGACTTTGTCAATGTACTGCAACGTGTATCAGTAGATATGAAAGGAAAAGCGTTGAGCAAAGAACTCCTTGACTTCGCAGTGCGAGTGTTGGAAGCCATTGATGAGTTTTTACTTGCTGACAACTTTGTCGTGAATGAAAGCTTTTTGAGTGCAGTATTGGTTCCAGATGCAAATGGTGTCCTTAGCCCTGCCAAAGATCTTGTCTATAATGATGCACCTTGGCTTGCAAAGAGTGTACCAGGGCTAGCAGAGATGAAACACTTTGTTCACCCAAGTGTACAGAATGAACTGGCAGATAGACTTGGTGCTAAGTCATTGCGCTATCTATCCTTTGTAGACAAGGAGATGACCAAGGATCTGCCATGCCTCTCATTAGATGACATATCCAAGATCCTTGCAAACTATGGGGAGGAGGAGTCTTTGCTATTTGATCTCCTTGAGATTGCTGATAAATGCAAAGCACATACAGTACATGTTTTATATGACAAGAGGGAACACCCTCAGACTTCTATTCTTCAACCAAATTTAGGTGAGAACACATCAGTTTACCTATCACACTAAAGGTGTACTTTGATGAAAATGTAAAGGTTATTCTATATTTTGTTATGTTCAGGTCAATTCCAAGGAGTTGCCTTGACAGTCGTGTTTGAGGGCGCTGAGCTCACTACAGAGGAAGTCTGTAATTTACAAATGTCCCCATCATGGAGGAGTCGAGGACAAAGTAGTAATTACGGTGGAGGTCTTCTAAGCTGCTATAATATCGCAGACTTTTTGCTGTTGGTGTCTAGTGGATGCCTGCATCTGTTTGATCCGTCAGGTGTGGTTTTAGCACCTTCTATTACCAATGGGAAAGCTTCATCAACCAGATCTCCACAGGGCAAAGTCTATACTTTGCAAGGTAATCTCAGTCTAATTTCAAAAAGATGCTACATAAGGGTTATCTCTTCTCTCATTTTTTGGTTTTTTTTTTTGTTTTTGTTTTTTTTCAAGAATAGATCCTTCTATTAAAATAAAAATCTGCCAAGAAGTGTGATACAACACTGTCTATGACAGTAAGAAAATAGAAAAGATGAAGGGGGGACTCCCTCCATGGTTGACGTCTCTCGGAGGGGGCCTGTTATGACCGTTGTGCCCTGCTTTTGGGTGAAGAAGGGTCCGGTGCTCCAGGCGTGGAAGGAAGCAGCCCCTTGTCTCTGCATGTGCTTTGAGTCCCCTGCCAAGTGCTCCAGGCATCCCCACAGGTTGTGGATGTGATCAACCCAGATAGCTTGAATGGTCTCTGTGGGGGTAGTGCACTGACCTGCAATAGTCTCACGGCAGCACGCTCACCCAGTGTTGGCATGTGCCAGTCTTGAGGGGACAGGGGCTGTGGCCATTGTGAAATGCAGCAGTGCAGAGTACAAGAGCCAGGCCACCTCCGCTGTCCTCATAGAAGAGTGCTCTGGCCTCCCCCTGCAAGTCTTGAGGGGACGGGCTGTGGCCATTGTTGCCATTGAAATGCAGCGGTGCAGAGTACAAGAGCCAGGCCACCTCCGTTGTCCTCATAGAAGAGTGCTGCTCTGGCCTCCCCCTGCCTGGCCTCCCAAGTAATGGTGTGCAGCCAGTGGCGGGGTCTGGTCTACCAGGAGGTGATGTACTAAATGGTGGCGAGGAGGACCTGGTTGGCCACTACTGCCCAGCCAGCGAGGGAGAGGCAAGCGGTGCACAAGCAAAGAAGTTTGCTCTGAATGCCCAAGAGGGGGGCGATCTGCCACTTTGAGGTGATGTCAAGTCCCAGTGCTAGTTGATCTGAGCCGTTGAGGCGAGCCGAAAATCCTTGATTGCTACTGCAAATCAGCGGACGTTCCCCTCAGAGCCTCTAGGTCTGTAGGGGTGTCATCTTAAAGCTTGGAATTAAGGAGCTCCTCAAGAGTGCGGATGGGAAGGTGGACCCTGGAGTCGTGTGTCCTTTGCCTAGAGGAAAGAATGTATCGCCTCCACTAGGAAGAGGAATAGAAAGGGCACTAGCGGGCAGTCTCGCCCCACAGAGCACGAAATGGCAAAGCGATCTCCTGTCTGTCTGTGTATGAAGACGCGGATGAGGGCACTGGAGTAGATGGCAGAGAGGCCTCGAATCCAAGATGTGGATCATAATCCCCTCCAGGAAGATCATACGCCTTCTCGAAATCGAGGAGGAGCACTGCAAGGTCCTCTCCCTGCATCCTGGCTGTTGTGGTGGCCTCCCAAAAAGTGATGTTGTCCAGGATGCTCCCATCCCAAATAAATCCTACCTATGTCGAGGGGATCAGATCCGAGAGGCGCCACTGAACCTGCAGCACCACCTACAGTGCCGCCTTCAATCCTGTGCAGCCCTTGCTCTGTCCAGCAGCGCCGTCCCCCACTTTTTACTGTGTCGCCTCTGCCCAGCAACTGCGCCGTCTCCTTACCTACTACCTGGCTGCGCCTCTTCACCTGTTGCTGTCCTGTGCAGAATTTCCGCCTGCTGCTGCAACAACACAGCATTGCCAGTTCTCAGTTCTGCTCCCTCTTCCCACCCACCCTTGCTCAGGCCCCCAAGTCAGCAACTAGTAGGGGAAAACATGTCTTAACCCCTAGAGGGGGAACAAGATGGTGAGACAACCTTTCACACCCCCACAAAGGCACCAAATGCCTACCGTAGAAGACTGAGGGAAGGAATCATGTCCCTTGGCTCACGAAGGATTACGAAGATGGCCCGACGAGATGAGGCCCTTTATGAGGAGCTACAGCTGCACATAAGGATAGAGATGAACACCATGCGACATGAGCGTGAAAAGGAATGGACCGAGCAGATGCATGCCCAAAGGAAAGTGATATACGAAACGCTGAAGGAAGAGATATATGTCCAATTGAAGGGAGAAATGCAAGCCCAAGTACGGGTTGAGATGGAATTAGCCCAAGCCTTGATGCACACGGAAATGAAAAAAGAGATACATAAATGGAAGGATGACATGCTCCGAGAGATTGGCACAACAGTTGCATCGTACGAAGGCACTTTGAAGACATGTATGGCTGACTGCGAAAAAGACATCACAGAAATGAAAAACACTTTGGAATCATGTAAGGCAAAAGTGGCTGCGGGTGAGAAGGAAATGCATTGATGGGCTGAAATTGCCAGTGCCACAAAGAAACAAATTGAGGAAGTCAACCCATGGATTGAAGTAGTAAAAAAACAGAAGGATACACCAGTCAATAAGGTAGAGGTGATGAATGCTACATTGGAAGAGGAAGCCAAGGGACGGGCACGTGCCTTACATGTACGTGTAGTTCGGTGGGAAGATAAGGGAAATCCCCAAGAGGATGCAAAAGCTCTTGCAACAAAAATTGGAGCCACTGATGTACCCATTATCGGAACATGGCGAGTAGGCAGAGATGAAACCAGGGCGAAGATATTGATCATCAGGTTTGGTGACTTGGAGAAGAAGAAGGCCTTCCTCTCCAAAAGGATGGCCCTTAAGGGGGAAAAAATTTATTTGGATGAGGACCTTACACTGGCACAGATAGCACACCGGAAGGAACACATGCCGCGTGTGCTTGAGGCAAGGAAAGAGGGGAAATGGGCGGTATACAGAGATCGCCGAGTCATCATTACAGAGAGGAGGCCCGCTTGATGGTGCGCGGCCTATGAGACCTTGCGATTCACGGTGTGGAATTGCAACGGAGCCCTTAGAACAGATGCAGGATACTTTGAGGATACTTTGAGGATACTTTCAGACACAGTGATATTGCTATGTATACGGAGACCCATCAGTGCACAAACAAGAGGCTTCCTGACGTCCGGGGTTATAGATGGGAATCAGTTTTCCACCCTCAACCAGAGGACAGTGGGAGGTACCAGAGGATCTGGAGGAGTGGCAATACTTTACAGGGAGGAGCTTCGTGACAAAATACATGTGGTTTATAGAGATGCAGATGCGAGGTACATGTGGGTTCGAATATGCAGAGAGGGGCTCTGCGAGCTATATGTGGCGGTATGCTACTTCCCCCAGCCCACTCCAGGTTTGCACCATCAGGAGAGTCGCCCTATATACCACTATATGATGATATCATGAGGTTTGCCAGCATGGGAGATATAGTACTATTGGGAGACTTTAATGCACGTATAGGCACAGAGCAGACAGAGTTGTATGATACTCAAGAGGCTATGTACCGGGAGATCACGGTAGAGGATGTAGGGTTGCAGAGATTAGCCACAGGATGAGGGGGAGATTAGAGATTATGGCAGGCATTTTCTCACACTTGGGAGTGCACATGGGTTGGTCATATACAATGGCTTATCGAGATGGCAAGGATCAGATGCTCTCACACACTGGAACTCTAAAGGGGGAGCGAGCACAGTGGACTACTTGATGGGATCTCCTTCATTGATACCTGATGTGCGGGGTTTCACGATTTCCAGTAGGCCCATTGGCATAGCAGCCGATCATGCATACCTGAGTTTCACACTAGTAGGTAGATCCCCGAGAGATGGGCCAGCCACTCATCTACCTAGGTACCCGAGATATCAGTTTACACGTGAGACAGTTGGGGTTTATCAAGATGCAGTATCTGATGGCTTGACGCTTTAGACCCGCATAGCCCTCTGGACGAGATCACGAGAGGATTGGCAGGTGTACTACATGCATCCGCCTCATATGCGTTTCCTTGCACTATTATCCCTTCCCACCCCCGTAGCACTGCCCCACAGAACAGTTGGTATGATGATGAGTGTCGTGAGACACGAGCACAGCTACAGCGTGAGATTGCCATTGGGTCTCACACGCATAGACAGGCTAGGATGATCTTTCGGCGCCTTGTGCGGAGGAAGAAACGAGCCTATCTAGCTAAGCTAGAGGAGGAGATCTACCAACTCTTCCTGGGGAAGGACAGCAAGAGGGCATGGAAGATGTTTCAGGAGAGACAGCCTGGTACTCCGATTACTGCACGTGAGGCATGGCATACGTATGCTAGAGAGCTATATGATGCACCAGGACAGCCCCCCACCCCCCCTCCACTAGAAGCTAGACCGGCTAGCAGCACCTTTTTTACTATGCGGATGGTGCTAGATGCGATAGACAGGTTATAGAATGGAAAGGCACAGGATCATGATGGGCTAGTTGGAGAGCACTTCTCATATGCACGAGACACTTTGGCTCCGCTCATCGTACATGTGTTTAATCGTGCCATTTGTGAGGGTTTCCCGACAAGTTGGACAGAGCATATCATTGTACCACTCTTTAAGAGTGGGGACCCCATGGTACCAGGCCACTACAGGACGATCATGATTGGTCATTACTTGGCCAAATTATATGGCTCTATATTGGAGTCAGAGCTGAGGCGATGGGCAGAGAGGCATGGTCATCGAGCACATGGACAAGCTGGCTTTAGGAGAGGATTTACTACCTTGGATCACATACTGACACTTCGGTCACTTATTGAAGAGGGCAGGGCACAGAAGAGAAGGATATACTACTGCTTTGTGGACTTCTGCAAAGCCTTCGATACCGTACCACGTGCCAGGTTTATGCACAGATTGCATGACATTGAGGTACCCGAGGATATACAGTGGGGGATATATGCTTTGTATGAGTCTGTGACAGTCAGAGTCCGAGGTCTAGGCGGACTATCTGATAGGGTGACCAACACGATAGGGGTGAAGCAGGGATGCCCGCTATCGCCCACCCTCTTTGGACTATACATTGATGCGGTCTCTGATTATGTAGACAGATTGGGAGGCCCAGGGGCATGCTTGGCAGGGGTGTTGATACCCATCTTGTTATATGCTGATGATATTGTTCTAATCTCAGACTCTCTGGAGGGATTACAGAGACACCTGGATGCATTACAAGCTTTCTGTGCGGATAGAGATCTGACAGTGAACCTTGGGAAAACTAAGGTTATGGTGTTTAACGCCACACAGGCATGGGTGACGAGATCAGAGCCTCAGTTCACTTTCCGAGGGGAGCCGGTAGAGTACGTCGGGTCATATGTCTACTTGGGAGTTACTTTCACAGGACCGCGGTGCTCCCCGAAGGAGGCAGCAGTAGCTAGATTAGCTCGAGGGCATGCAGCCTTGGGGGCACTTGAGAGGCAGTGTGCACACATACAGTTTCAGGAGCCACGCACCAAATTGTGGCTATTTGATACGCTTGTCACACTGACCCTCCTGTACGGAGCTCCAATTTGGGGACCCAGTATACATCACAGATCTCAGAGAGGGACAGATGAGGGATGGAGGCAAATGGAGAGACCACTGATTATGATGATTACCCGCATGATTCAAAGCAAATCATCAATACCACATGAGATTGTTCGGGCTGAGCTGGGTGCCCCACCAGTAGTAACCGAGGCCCTATTCCAGGCAGTTACCTTTTTACAGCGGCTATGGGAGCTCCCTCCGCAGAGGTACTCCTGATTGGCATTGACCTCATCCATACAGTTGGCAGAGGATGGAGATACTCATTGTTGGTATGCTCAAATGAGATCATGGTTTGACCTACATGGTTTGTGGGTAGAGGCACTACCACCCTTTCAGTACAGTCTGGATTGTCCATTTTTGGATCTCACCCGCTCAGAGCAAAACCGCGTGATCAGGATGGATATCATTAGAGTGGACACAGAGAGGACATGGACTAGCCCCCTTGAGCCCTCGGGCACGAAAATGGCTTATTACAAGAGCCATTTTCTACACCTCTCACCGGATGATTTTATCACCCGCCCTGCGTACATGGATGTACACCTATCACATGGGATACGTTGTGCCATTGGGGACAGATCCAGACCTCATCACACCAGCTGCGGATTGAGACAGGGCGATATGTGCTTCAAATCTTGGATGACCGCATTTGTCAGCTATGCTACCAAGAGGTAGAGACAGAGGAACACTACATTTGCCGATGTACAGTCTATTATGAGATCCAAGGGAGATATCATTGGCTTTTCCGAGAGGGGTTTGGGCCGTTACGTAGGGTCATGGAGTTTGAGGATCAGAGATGCCTGGGATTGTTTCTACTTGAGCTCAGGAGACACAGAGAGACCCTCTTGGCAAACAGGAGGCCGAGCCATGATGTACCTAGACAGAGGACCCTAACAGATTTCTTCAGCACCAGCACCAGCACCAGCAACCTAGCCCACACACATCCTGATACCTTCTCCACTGGGCCATCAGGGCACCGACCACGCTCCCAGGGAGTCACCACTGATAGAGCAGTTATCTTATGTCGTGCTCGTCGGCCACGCCCACCAGGATCCCGACCACGGCATCCTCACCATTGCCAGATCAGAGCCATTATTGCTCGGCATCGGAGGCGCCTACCTCGCTTCTAGGAGCTCTCCATTCTAGACAGCCCCATGGCGGAGATACTTGAACTAAGGAGAGGGCAACACTTCAACTGATTGGCATACATGGATCTACCTGATATACATTTTCCAATATTTTCTACTCAGTATCATCTTGGAGTCTTATAGTTTTGTTCTTATAACTGTAGGACAATCAGTTTATTGTACTTTTTAGTCTCATTTAGTTGTTCTCTTTGATGAGACACCAACTTCAGATGTACTCTCAGTTTTGGTCTCATAGGCCACTATGGCCTCTTAGAGACGTTAATATATCATTTCATTTCATTTCATTTCTCCACTGGTGAATCTTGAGTCTCTCATCTCCCTCCTTGATGTGCCTACATGGGGTAGACCCTAGTGCACCTGAATTCAAAAGGCGGTGCAATCCGCTGCTCCGTTAGGAGTGTATATGCTGTAAAGGAGGCCAAGTCTGCTCTGTTAGGAGCATATATGTTGAGGGGGCCAAGTCTGGTCTCCTCAACCTCGAGAATCAGCCACTGTGCTTGTCTAGGGACTATCATGCCTGTGTCCCCACCACTCGGGGAGCCACTGACTCTCCCATATTCCACCCTGGTTCCCAAGGGGACCAAAAGCTGGGGACCAATAGGTGTGGCTCTTGCTGGCGGGAAGAACCTTCGCACAGCAATGCGTGTGGTGGGCAGTGAGGTGATGCTTATGAATCTTGAACCCATCAACGGTACGTCCCCACTAGGGCCCTTTGAAGGTTCGCCCTGACGGACAACTTGCACCTTTTGCACAAGGCTCTTCCAAGCCCGTGAACATTCCATGAGACAATCCTCATGGCTAAAAGCTAAGTAAGGTGCCATGGCTAGTATGTCCATGGCATGGATAATCTTTGAGGCAAGTTTTGATGGGGAGTAGTGGCAGTTGATGCGAGGGAAAATCCTCCCCATATAGGCTCAGATGCACGTGGAGAGATGTACCCACTCCTCCCCAACCTGCTTCCTGGTCTGCTCGGGTGGAACCTTCTCTCTATGGAGCCATCGGTAGACTCCACGCTTTGCTGTGAAGATGAGGTGGAAGAAGTTGAAGAGGTGTAGCCCCTTCTGACGTGGGATGAGATGAAGGAGCTCCATCCTGGTGTTCTCCTAGGAAGCACTGATGGTGTATGTGACACGAATGTTGGGGGGTGTGTGTGTGTGTGAAGAAGTGTGTGTGGTACGTGAGGAATGACGAGGAGATCTGCTGCCGACACCGCCTTCGCCTCTGTGCAGCACCGACGCCCCCGCTGTGCAGCGCCGTCTCTACCTCGGTGCTCCTGCTTCTTGCGCCTTTGCACACGTGAGTCTGCGTGTGTGTCTCTGCTGTGCGTGTACAGGAGTTCGCTGCTCGTGTTGGTGTTTTGACGTGTCTTGTTTTCCCTCTGTCAAGGCTTCCTGCACCCTCTGTGTGTGTACAGTGAACAGTTTGTATCTCTTCAGTGCTTGGTTTGGCATGGCCTCTTCTCCAGACCAGTTGGCTTCAGACCAGAATGGGAATTTCAAGGTTTACCATCACGCTCACAAGAATCATGAGCATAGGAACAAGGTTCTCTGTACTGAGCTTGGCAAATCTCTCTAGGAGTCTCGGTTTGATATTCCTCTCCCTAAGGTGGTCTCACCACCGAATAAATTCTTAGAAAATGTTGCAGTGGTTTTCATCCCGGGCAAGATGCCTCTTGCAATTGAGGTGGTACAATGGATAAATTAGAACGGCAAGGAAATGTAGTTGATGGTGTGTACTAGGCTGCAAGAGGCACTCAGTTGGTTCATGTATTGCCATGGTCAGCGAATAAGGACTATGAAAATGTCATTAAGCATAAATGCCCGGTGTGGGTCATAGTGAAGCATTTACATTTCCGTGAACATTTGCCTATGTTGGCTGCTTCATTGGGTAAGGTTATTTGTCCTCCTCAACCTGTTGAAGATGGAAAGTTGTTCCCTCGGTCTCTATTGGAATAAAATGTACTGATGATAGACAACTTGGGATTGGCCATCGGAACTATGAGCTTATTTGGGGCACTTCTACTGGTGCATGCTTTAAATGTAAACAGTTTGGGCATATTTCCAATAAATGTCCTACTGTCGTTCATAAACCACCAACTGTGGCCTAGCCTCCGGGGGCATCAGTTTCACCTTCTAATTCTACTGCAAATGCCATTCTTGTGTCGCCCTCTACTACTTTGGCTAAGCAGCAAGAAAAACTAAAAGGCTCATTGCCTATAGTTAATCAGCAAGCCTCCATCAGTAAGGTTGTGCCATTTGCCAAGTCTAAAGGGAAAAGTATAGTGGATCATGATGGTTTTATTGCCCCGAAAAAGACTTTCAAGGTGCCTTTGTACAAAACCCGTGATTGGACCCAAACTTCAGAGAATGTAGCTCACAATGTGGATTCTTTAGTGGCTAATGTTTTCAATGCAAAAGCGAATCCTGCTGGCAATGCGGTCTCACATAATTGGGTTCAAGTTTGTACTAAAGGTACTTAGTTCATTGATAAGCATGATGTTATTTGGAATGTATTTTGCGAGATCCAGGCGGGGGGGGGGGGGGGGGGGGGGGGGGGGGGGGGGGGTCGGCGCATATGGATGAGAGTTAAATCCCCTCATTTCTCTAATATTGTTCCAATAAAGTGTGTTACCTATAATGTACAGGGTATTTGCAATCCTCATAAATGGAGAAGTTTATGGGATTATGTACATATGACGAGACCAGATATAGTTTGTTTGCAAGAACACAGTCAGCATGAGTATGGTGGCGAGTTTGGCCATTTTGCTAGATATGAAATTTTCTATGGTGGAAGCAAACAATTCTCCAGTGTTGCTTTTCTTTTGCGACATGAACTGGAGCCGGCATTGGGAATTGGCAATTTGTTGGTTGTACCAACTCTCTTCGATTTCAGCAAGTTGGGGACGGCCTCAAATGGGGAAGAGGGAGCGGCTGCCATAAGAGTCCTCCAAAGAGGAAAGACCAAGGGCGGGAATAGAGCAACTGCACCTGAGAACTGGAAGGGAATGTGGGGGGCGGGAAGAGAATGTGGGCCGGGAAGAGGATGTGGGCGAGGGGTCGGGCGCAGGTGGGGCATACGGCAGGGCGGGAAGACAAAGGCAGGTGGGGAGGAGGCGGGGGCACATGGTGGGGAATCCATTGCAAAGTGGTGGAGGCGGAACGGTGGGCACGGGACAGGAAGCAGCAAAAAAGGGGGGGAGGGTCTGCTTGCTGATTGGCGCTGCAGGCCACGGGAGGGAGGAGGCAGAAGGCAGGGGGGTTGAGCAGAAGGGGCTGGCAAGAGATGGAGGATCACGTTACTGCAGAAATTTTGGAAGAGTAGAGGGCTTTTCAATAGCCCTTTGTTGGAGCAGGCCAGTGTTGCTGAACCTCCTATGAAGGGCAACTGGCCTTCACTAGTAATTGATTTGATGTTGGACTGCTGTTCTACTGGCCAGCCTATATATTGGCATCTAGAAGATGCCCATCTGGTGTGCCCATGTCACCCTGGGAGGTCTTGCTGGTGCTACCTGGTCAATCCATTGCCTGTGCTAGACGTGCCCCATATATGCTCTCTATGTTTACATTGGTTCATGTGTTTGTGGTATGGTTACTAATTTGCGTTTTGATGCATGTCTCTACAGGTACAGATATACCTCAAAGGTTTTCTGATCAGTTTCTACCATTTGCCATTAATCAAAATCTTTCATGGGCAAAGCCAAAGACTACCATATTGCGCATGCCATTATACATGGAGTCGGTGTCTGGTGAGGCAAAAAAAAGCCTCAGAACTCGATCTAGTGAAGAAGTTCTTGACTGCATCCTGAAAAACTTCATCAAACATGCGCCCACAGCATTGTTGTTCTTGAATTCAGTTGAAGCTGTAAGCAAGCTAACATTCACTTCTATTAACAACTTTAAAACTGTAAACTGGTTAGTTCCTGAAATGGTGTTAGAAGTTAGAAGTTTTTAATTTTTAAGATTAAACAGGCACATGATTCATGAACATGCCAGTGCCTTGTTCTTTGCAGAATAAAATTTGTAGACGGTACTGTATCATACACAATTCTTGCGTCCCTTTATTGACCTTCATTTATTTTCATAATAATGAAGGAATGTAAATACAAATGTAATTATACAATATACAATGTCAATAGGAATATAAAGAACAAGAAAAAGAAATAAATAAAATATGTATGCATGTATGGACGCATATATACAAATAAATATTCTTGCCTTTTTGAGTGCTCTCGAACAAACACCCTTTTATTGGTCAAAAGTGAAGTAAAGGGGTTAGGGGAGGCGGTGCTTAGCTCCATACTAGTAAGGGTGTCGTAAATAAGTTTAAATACTTTTGAGAGATTATAGGCAACTAGCAAGCATTTTCAAAAAGCAAAATAGAGTAATGTTTGACTCCATCATATCTAGGGCAGCAAGCAGAGATTCTGCCAAGTGTACTCCTAAGTTGAATGATGCAATTAAGTTAAAAAGGACTAAAAAGCCGTTCAGGGCTCCTACCTGAAAACTCCCTCTTGCTTGTGGATTGAAGATTGAATCAGAGTAAAATGGCTGGAGGCTGAATGTCTAACAATACTACTTTGCGCTCAAAGAAAGGGAAGAAGAAGCCTCAGCAGCCCTTGGCCAATCGCTGAAATCTTATGCAGGAAGATGCTGTTTGGGCTGTGTTTGGGGCTCACTTAGGGCTACAAGGTGCACCAGACGGCTGAGGAAAATAATGCCATGAAGGTTCCAGGGACTAGGGTTGTGCATGTCTGAAATTTGATGAGCACAAGCCTAAATACATTGTGTCACGTGATAATCTCACTGCATAAATTTACTATTGTTTAGCATGATAGGATTTTACTAAAAGCCCAATTTGTGAGACCTGTTAACAGGTAGGAAAGATAACCAGAGTGAAAGCAGGGACTTCATTGGGTAAAGTTTTTTTCCAGAAAAGTTTAAAACTCTTTCTCTGTTAACACTGCAGGTACACATGTCAAAGTGGGAAGTTGATGAGCATAGCTCAAGGGAGTATTTCTCAGTTAAAGTTGACCCAGCATGTGCTGCGTTGCGTAATCCCTTTCTGGCAAAGAACTCCAGAAAGTTTCAGCTTTCAACAATCTTCAACAGCTTAACTAATGCGACAAAGATGAACACTATAGATGTTTTTATCAATCAAGATGGTAACTGCATCATGGATAAGTGGCTCGTTGTATTAAGCTTTGGATGTGGTCAAACAAGGACTCTTGCACTCGACAGGTAATGGCTCTTAATATTTCATCATTATCAAACAAGGTGTTTTATTTGTACAAGTATTCCTCCACTGTCTCACTGTTTCAAGTATAGTATTTTTCTTTTGTAAGCTCTTTGGTAGTGAGTATCTTTGTGAAATTAGCCCTAAAGTGACCTTTAAAATTCTGCGATGGATAGTCTAGGGTAGGCTGGTCATTTATGTCTCATCTCCACCAGAAGAAATATGGCTCGGTGAGTTCCTGACAGGCTACAGCACCTAGAAGGGCAAGCTATTCATGAAGGAGATGGATCCTGGCAAACATATCAAGGCTAGTTTTTCTTCCATTCTACCTTGCAAACATGTAAAACATACAATAGCAGGCCAAGAATTCCCGTCAGTCAGAGATTGTGTTACTTTTTTTGATCCTTGTACCCAAGCTCTGACTTTTCCACAAGGCCAGAACAGGAGTACCAGAAAAAGCAGGGTGATTAGCGCAACCACTCTGTTTAAGGTCTTGGACTGTGCAGCCCACACTCTACTGAGAGATCTCAGACACCTACAGGGTGGACGCCCACCTTGTATGACAGAGATACATGGAAACCCCTCTTGGGAAAAGCTGGTGAACTGGCTCGGATACAAAACTAAAACAGAACCCCAGGGCTATGAGGTTTGTAAGTTGGAAGAGCCCTCGTCCTTAGAAGCCTGAGGCTATACCAACATCGTGCTGAGCTGTTTGACCAAACCCTAGTGTCACATACGACCAGTGCCCATCCCAATGGGGTGTATGGCTAGAGCACAGCCTAGGCCTGAACTAGAGTCTTGGCTTTCAGGGTATTCCATTGTGGTATTACCAAGTAGTGAGTTTTCAGTTACTTAGACCTAGAAAGCACACTTATCATTATTTTGCTAATTATTAGCTCTCTCAACTGTTTGGTGCCAAAAGTGACCCTAAAGTCATTACTACTTTAGGAGTCCCTAAGCATGGGCCCCTGTTCAGGCCAAAGTTGTAACCCATCATAGTTTTTCTATTTTGGATATAGCAGTTGGTACATGGAGGGTGGATGGGAGCCTCTTAGAGCTGCTTCGGACTTCAGGAGGTATAGATTCATCAAATATCCTTGAGAGGTGGTCCATCCGTTGCTGAGTGACAGAGGCAGTGATGTAGTGGATCAATTTAGGACCCTAAATTTTAAACTGGGGCATCTATAGTTGTCTGGAAGCCAAGCCATTGGTGCTTCATTTATTTGAAGGAATATAGTCTATGCCCGGGTGGTTTAATGGATTATTTTGCATGATTGCCTCTTGTGTTTGGATCATGTACAAACCACTGTCGCAAGGATAGAGGAGATAATTTGTTTTGAAATTTTGACAGGAAATTTCTATCATATAATCTAAGTCCTGTTGCTGGTGTTGCTGCACATGTAGCTCGTAATGGTTCACTGCCTTCATCCCCGTTAAAGAGCAGCATTTTGTGCCCATTGCCATTATCATTCAGCTGTAAGCTTCCAGTTGCAGTTCTAGGTTGCTTTATTGTTTCCCACGAAGGCTTTCGGCACCTATTCCCAAGCTGTTCAGTGAATGATTTTGCTGCAAAAGTTCCAGTTTCCTCAGGCTCACAACAAGCAAGCTTTCCCATACACCTTGTGTGGAATCAAGAGCTGATGGCTTGTGTGCGTGAATCATATACACAGCTGCTTATTGAGTCTATGTACACAAGACAAGACTCATCTTCTAAAAGTACCCATTTTGTCAACTCACAAATACCTAAAGGAACATGGAAGATGCTGGCCGATCAATCTTACTCTTTGTGGCCTATGTCTCAAAAACTGAGATCAGCTCCACTCGAAGTAACACAAGAGTCAAACTGGGGAGGATTAGAAAGACAATGGTTGGTAGAGCTGTTAATCAGACCTATGTTTGTGCGGCTTGCAGATCTTCCTCTTTGGAAACTACACGGAGGATTACTTGCTAGGGCTACCGAGGGCATGTTTCTCTCTAATCCAAGCACAGAACAGAAAAACCCTTTACCACCAGAAGCTGTTTGTGAGTTTCTGAAAGAGCACTACAAAGTCTTTGCAGTGCCTTGTGAGCTTACGAAAGAGCTAGAAGATGCTCGGGTTGGCATTAAGGTCATCACACCGAGGATGGTCAGATATCTTTTGTGTGCATTACCTATGGTGCCCAAAATTTCAACTGTGGACAGATATGTTGAGCTCCTCGAGTATAGTTGTGCGGACTTCGAGAGTGTATGCGAAGAAGGGCTGGAGAGAGCTGAGAACTCCAGCACCGTCTTTGTAACACATGAAGGAAGCAAAAGTGAGAGTTCTGCTGTGCAGATTTCTCCTGGAGAAGAAGTGGCGTTTTTGAGGAACAAAAGGTCTGTAGGGTTTCAAGATACAGGGGGCAATGCGCTGGATATTGTGACTAACATCCGGCAAGCTATATTGCAGTTTGGGAAGGGTGTTGTAGAAGACTTCAGCACAGAGTCAGGTCTAAAAGGTACAGTGCAGAAACATTCCTCTGACCCACCTGGTGGCAGCTCGTCAGCAACTAAATATGAGAAATGGATAAATGAGCTTAAGGGATTGCCATGCCCAACAGCAACTACTGACATTGTTCGATTGGGGAGGACAGAAACTTGGGTTGGAAATAGTGAACAGCAGAAGCTGTTGATGCCTTTAGCTGCAAGATTTATTCACACAAGCTGTCTAGACAGACCTCTTCTTCTGAGACTATTTAATGATTCCTCTGTGCAAGAAATTCTAGAAATAAAGCCTTTCACAACCCAGCTCTTGTCTCATAATATGTCATTTGTGCTGCCTAAACAATGGATTAAGAGAATAACTTCTGCTCCTTGGGTGGCATGGGATTATCATAGTGAATCAAAGGTGCAATCTCCAACTTCTGAGTGGCTACGCATGTTTTGGAGGAATGTTGTAGTGTCAACAGAAGATCTTTCGTTGTTTCAGCAGTGGCCTTTACTTCCTGCTGTACTTGGTTCAACAATGCTGGTCAAAGTACAATATCTGGATCTAATCTTCATTCCACCAAGATCGGAACCACTGGTTGATATGGTCCCAACCAATGAAGGGACTAGTGAGGATGGCTCTAGTCAAATGGAAGATTTTTGTGATGTGACTGACGCTTATCACAGGGCTTTTACAGAAGTCCAGGAAAGTTATCCTTGGTTGTTTCCATTTCTACAACACTGCAAGGTCCCCATCTTTGATCAGAGTTTCTTAGACTGCAAAGCGGTGAAGTCCTGTCTTCCTGTGAAAGGGCAGAGTCTCAGCCATGTCATCAGGTCAAAGCTGTTGGCCGCTCAACAATCTGGACATCTCATAACATCTGAAATTAGCATGTCGTCTTCAGATTGTGATGCTCTATTCTCGCTTTTAGCAATTGAGTTCCATTCTGTTCCTTCTATGGCTTCTGCTTGCACTCCTGCGGACCTTGCACTATTGAGGTCTCTACCCATACACAAGACAACCATCGGAACTTACACATCCATTGATGGATCATCTCATTGCATTGTGACACCAGAAGCCTTTTTCCAACCCCAAAATGATCATTGTTTGCAACATTTTCCTCCTGACATGGGTGGCACTTACTATAAAGTTCTTGGCATTCGAGAGCTATCAAACAGTGAAATACTTTTGAAGTTCTGTTTTCCCCACTTTGATGGTACAAGTGCACAGGATCAGGAACGCATTTTGTTTTATGTGTACTCAAACTGGGAGATTTTGCAGCATGATGATGGCGTTGTAGCCGCTTTGGCAGACACAAAATTTGTATCAAATGGAGACAGCACACCCAGCATGTTGTTCCAACCGCGAGAACTTTTAGATCCAACAATATCTTTGTTTAGGCAAGTTTATAGACAGAAATTGTTTAGATTTCCAGCTGGAAGATTCACTAGTGATAAATGGCTCGATATCCTCCGGAGAGCAGGGTTACGCAGCACAGTGGATGCAGAGGCTTTGTTAGAATGTGCAAAAGAAGTGGAAGAGATGGGAATGGAGGGTATGAGGACTACGAATGGGTCAGAAAAGTCGAGGTTTGCTCAGGAAGAAGTATCTGAAGAGGTGTTTGTGACTGCGAGCACTGTTGTGGAGGCTATCTTGGCAAACTTTGCATCTGTCTATGGAAGCAGCTTTTGCCAACCATTGAGTGAAATTGCATTTGTGCCAGCTGAAATGGGACTTCCTATCACAAATGGAAATGGTGGAAGGAGAGTACTTGCTTCCTACAAAGAAGTGGTTTTGATGAAGGATTGGCCCCTGGCTTGGACTTGCTGTCCTATACTTACGAAGGCAAGCTTAGTGCCTCCCGAGTTCTCATGGCACTTATTACATTTGCAAAGCCCTCCCCGCTTTCGGACGGTTCTTAGACATCTTCAGGTGATACTTTTATTTATGTTTTGTAAAACAAACTTCTTCATAGAGTCATAAAAGTAAGCCATTGATACTATTTTTTGGACACAGATGGTAGGGGAACACGATGGAGAGGATATCCTGGCAAGGTGGCCTTCTGTGCAGGGTATGATGACGGTGGAGGATGCTTTCTTAGAGATACTCAAGTATTTGGACAAAAACTGGGGCAATCTTTCTATGCTTGGTAAGTGTTTATCTGTTGAAATTTTCTACCATTTTAAAAAATTGTGACAATTGCAACAATCTATAGGTGTTGCTGTTCTACTTGGGTGTATAAGGTATAGTAAGTTGCCAAGGATGCCACGTTCTTCGCAATACTGATGCACGCGTGCAGGTGTGTGTGTGTGTACACATGCCTGCATGGGTGCTGCGTATGCATGTGTGCGTGTGCATATGCATGTATGCATGTTCGTTTTTGACTATGTACAAAGAGGATTGCTACATTAACTGATTTGAATGTTGAAATGGTGCAGACAAAACGTTGTTACAGAAAGTTCCCTTCATTCCAGTCTCCAATGGCACACGTCTATGCTCTGCAAACAGGATTTTTGTGCGGCTTGAAATGAACCTTGCCCCCTTTGTGTTCCAGCTTCCAAGTTCTTACCTTCCATTTGTGCAACTGCTCACTGACCTTGGAATGCAAGAGTCCCCAACTTTTGCTAGGATGCAGAGTCTGCTGTTCCAAATGCAAAATGCCTGTGGATACCAGCGTCTCAACCCAAACGAGCTCCATGCTGTGTTGAAAATCTTGGATTTCATGTTTGGGATTGCTGCAAATGATAACCAGTCTCACACCTTGGCAGATGGTGCAGTTGTGCCTGATGATGCAGGCAGATTATTGCATGCGCAGGCTTGTGTCTATATTGATGCACCTGGCTGTGCAATGGTAAGAAAAATAGACACTTCAAGGTTGAGGTTTGTGCATCCCCATCTTCAAGAGGATCGTTGCAACTGGCTTGGAATACGAAAGCTCTCTGAAGTTGTTGCAGAGGTAATCTTTTTTGAAGAATTATAAAAGCTAGTCGTTTCTTAAGGTAATGTCTCACTTTGTTTTGCATGCCATCTTGTGCAGGTTCTCAGTGATGTGCTGCCATTGGAGTATACAGATCACTTTGGTAGTATCTCCAAAAGTGCCATTGTCGAAAAGCTACAGAGCGATTCTTTCCAACTTGCTGTTTGGACTTTAGTCCAGGACTTTTCCCAGGAGATGCCTAACTTGAGGCCCTGGACCAAATTTGAGGTAGAAAAAAAGCTTCTTTTGGCAGCCGAAAGCTTACTGTGTGTAAAAACTCTTTACACTCGGTTTGTCATAGTAGATGGGAATGTGGATATCACAAAAAGAAATAACAGTGAGGCTGGAAGAGCGGGTTCAGGCAATAACTCTGGGCACAGAGTTTATGAATATATAGATAAGCAAAGCGGGAAGGTACTGTTGGCGGAGCCTCCTGATTTCCTATCTGTTTTAGATATATTATCTGTTATGGTCAGCAAGGTCGTAGACAGCCCTGCATGCCTTCCAATCGCGGGTCTATTTAGTGTACCTGTTGGTTCTGAAGGCCATGCTGTGGAGGTGATGAGAATGAGACCACATCAACATGAAAACCCAAAAAGCAGACATAAAGATAATCAAGGCATAGTACCTGGAAATGAACTCTCAACAGGTGATGCTGCACAAGTGCAAGTCCACCCCTTGAGACCCTACTATGCTGGAGAAATTGTGGCCTGGTGCCCTGACTTTACACCTGATACCAAGCTGAGGTATGGAATAATGATTGAGGATGTGCGTGCTCCCTCAGGGCAGGCATTATACTATGTGCAAGTTGAGACTGGTCCAGGAGAGATTCAAAGTCTTCTATCGTCAAATGTGTTTTCCTTTAAAAGTGTAACACTTGAAAAGGAGCTCCAGACTTCACATGATCAACTCTCTTTATCAGCATCCCAATCACTGCATTCCATTCATGATGGAAGCATGGCACTCATAAACCACAGTTCGCGAACACACAGTCTAGTAAGCCATCCATCTCTTGTATTTGTGTATTTGTGGACCGTGTGAGGACTCCAATTTGCAGCTTGTTTAACAGGCTTATGTCTCTGACATGACTAATTGATTCCTTAATCGCAGGAGGGAAATGCTAAAAGCTTTCCAAAGAACGTACAAGCAGCAGCAGTGGTGCATGCAGTCAATGATATGATGGCTGCAGTTGGATTTCCTTTGGCTCTCGATCAGCAGACTCTTCTCAACCAAGCTCTCACACTTCAGGAGCGTTTGACAGCTGCCCAGGCAGCCCTTTCTTTTGAGCAGGTTAGTTGACATGAAGTAAAACTCTGCAAAGCTCAATGAGTACTATTTTACTGGACCAAATACACAAAGTTATCGGCTGACTGTCATCAGAAGGAAGTGCTTATTTGAGCTTCTGGACATTGCCCTCTGTTATGCAAGGATCTATATGGATTGACTCTTTTCTAGGAGACTACAGAGATTTGACAAGGTAGAGCAGCTCACAGATAGGCATGGTGGTTGAGATGGTGTTTTATTCCTTTGTTAGCGAGCGCTCCTGGAAATAAATGTCTAGGACTTTCTTCTAAGTTTAGACTTGGAACGGGGTTAAATCCGTGCAGCCAGCCTTCAAATCTGTTGGCTCCAGAGTCCATAAGAGAGTAATGAACATAATTGCATGATGAAAGCACACGGGCACACTACTAGTACCACCATTTCAAAACTTTCTCCACTTGTCTCACTACTTTTCCTGCAGACAGCATGATCCTACCCCTAAAAACATCTATGTAGATAATAGTATGGCTGATCAATCCCCAAATCATAGTTGCAAGCATTCTTTGCATTCGTGCATTCGCATTTGAGAATGCCGAGTTTGCAAAAGAATGCATCGAGGGTGGATGCATTCGCATTCGTGGCGGGAAAAAAATTTATTTTTTTGGGCATAAATAGAATGTTCAAAGTCAATGCTTGAAAACACAATGAAAAACTTGAAAGCTTGAAACTTAAAAGATGTTAGAATTTAGAACTTAAGACTCAAGACTCAAGAGTGCTGGAAATGTACTCAATACTCATATTATCGCATAAAGAGTGAAGTACATAAGTCAGAGTACTAGACTGTAGTCCCAAGGCAAAGAGCCCAACACACTAAAAGTGAAGTGTGCTCACACGGGAAAAAACCCTTGTCCAGCCAAGGGAAAAAGTGCCCGTGTGTGAGAGGTCATTTACATGGTGAATCGTGATCATTCATCATCTTCCTCTTCAGAGGAAGAAGATGAAGTAGCATCCTCATCTGTCTCAACAATATCAGCTTCAGCTTGCTCAGTACCAACTGCATGCATGTCCTCTTCTTCCTCATCCTCCATAGACTCACGAGCCTCTTGTAGAGAAACAAGTCTCTCATCATCTTTCTCCTTGTTGATCTCAAAGGCTTGAAGGCAGGAAGTCCTGCACTCGGTAGTAGAGAGAAGCTCGGGAGTCGGAAGCTCGCGGGTCGGAAGCCCCTTGGGCGGCTGGGCCTCGCCGTGGGTGAGTAGAGACGCGCAAGGGAGCCGAGAGCGTAGGCGTGTAGTGCTGGTCGACAGCGCGTAGGGAGCGGAAGTGTACGCCAGAAGAGTCGTTATGTTAAAACTGCCCAAAATTGGCTGAATTTGTAAGTGTTAAAAAAATTGCAGGCAAAGTTTGCAAAGGGATGCAAACTGCAAACGTTTGCAAAGCCTTGCATTCGAGAATGTTTGCAACTATGCCCCAAATGGCAATAAGCTTAAAGCTTTGCGGAAAGCTTCAAGCTTTTCATGAGGAAGAGCCTTCGTGAACGAATTTGCCACATTGTCATGTGTAGAGGCATACACCATGCTTATCTCTCCTGCATTGAGTCTTCCTTGACATAATGGTAATGCACCTCAATGTGCTTTGTGCAAGCATGAAATACTCGGTTCCTCGCAACTGCCAATGCGCTCTAAGAGTTAGGAAGATAGGAGTGGACTGATGTCCAGCACTAAGATGTGCCAAAAGGCATCTGAGCCACACACTCAATGGTAGTTGTGTATATACTTTGATTGCATCATGACAATCCCATCATCACGCTATGAGAATTGAATGCCCAAATAGCAATGCAACAGGCCCAAATCTGTTATCTCAAAAGAAGCCCATAATTTAGCCTTAAATCTTCTTAACATTGGGACATGTGAGTTGTAGCATGTCATCAACGTATAAAACGATGACTAGCAATTCCTCTTGAGTCTTCCTAACATAGAGGGTGCTCTCTATAGGACTGCCACAAAACCCACGTGCAACCAAATATGGATGTATCTTCTTGGACCATGCACTGGGAGCACCATACAAAGCTTTCCATAACCTGCATGCTTTGGCCTCGTGACCCTTCTAAACAAAACCATGAGGCCCTTTGCCACAAGTCTTTCTTTGTAGCGATCAATGCTACCATCAGACTTCTGTTTGATCTTATAGACCCACTTCATACCAATAGCCTTCTTGCCAAAAGGCAAGTCAACTAAATCCCGAGTGCCATTCTTCAAAATGAAATCATGTTCTTGTTGCATGCCGTGCATCCAATTTTGATCCTCTTTTTCTTCTTCAAATGAATTGGTGGTTCTTCATTACACAAGTTGCTCATAAGAGCATGATCCACATAATGCCCAAATGCATGGCGAGAACTAGCACATGTTCTACCTACCAAAGGAGCTGCTACATGGCAAGGTTTGCAACAGCCAAAGAGACACCAATTTAGCTTGCTAAACTGTTGTCCTTCCATTGCATCATCAATGTCTGCATAACCAATGGGCTCGACATCTGGCATTTCTGGTTGCTGATTTTCAGCATCTATGGGCTGATTTCCATTAACTATGGGCTGATTTTGAGCCATAGGCTGAGTGTCCAAATGCCCAACACCTGGTAAGTGTGTCCAATACAAGGGAAGGAGAGCATCAAAGAGATAATCTGAGCCAATAGTTGGCTGTTTTCTGCATTCAAGTAAGGGCTGAGATATATTCTCCCCAAAAACGTTGTCGCGGCTAACCATAATCCGTGGAGAAGTGGGATGGTAGAGCGTACAATGCATTGGAGAGCGTGATTGTCCCACCATTGGCAACAATGAGCATAATCTTCCTAACTCTTTTGATTGGATAAGAGGAGTTGTTGGCACATGTAACAATACTTCCATTGGGTGCATCTCCCAATGAAGTAAACAAGTGGCACTATGGCGTAATGTGCTTGCTAGCATCACTATCAAAAAACCACTTATGTGTATCTGCCACTAACATGCATGCATCATAAAGAGAAGGATCATAGCTACACTGCACCTAGGATGCCCATTCATCCTGAGCATAGTTAGCAGATTCCTTCTTTTCAGCACTTGCCCAATAAATAAATTAATCTACTTTAGGGAAAAAACTAGGCAACCTGGCATATTCTAAGCAAATTAATTGTTTTTTTCTGAAGAAAAACAGCTGGGGGCCCTATATTTTTTTTTTTTTTTGAGGAAACACAGAGCTATAATACTGAGTATGAAAAAACCCCAAAGTGCCAGAGGTGGCCTACTGAGGGGGGTTGGGGGCCCTATATTCACCCTCTTGGAGCAGCTTTTTTGTTTATGTGCGGCAGGCTAAACACTTCGGGTCAATTTATTGCTAGAGCATTGTCATGTTTCAACTTCTGCAAAGAGTGGAATCATATGCATAATTTTGGTTTTGGCAACATAACGTGATTAAGGAATGTGAATCTTGGATGTGAAGGGAGCATTTATTTCGTAATATCAATCACCTCTCACACTGTTTTGTAAAAGGTATGTTTCACTTGTAGAATTCTACGTCTTTGACCACTGTGACTGTGTGTAAACAGGCTAGGGCAGATATGGCAGCAAAAGAAGCGGAATCTGCACGAGCATCCTGGCTGTGCCGAGTATGTTTGAGCTTGGAAGTGAACAGCCTGTTGGTACCCTGTGGGCATGTTATGTGTCAAAATTGCTGTTCTGTGGTCACGCGGTGCCCTTTTTGCCGTCAAGCTGTTTCCAAATCTGTTCATCTATATCGCCCTTAATATGCTCTCTCCCTCTCTCTCATGTAACCTCTACAAGACATTACCAATGATAAATAAAAATCTGATCTACATATTCGAGTTGAGTGCATCAAGTGAAAAGCGTGCCTCCCCCACCCCCCCCCCTTCTCTCTCTCTCTCTCTCTTACTACACCCTGCATCTAAAAGAGGTAGTGCTCTACTATGGAGGCTGAGATGGAGGAGCATTACCTTATTAGATGCCGGTTGTACTACTAGAACATAACAAGGCTGGGAGACTAGCATGAGACTGGACAGTTAACTTAGTGTGGATTGGATTATTGGGCTATACAATTGCATTGTGGCTCATTTCAGAGGGAATTCCTTTGTGAGACTCAAACCTTGGGAAGGGGGGCTCACAAGGGGTTAGCCCACTGACTAGTTGCATCAATGACAAATGTGAGGATTCGGGTGCAGTGCACAACATGGGACATAATACGCCTTGAGGATGCGGACTAGGCCAGGGTTGTGTGGTCTCTAGCTCAAGAGTGGCTTACAGTTGTAATTGGTTTGGAGCCTATGGCTGGGTGGAGAGTGCTAGTTGCACCCATATATATGTCCTTATGGTATTGTTCAAGTATTGGTGACTGTGGATTATATTTTGATTGCTTCATGGATTTTTTTGTGGCTGTAGATCTTGGGTGGACATTTAGCACTTAGTGATTCTTGCTTTGGGGTGTATCATTTGGTGTTTTACTTTGTTGTGGAGATTATGAAGCTTTAATTGTAGTGTTGGTTTTAATGGGTTGTTGATGGAGTTAGTAAATTTGGTTATGAATCAAGATTGTGGGTAACCATGAAACTGAGCAACCAAATAGAGCATCTATTGTTGAGGGGCAGATTGTTTGGTTGTGTATATCTATTTGCGTTGGGTATTTCAGAAGGAGAGAGGTTCTATTGGAACCTTAGAAGTTTTGGAACATATGAGAAAGGGAGGAAAGAGATTATTCAGAGAAGCTTAGAGGCTTTAAGCTAAGGTAGAAAAAGGTCTATTTAAGAGAGGCAGAGGTGGCTGAACCTTAGTGAATCAGAGTTTTTCCCAACAGTGAGCGCTGAGCCAAAGCTCCATGTATGCTAGCGGGCTTTTTCTGAGAGCTATTTCGGCAGCTTGTGTACGACGGTTGACCGTTTGACACGTTAACTGATAACCGTTCCTTCTCGCCATTGCATAACTTGAAACTTGAAAAAAGGTGTGTTTTCAACGGTTTGGAGACACGTGCCATGCCATTCTGGGACAATTCTCGGGTGGTTAAGGCCTCCTCCTCCCGGGACGCGGGTTCGATCATGCTCCTCCTCACTCCACAAAGGGGTGTGAGCTTCTCCCCCCCCCCCCCCCCCCCAAAAAAAAAAAAAAAGAAGAACTCACATCTTTTTCAATAAATATTTCCAATACTTTTGAATTTCAACCTAACAAAAAGCATCTTCCTTAACATTGTAGAACAACCAGTGGAAATACTAATAATTTATTTCAAGCATTTAAGACAATCTGTCAAAGAAGAACATCTTCACTCACATGAAACCAAAGTTTTCGCCCTAATTTTTTCTATCGAGATTAAAGATCAAAGATTGTTTTAAATCTAGGTGAGCTTTTGGATTTTGATATATTTTTTGCAAAAGTTTGTTATTTTTTTAAAATTTAATACATTAAAAAATAATGGTCAGACATGATATTATTTACAAATAGTGAAAAAAATATAACTTTTTCTCTCTTGGAGAAGGTGAAAAATATATTTTCTTGCATTATGTGTTGAGTGATATGAGGGATTACTTTGCTTCAATGTATACCATGTGGACATGAGTTGGTGCATTTTGCAAGATTTGAATTTGGTGGAATAAATTGGCAAATTGTGAGGAGTGGTTTACATTGGTTCAATCTATGAGATCCATGTATTTGTAAATACTTGAAGGTATGCAACATGTATAGTACAACGATGGACTATCCCACAAACAATTATCCTTCGTTCATAATTTTGAGTAGGAGGTGTATTTAAGCGCCTTGTGGAGCATATTTTATTTTGCTCCCTAGAGGTTGTGTCTTTGCTTGGTGGTAACACCTTAAAGACATGATTCCATGTTCCAAGGACCTCGATGGTCTCCCACGATTTGTTCATGGAGACTTTTGTGAGAGAGCGAGATGAGACCATAGACTTCCATCATTTGCAAGTTTATTTAATTGGGCATAAGATATAAGAGTTAAAGATTACAAAAATGAAGTGAGGTGAAATAAGCTTAAGACCTATCAGCATGTAATCCACTTTGCAAAGATCTATGGGGTGATATTGTGGCAGCCACTCAAAAGTACATTGTTGATTCTTCTTGATCGCAAAGTTGATGAAAAGAAAGAAAGAGAAAATGTAAAAATTACATGAGCAATTGTAAATACCTACTAGTAAGAAAGTCTCACTTTCAATCATAGAAGAGATCTCTTAGTAAGAGACCTCAAGCTAATTATACCTTAGTTGTTGAGGCCTATGCAAAGGGGTTGTACTATAAATATCTAAACCAATGCATTTTTCATTCACTTTTCCTTTGAACAAGAAACATAAAGTCGTGAGATAAGCACGAGTAGTACATTGGGCCTAGTTTGGACCTATTCATGGATTGTAATTTGGTGGTTATCTAGTGACCATCGGTACATTGAGAATGGCATAAGGCATAATGCAATGTTGGCGAAGGAAGGTTCCTACAGGATATGGGATTATGAGAAGAAACTATATTTTATTATAATATGCTTGGAAGAGTGGTCTTTACATCATGTAATAACATTTGAATATAAAGGGGAAGATATTTGCCTTGTATAGCAATGACCTCTGTGGTCCAATGGTTCTTCCATTGGTCATTCAATCTTAATGTGTGATGATACTCATGCTTATTTAGCTTTGGAAACTGTGGATATACTTCGTAGACAAGAATGTGATGTACTTTGGTGTGAGATTATTTTGTATTGTCGGAGGAACACATTAAAACATTTCTTCATATGAGTAATTTGTTATTGGCTAGTTTCCCTTCATAACATGCAACTATAACCGTGGAAGTATCAACTAAAGCTTGGTAGTATGGTAAGAGCTCCCCACAATATTGTGCAAAAAGCAAGTAAACAAGAGATATATTCATGTGTTGTTTGTTGATTTACAAATCAACTTATAACATGGAGTTGTTTCACATTTTCCTAGCCAACACTTTAAATTAGTCCTTGGCTCTTTAGACTCTCTCTTTCCTATTGTTATGAACAAAGTTAATGACTCCTTCATTCTCTTTTAATCTTATGTTTGGTAGCATACATGCTTATAGAACTATACACTTACAAAAGAGGGAAATGATTTATATAATATTATAACGGACAATCCGCACCTAGATATCAAAGATGTTGAACAATGTGGTTAAAGCTTAATATTGTCTTTAAGAAACACCATGTTTGCTATAAAAACTTTCAAATTATGAGTTACGTACAACTATTCTTTGTTGTACTAAGTCTTACTAACCTAATATAGACATACAAAGACTTATAATCTATCGCATAAATGTCTTCTTCTTTACATTATCAATAATTTCAACTAATAACTTTGAAGTGCTATTCATGTGGTTCATCATTATGTTGTGGTCCAAAGTAGTATTCTTTAGAGAGAGCATTATTTGATCATCACAATTTTCAAGAACTTAAGAGCTTAATATGGTAAAACAACTATCATATTTTTAGAAAAAATATAATTTTTATCTTTATAGTCGTCTTTTTCATCATTATCTAAATTTTTATGTGATGCAAAAACCAAGCCTGTAAGAAAACACAATAGTGGAAGCAAGATCTTCACAATACAAAGCACCAATTTGCAGAAAGAATTGGAGAGTAAACAATACTACTGCTTGCAAACTTTGATCAAATTGATGGTTGTCTGTCGACCTATGTACTCTGCGTAAGGAGCTTTGATGGTGATCTAGACAAACCCTAGATAGAGGATTTTTAGCTTACAAGTGTGCTTGAAGACAATGAAATCAAGGATAAACAAAGGCTGTTAAACTTGGAAACAACACAACATTGTAGGGACATCGCACAACTCCCTCGATCATCTCAAATCATCTGGACCCTCAAGCAAGCCCCACATCCGAGAATAGTATGTCCTTGATTTGTTATCTAGAGCTCAGTAATACGGTCATATAGCCCACACAAGCATGCATCCTACTTAGCAAAGTGTCAAGTCTATATAATATATCTCCTAACCATTTGGCCACTATCCACCCAGTGTCTCCTCCACCTGATGAGGCCATTGCTCGACGAACACCATATCACGAGCTGACAATTATCTTCTTTGCCTCCGGGTCGTATAGTCCGTAAAACTTTGAATCCGTATTGTATCCCAAGAATATACACTTCCTAGCCTTGGAAATCCCATTTAATTCAGGATGAGTCTTGAACATGTACAAAATGGTCACATCCAAATGTCATGAAATGTGAAACTTAAGGTCACCAAAATAACCTTGAGATGTCATGCCCTTTACTACCTTTGTGTAGCTCATGTTAAGGATATGCATTGAAGTGTTAACTACCTCGGCCAAAAAAGAATTATTTATTGCTTCACCTTTAAGCATACCCCCCCCCCCCCCCAATTGTGCACTTTCTGTGCTCTCTAACATCACTTTATTAGGAAGTTTGAGCAACTAAGAAATCTATATTGATTATAGTTGGCATTAAATTCACCCAATGTGAATTCTCCTCCTCGATTTGTTTGATCTGAATTCTCCTCCTCAATCTATTTGAAACTTCTTCAACCTCTTTCTTATCTCATTTGTTTGATGTGAATTCTTCTCCTCGATCTATTTGAAATTTCTTCAACCTCTTTCTTATCTCATTCTCCACCAAGCTCTGCCATATTTTGAATTTTCAAAAATCTTCATCCTTATCTTGATGAAAATACACTCACATCTTCTTATTGAAGTCATTATTCAATAATAAAAAGTAGGAAGAACCACCCAATAGAGTGGTTAGTATTTTCCTACAAAGAACTACATGGACAATCTGTTGGAAAAGCATTTTGCTCAATGCTTCATCCTCATGTTGTTTCTCGGCAGGTGATGGATGTGCTCTATTTTGTAAGGAAATGTTTGCTTTTCCAATGTAAGAAAATTTAGCCAAACTCACAAAGGACAATAGTCGGGTAGTTAAGGCAGTGCCCTTCTCCTCCCATGACTTTGGCTCGATCATGCTCCTCACTCCATAGAGGGTGAAAGAGTGTGAGTTTCTCTAAAAGAAAAAAGAAAAAAAGAAACATCTTTTTAAAGAAATATTTCCAATACTTTTGAATTTCAACCTAACAAAAAGCATTTTCCTTCAATAAATCAACCATTGTAGAACAACCTCTTTAGTGGAAAGACTAATAATTTATTTCAAGCATTTAATACAATCTCTCAAAGAATAACATCTTCACTCAAATCTCCTTCACATGAAATCAAAGTTTTCACCCTAATTTTTCCCATCAAAATTAAAGATCAAAGATTGCTCTCAAATCTAGGTGAGCTTTTGAATTTTGATATCTTTTCTTTAAAAATTTTCTTTTTTTTACAAAATTTAATACATCTGAAAATAACGGTTGGCCATGATATTATTTACAAATAGTGAAAAAATAATAAATTTTTCTCTCTTGGAGAAGGTGAAAAATATATTTTCTTGCATTATGTGTTGGGTGACACCGTGTGGACATGAGTTGGTGCCTTTATGTGACCTTTGTGCTTTGGTTTTGCAAGATTTAAATTTGGTGGAATAAATTGACATAGTGTGATGAGGGGGTTTACTTAGTTCAATCTATGAGATCCATGTATTTGTAAATACTTGAAGGTATGCAACATGCATTTGTGATTTTCATGTGATTCAATCTTAATGTGTGATGATACTCATGTTTATTTAGCTTTGAAATTTGTGGATATGCTTCGTAGACAAGAATGTGATGTACTTTGGTGTGAGATTATTTTGTATTCTAGGATGATTACATTCAAACATTTCTTAATATGCGCAATTTGTTATTGGCTAGTTTCCCTTCATAAAATACAACTATAACCTTGACAGTATCAACTAAAGCTTGGCAATATGGTAAGAGCTCCCCACAATATTGTGTAGATATATTCATGTGTTGTTCGTTGATTTACAAAATTAACTTATAACATGGAGTTATTTCACATTTTCCTAGCCAACACTTTAAATTAGTCCTTGGCTTTTTAGACTTTCTCTTTTCTATTGTTATGAACAAAGTTAATAACTCCTTCATTTTCTTTGAAACTTATGTTTGGCACCATACATGCTTATGGAACTATACACTTACAAAAGATGGAAATGATTTATATAATATTATAACGGACAATGCGCACCTAGATATCAAGGATGTTGAACAATGTGGTTAAAGCTTAATATTATCTTTAAGAAACACCATGTTTGCTATAAAAACTTCCAAATTATGAGTTATGTACAACTATTCTTTGTTGTACAAAGTCTTACTAACCTAATATATACATACAAAGAGACTTATAATCTATCACATAAATGTCTTCTTTTTCACATTATCAATAATTTCAACTAATAACTTTGAAGTACTATTCATGTGATTCATCATGATGTTGTGGTCCAAAGTAGTATTCTTTAGAGAGAGAATTATTTGATCATCACAATTTTCAAGAACTTAAGAGCTTAATATGGTAAAATAGCTACCATATTTTTAGAAAAAATATAATTTTTATCTTTATACTCATCTTTTTCATCATTATCTAAATTTGTATAATGTGATGTAAAAACTAAGGCTATAAGAAAACACAATAGTGGAAGCATTATCTTCACAATACAAATCACTGATTTGCAAAGAGAATTCAAGAGTAAACAATACTACCGCTTGAAAACTTTGATTACAAATTGATGGGTTGTCTACCCACCTATGTACTCTTGGTGGTAAGGAGCTTTGATGGTGATCTAGACAGAAGATTTTTAGCTTACAAGAGTGCTTGAAGACAATGAAATCAATGATAAACAAAGGCTGCCAAACTGGGGAACAACACATTGTAAGGACATCGCACAACTCCCACGACCATCTCAAATCATCTAGGCCCTCAAACAAGCCCCACACCCGAGAATAGTATGTCCTCAATTTGATATCTAGGGCTCACTAATGCGGTCATATAGCCCACAAAAGCATGCATCCTACTTGGCAAAGTGCCAAGTCTATATAAGACGTCTCCTAACCATCTAGCCACATTTGGCCACTATTTAGTCTCCTCCACCTGATGAGGACATTCCTTGATGAACACCACATCATGGCTGACAATTATCTTCTTTGCCTCCAGGTCGTATAGTTGGTAAACCTTTGAGTCAATATTGTACCTTAAGAAGATACACTTCCTAGCCTTCGAAATCCCATTTAGTTCTGGATGAGTCTCGAACATGTACAAAATAGTCACATCTAAATGTCATGAAATGTGTAACTTAAGGTTACCAAAATAAGCTCCTTGAGATTTCATGCCCTTTACTACCTTTGTGTTACTCTTGTTAAGGATATACACTACAGTGTTAACTACCTCTGCCCAAAAAGAATTTAATATTGCTTTACCTTTAAGCATACTCTATGCCCTCCCCCAAATTGTGCGATTCTTGTGCTCTCTAACACCACTTTATTGCAAAGTTTAAGCAACTATGAAATCTCTCTTGATCCTATGCTCCTTATAGTAGGCATTAAATTCACCCGATGTGAATTCTCCTCCTGGATCTATTTGAAACTTCTTCAACCTCTTTCTTATCTCATTTGTTTGATGTGAATTCTTCTCCTCGATCTATTTGAAATTTCTTCAACCTCTTTCTTATCTCATTCTTCGCCAAACCCTGCCATATTTTGAATTTTCCAAAATCTTCATCCTTATCTCAATGAAAATACATTCACATATTCCTATTTACTGAAGTCATTATTCAGTAATAAAAAGTAAGAAGAACCACCCAATAGAGTGGTTAGTATTTTACTACAAAGATCTACATAAAAAATATGTTGGAAAAGCATTTGCTCAATGATCCACCCTCCTATTGTTTCTCGACAGGTGATGAATGTGCTCTATTTTGTAAGGCCCACTTTACGAGGAGTAGCCATTGTGGTGAGCATCTAGGAACCCAATAGTTCCCAGTTTAGACAATGGGAATGGTGGCCAAATGTAGCCAGATAGTTAGGAGACGGCTTATGTAGACTTGGCACTCTGCCAAGTAGGATGCATGCTTGTGCGAGCTATGTGACCCACATTAGTGAGTGCTGGGACCTATTTGAGGATCCATACAGTCTCAGATGACCGTGGAAGTTGCATCGACCTACGTGGATGCAGCTGAGCATGGGTACTATATATAGACTAGTTTAGAAGCCTTAGCTCCTATTGAGTTCATTGTATTCAAACACTCTTCCTCCATCCAAAGTCTTTCTATATCGCCCATCAAAGCTTCTTACCTGGAGCATACAAGTGGGCGGACATCCATTAGTTTGTAATCAAAGTTTACAAGAAATAATATCGTTTACTCTCCATTTCTTATGCAATTCAGTGCTTTGTATTGTGTTGATGTTGCTTCCGCTATTGTGTTTTCTTACATGGTATTAGAGCATAGGATCTAGGTAAAGCTTGTTTTGATAGTTTGCTATTTGAAGGCAGATTTAGAGAGATGGCCTAACTTGAAAATAATCCAGCCTCGCCCGTGCTCATCCTCCACGTTTTGGTGCTGGAATGTTGCATGGGATAAATAACACTCTCTGGAAGTTCAAGATTACATCTATTCTTAATTCATATAAGTTGTGGAAAAACTGCAATAGGGGTTGATGCAAAGCTGGGTTGGTGACTTCAGTAAACATGCAAGTGCAGAACCCGCCTCTTACTTTTGAGGAATTTGGTGCAATGCTCATGGAGGAGGAGATGCGTTTCAAAGCTAGAGATGGTAGTGACGCTGCATTCTCCACAAATGCAAAGAAAGGCAAGGGGAAGGGCTCTGGTAACCCTAAATCTTCTAAAAAGAAAAAATCAAAGTCTAATTGTTCTGCCAAGCCTAGTCATGTGATCAAATCATGTAGACCGAAGGAAACAAGTGAGAAGAATGGCACTTTCAAGCATATAAAGGAGTCCAAGAATAGTGTAGAAAGCAGAATTGGATCCATTTGTGGTAATAGAAGAAATATGTGTAAAGATAGAATATTCCTTAGCATCCAATGGTCCATCATTGATAGTGGAGCATTTCAACATATGACCAATTAAAAGAGCTGGTATAGCTCCCTCACTGTCGTGGGGGAGTCCATCCTTGTAGTAACAGTCGATAACAATGCCAGATTCCTAGCCATGGATTTAGGTATCATTTCTTTTGTTTCTAGCAATGGTGGTACTAAGAAGTTGTCTGATGTCCTTTATGTGCCACAGACATCAAGAGGAATTTGCTGTCTGTTGTGCGGCCATAATTGACCGTGACTTGAAGGTTCTCTTTGATAAGGCTGGTGCAATTATCACATATGCCAGCGGACGGCAATGTCGTTTTGGGAGAGGTATTTAGTGCAATAACTTCTATAAGTTATCAGCTTTTATAGCCCAAGCCAATGTTGAGACAAGCAAGCTATGGCATGAGACCTAAGTTTTGTAGTCTTAATAAAAGAGATGCAAAGGTCTAGGATTGTGGCACATCTACCAGTATTTTCAAAGATGTCAGATGTGTGTGAAGCTTATATGATAAGCAAGAAACATCAGCATGCATTCACAAGAAAGCAAGAATCATCCAAAGGCTCCTCTAGGGCTTGTACATATAGATCTTTGTGGGTAAAATGCCAACCACTACATTGGGTGATTCTTTCTACTTATTACTCATCGATGACTTTAGTAGGAAGATGTGAGCGTTTTTTCTTTGGGATAAGACTGAAGCATTTGTAAAATTCAAAGGAAGATGTGGGAGTATTTTCTTTGGGATAAGGCTAAAGATGTGGGCATATTTTCTTTGGGATAAGGCTAAAGCTTTTGGAAAATTCAAAATATAATATAGCTTGGTAATAGATAATGAGATATGAAAGAGGCTAAAGAAGTTTCAAACAAATCAAGAAGGAGAATTCACATCAAGGAAGTTTAATGCCTACTACAAGGAGTATAAGATCAAGAGGGATTTGACAATTGTTTATGCTCCACACAACAGAATGGTCTTTTAGAGAACAAGAATTGCACATGTGGAGATGGCATGGAGTATGCTCCCCTTCCACTTTTCCGTATGGCAGCCAACCTTGGTAATCCCACTCTCGGTAATATGCCGGAGGCCAAGTCAACCCTCCTGGTCCAGCCAATCCTCCTAGCGCACGAAACCCCTTTCAACGATGTTGGGTCGAGTCAATGTCAAGCTTCCAACCTTCAAAGGATCCTCCCCACTGAAGATGTAGATGACCATATCAGTTCATCTCCATATGAAAGAGCCAAGGCCTTAAGCGGGAGGATGCCTTCTCATCCACTCTATAAGGCTCTGTTGATAAGTGGTTCAATGAGTTTCCAGCTGACCACTTTGTAGACTGGGCCACCCTGAAGAACACCTTCCTCTGCACCTTCCATCCGGGTATTTATCCACCCAAAAGGCAATGCCGCCGAGGAAGCACCAAGGGGGGTTTTGAACCCAAGACTTCTAGGTCCTAGGCAAACACCTTCGCCACTTGAGCTATCACCTCGTTGGCTTCTATTGTCGGGTCTTATAGACCCTTTGGGTGAACACATTAATAATATCTTTTTTCTCTTTCCGTCTCTTTCCCTACCTCCTGCAAATTGGGTTCGCGTCTAAGTCCCGAAACCTGTGCCGTTGAGGGATCATACATGGTCCAAGTCTTATTCCCTGCGCTTCAATGCCATCATATGAGATAACATACACTCAGCTCACTTTGCTATGACACTAAAAGACACATCTCCTACACCACTCTCTCTCTCTCTCACACACACGCGCACGCGCGCATGCACAAAACAATTCAAGGTTGAAGATGACAATCAAAGCTTACACTCGTTCGTTTTGACTGCAGGTGAAACAAATCCCATCAACTTCCTTCACATAAACACGGCACAAAGCTAACTCCATGCCACAATTCCACTACTGTAAGGCTCAAAGATAGTCAAAGTAGCCACTCTGCAGCAGGCTTGCAGGTAGGCCCATATTAAAAAAACTGATGACCAAGCCCCACTGATGCTCTCACATCAACTACATTCTCAGTTATTTCAATCCCTGCAATAAATACTTACCACCAATGCAAAAATTTGCTATTTGGACATCATCTGACGACCCTCAAAACAAAATTAAGGGCCAGATAAAATCATCTGCCATCAAAATAAACTAGGAGGCACTTTCTTTTGCGCTTGCTCCTCAGATCAGCAAAGCCATCAAGAGAAATGTCTGCAGTCGCTGCCCACCCTAACCAATGCACTGGGTGACGTAGACATGTGTGCAGAGCTGTGCCCTTGACGATAGACCAGGCTGCTATATGGTGAAAACCTGGCTCATCGTTAATGCAGGTCACCAGTCAACTGCAAAATTGCATCTTGCTGCATTTCTCCTTAAATCATCCATATCTTGGGACTGGCGTATGCTCGCTCAAATGCATGTTCCTGTTTATAAGTAAGCAAGAACCCAACCACCAACACAAAGAAAGAGAACCACAACACATGCTCAACAGCTTCTCACATGCAAGCATTTCACATGCAAAGCCATCAAGAGAAATGTCTGCAGTCGCTGCCCACCCTAACCAATGCACTGGGTGACATAGACAGTTGTGCAGAGCTGTGCCCTTGACGATAGACCAGGCTGCTATATGGTGAAAACCTGGCTCATCGTTAATGCAGGTCACCAGTCAACTGCAAAATTGCATCTTGCTGCATTTCTCCTTAAATCATCCATATCTTGGGACTGGCGTATGCTCGCTCGAATGCATGTTCCTGTTTATAAGTAGGCACGAACCCAACCACCAACACAAAGAAAGAGAACCACAACACATGCTCAACAGCTTCTCACATGCAAGCATTTCACATCACTGAGACAAGGGCGAGAGAGCTGTTGTTACATCCTTGAGGCAGACCTCTGGGCGCATCAAATCCAACTAAGTGCAGGCCGTCAAAGAAAAGCACCATACCTAGCTTACATTAGGAGTAACAATGGACCATAGTTTAGGCTCAGCTCGCTGCATCCCCTGCAAGTGGCGAGATGTCCCATGGCTGCTAATCACATCACAGCCATTCGTGAACATGAAGACATGCTATGTATGATAGGTACAGCTGCAATGAAGACTGTGAACCACCCTCATAACTTCTCAATCCACAACATACACCTCAGTGCAGCTTTGAAACAGTAAAATATTCAACAAGAAGTAATGAAGACTTTGAATCACCCTCATAACTTCTCAATCCACAACATACAACTCAGTGCAGCTTTGAAGCAGTAAAATATTTCAACAAGGCCCAGTTTAACAGAGTACTACATAATGGTAAATTGGAAGGATTTGCAAGGGAGATTGTCCCTGAGTTAAATATAAGTACAAGATGCAACTTAATGCTTTAAATGAGCATGTGGTAATCGTTCAACATTAGGTTTACAAATGAATTTATGTAATCATACAAACAATTGATCCAAGGGGGCCACGGTAGCTAGCTCGTACATACTAATGCTTATACATGCTTATATACAAGGGTAAATCCATAGAACAGCTACCACCTATCAGAAAGTGCCACCCATGATTGAGGGAGTGGTTCTTCTTCCATAGAACAGCTACCACCTATCAGAAAGTGCCACCCGTGATTGAGGGAGTGGTTCTTCTTCCAGTTCCATTTCAGGCTGTGGTTCAGGAGGTTTGAACTCCGGCGAATCAAGGTCTGCCAAGTTCTTCAGATCTACAAAGGACAGGTTATCAAGCCTGGTTATCACTAAGTCCGCAGCTCCAAGTTCATAGATGGGGTGCTTGCCCGCAACCGCTATGCATTTCATAAACGTATCATGGGCAGCCTCTACACTCGAGTTAGAATTACCAATGACAATGCACCTTTCTGGTATGACATCAAGGAGCTGAGCAGCATACAAGTACATCTCTGGATCTGGTTTTCCTCTGTAGACATCTTCAGCAGCGACCACAACACTGAACTCACCTTTTAACCCAACTGCTTCAATGGCTTTCTCAATGACCCTTCTAGGCCTCGCACAGGCCAGGGCAATGGGGATGTTGTATTTCTTCAAGGTAAGGACAAACTCGCGAGAGCCCAGCTTTTGTTGGTAGACCCCGCCCTGCAGATCCTGGAAAATCTCCTCATTTCTCTGCCCTAGTCTCTTCATCTCTTTGGGATCTCTGGACCAGCAAAGGACCTCAGATATGGCCTGCTCGTTCTTCATGCCCTCGGCTTTCCTGAGTACGAAAGCAGGCGGAGGACGGCGACCTTCTTCTTGGGCGAGTGCCACCCAAGCCTCTCTCTCCAGCTTACTAACATCTTCCACAATCACACCATCCCATTCCATGATGACCCCAAGCCATCCACATCCCATCCTATGCAAGCGTAGTAATGGGTTGTGGAGTGATGCATCGTCTGCGTTGTTCCTAGGAGGGCGGGGAAGAGATAACTCACCTTGCTGATCATTGAAGAGGGGCGGCACATCAAGCGACTTGAAAGAATCTCTTCTTCCTGGAATCTGTGCTTCTTCTGCAAGTTCCATGGCGAAGGCCCATGCGATGCCGCCGCCGCCGTGACCCGCCCTCTGCGACCTTCCTGCGGTCTCAATAAGATCGCGCAACACAGGAGCGGACATGCGGGACGACCTCGTCATGATAAACGGAGTCTTACAGAGCTTTCTGCTGCGAAATCTGCAGAATTGTACCTGCGCGGAACGGGCGGAGTAGGAAGAGGAGGCCACCGCGCTCGATGGAGAGAGGCACGAATCTTCTGTTAAGAGCGAAGGAGGGACGAAGGTCGCAGCGAGGGCAGCCATGGCTGGAAAAAACCTAGAAATGCAGGACGAGGCCAAGAAGACAAGCAGTTAATGGATACAGAAGCACTGTAGCTACAGAGAGAAAATTAGGGTTACAGAACGGATACAGATAGATGTTGCGGTTCCCAGAGCGCTGACAGAAGACGAGGTTAGCAGCACTGGAAATTAGGGTCACAGAAGGCTATAGGGATACGTAAATTCTGAGAGACAGAGAGACGGGCGTTGACGGGTCACAAGCCAATAACTGCGCAGTTTCTCTCGGCCTGGTTGAGACTCGGCCACGTGTCGCCGCCAGAAAAATCTTCCTGCTGCACCACAGCCCTTGTGATTAACTTAGTTAGTGTTATTATGAGGAATTAATTAATTGATTGATTAATTATACGGATAAAATTGATAGTTTGGCCCTCCCTTTAGCAAGAAATCTGGACCGTTCAGTTCATGTCCTATTTGCCTTTTGCACGACATAATGAAGTGGTTAATCTGGACTGTTCAATTCATGTCCTTGCCTTTTTGCAGGTGAAGAGTTGTCGACATCTTCGTTGTAGCTTCTAATTTATTAATGTGATTTTTATATACCATGTAGTTGCCATTTTACTAAGACAGTTAACTTTGATATTTTGTCTTTTATGCCTGTGGTGGAAGGTAGTAATAAATATTAATTTTGAGCATGTGCTCTTTTTCTTTTGTTGAAAGGTTCCAATTGTCACACATGGTCTCATTATATTGTTGTCGCTTTCGTACTAGGAAACCAATTTTTGACATTTGGTCTAGCCTGTTGAATTTTATAAGACATCGACTTGTATTTGCCTTGCCTACCAAGGGTTCTCTTGTTTTTTAATATGTTTTTACACCGGGCTCCTTCTCTTGTAATGAGACCCATAGACATAGACCACAAGAGGTATCATCAAGGATGTTTGTCTGTGCTAGGGTTCACATAATAAGCACTTTCTATATATGATTTGGAAGTCTTGTTGTAGTGAAACCCATAGACCACAAGAGGTATCATCAGGTATCTTTTGGATGTTTGCCTGTGTTGGGGTTCGATGCTTCACGTAATAAGCACTTTTTATATACGATTTGGAAGTATTGTTGCTTATTTGTTTCATGGCATTTGAAGCCAATCCAGGGATTCTCTTGTTTTTTTAGTACTTTTTACAATGGCTCCTTTTGCTATAGTAAAATCCACACACTGAGAGAGGTATCGAGCGTCTTACTTGTGGTGGGGTTTGATGCTTCATGTAATAAGTACTTGTGATTTTGGAATCGTGTTGGTTTTTTGTTTCATGGCATTGGAAGCCATATGAAAGTTGTATTTATTGTGATCACATTTTAATGAGGTCATTTGCATGCTGGTATTTGCTAAAAAAGCTTTAAACTCTTCCAAGTATTGCATGCAAATGTATTTTACCATAATTAGTTTGATGAAATTTATGTTGTATGGGGTTTCAACTTTCAACCCCATGGTTGTTGTACTCTTTTGTGATTGCATTTTATGAAGGTCATATGCATGTATGTGGGTATATAGGTTGTGTACCCCAAGAAACGCTTGTTAGGGTGGTTGAACACATCCGATTATGGCATGACATTGCTTGTGCTGCAATAGTGGAGTGTGAGCATGAAGCGGGTTTCTTCAAGCGGGCTTTGGAGCTGATTTTTTTTCACAACCAACCTCTCTCTATACCCTTGTCTTCTCTCTCTACTCCTACCTCAACCCAGCCCACCTCCTCCCCCCTCCTCCCTACTCCTACCTTAGCTCAGCCCAGCCCATCCCACATCCTCCCCCCTCCTCCCACTGCAACCAACTCGATCTCCCTCTCTCTTTCCCTCTCTGTCTCTAACCCTCTCTCTCTCTCTCTCTCTCTCTCTCTCTCTCTCTCTCTCTCTGCCCATGCCCTTGCCCTCTCTCTCTTTCTCAGTCTCTCCACCTGTCTTGTGCTCATTTCTCACTTTCTCACCACCTCCTCCCCCCTTCTCCCCATTTTACAACCCACTGCAACCAACTCCTTCTCCCTCTCTGTCTCTACCCTCTCTCTCTCTCTCTCTCTCTCTCTCTCTCTCTCTCTCTCTCTCTCTCTCTCTCTCTCTCTCTCTCTCTCTTCAATCCACACCCTCATGCATGCTCTCTCCACCTTTGTCTATCCTTCTCCCTCTCTCTTTCTCCACATGTCTTATGCTCATTTCTCTGTTGTCCTCCTCTTATGTCTCTTCTCCTCTACAATGCCTCTCTCACCTACTCTCATGTCTCTATCTTCCATATCCCTCTCTCTTTACACTCTCTCCCTCTCCCTCTCCCTCTCCCTCTACACACACACACTCTCTCTCTACCTTCTTATACACATACTCTCATGCATGCTCTCTCCACCTCTGTCTATCCTTCTCCCTCCCTCTCCCTCATTGCCACCATACACTCTCCCTCTGCTGTCTATCCCTCTGCCTCTCTGTATCCATGCCCTCCCTCCCTCTGTCCCTTCAACTCTATTCACCCCCTTCTCATTCTCCCCTGTAATCTCTCTCTCTCTCTCTCTCTCTCTCTCTCTCTCTCTCTCTCTCTCTCTCTCTCTCTCTCTCTTTTCAAATAGCAATGAACATGTCTCAATGCTATGGAACATGTCATCCACCTTATATTGTTTAAATACATGAGATCAAAAGGAACAATGATGAACCACCTCTCTGCTCTCTCCTTCTTGGCATTGAGAATCAATCTCATTTTCTCGTAATCTTTCTTTCCTCCCTAACTCTCTAGCACCCTTTCTATGCTTCCCTCACACTCACACCCATATGCAAGTTTCTCTTAATGGCATTGATGAATGGGTTATGGCATAAGAAGAAAACATAGCGATCTCTCTCTCTTTCCCACACACACACACACCCTCTAGCTCTCTTCTACGTTTCTACTGAGCCTCCATTGTCCCTGTCTATAATAACTCTCATGCTTGAAGCTAGTTAAAAACCTCTTCTACTTTGTAGCACTTGGGACGGTTTCTTCGAAGAAATCCCCGAAGTTGAGATATGTAGTACCTCTAGCCTAGATCCTACCTCCCATTTGTTTGAAATGACTACATTTCTATCATGACTAGAGGTCAGAGCACAATGATGGTGGCTATGAACGGGTGAGGGTTAGAAGCTATGGGGTAAATGCAAGGATGCAAAGCGAGATCTCACCACCACCAGTGATGACGATGCTGTTGTTTGGATTGAGACGATCACCCAACTTACCTAATATGTGATTGCATAGGGGTCATCTTGGGCTTGGAAGCAACTGCCTGATAGAGAATGCTATACACGGTGAGAAAGAACAACAAGAGCTATATGCACTAGTAGCTAGGTTTTCGTAGCATGCCCATGTTTCCCATATTCATTAATTACCCCATTACAAATAGGAAGATGACACATGTAACACCACCCAACATTGTAAAGCTACCCTGTCTCTGTAGAGCTTGAAGGGTGCCACAAGAAATTGGGCTAAAAATGAATGCAACAGCATCTCCATGAGTTTTCAAGCTACAAACCAACTATGAATAAATGTAGTGCTCAAGTCCCTTGGATTGCATGTCTACAAAAATACTTGAGTGCCTCTGCTCACCATGTGTATATAAAGAAAAAGCTATAGCATCTTGCAAAAGCTAATGACAAAAGCGTTTCTCTGCTCGAGTCTCAGAGACGAGCGTGCTCGTCTTTGATCGTGGCTCGAAAAATAAAAACTATAGCATCTTGCACACTCCACAAACTTAGACCAAATGCTCTAAATCGAACTGCTTTTGCCATGCTTGTAATGACGTGTCCTTCCCAAGAGCCCTATTTGGGTTCCAACCCCCACGTGTAAATAGAAGAAGGAAAATAACCTTGGTCATGCCAAAGTGTGACCTTCTAGCTTTAGGCCTCTTGCATCTCAACATGACTTCTCGTATCATTGCCAAAATGCAAGAAACGAAACACATTCTCCCCTCAACACCTGAAATGTCATAAACCCTACACATTGTGTCCAAGAAGCTTATCTTTCTTGGAAAAATGGAGCTCTCAATTAGGATATAGCACAAGAAATGTTGACGGCGATGGTGGCCCTCTCGTTGAAAGTGATAGGAGACCGATTTCAGTAGTGTGGTAGCACTCCTTTGTGTTGCTTGGCATCCCCTTCTTCATCCATGACACGTTGCAAGTGTCCTCAAGGCAGCTCCATTGCATTGATGACCTATATGACTACAATAGGACAAGTGATGGGCAATAGGGTGCAGAAGGGTGAGTGATAATCTCAACCATGGCAAGGCATGAGGGTGTGGATGCCACCGAGAAAAAGATTTGGAGGTGTAGGCACATGGGAGCCAAGGTAGTGGAGAGGCATGTAGTGGTGGTGGCGGGGGACACAAGCATGGCCAAGGCAGAGAGCATGGCGCATGTAGCACAAGGCACAAGGGCATGAGGGCAAAGCAAGGGCATCAGCATAGGCAACATAGGAGAGGAGATGGGGGTAGGCGAGGGATGTAGGTCACTATTAACGGCTGCGGGGTAGGCGAGGGATGTAGGAGAGGAGATGGGGGTAGGCGAGGGATGTAGGTCACTATTAACGGCTGCGGGGTAGGGCACATTGGGGAGGGGGCGGGGCACTACGTGTGTGTGTAAGTGCACAAAGGACATGGATAGGTACGTAGGGGGCAGGAAAAAAGGAGGGGAGGGACATATGGGCATTAACGTCCAAGCCCCCCCCCTCCTTTTTTGCCTTTGGGAAGAGGAGGGAGGGGGGGTTGGGCACCGGTGTCCATATGTCCCCCCCTCCCCTCCCCTCCTTTTTTGCCTTTGGGAAGAGGGGGGATTTGGGCACTGGCGCCCATATGCACCCCCCACGCCCTTTTTTGCTTATATATATAGCTTAGAAAATCACATTATATAGTTGTTTTTTAATGTAATCAAATATTTTTAAAACTTGTCACTTCATGTTACACTCTCTCTCTCTCTACTGGGTTGTTAGATTCTCTCTCTCTCTCTCTCTCTCTCTCTCTCTCTCTCTCTCTCTTGTTGTTCTATATTAAATGCAAAATATTCTTCATTAAATGTTCAAATTTCTTCATTAAATATAGAATATCTTTCATTTAATGTTGAATATTCTTTATTACTTTTAAATATTTTATATCTTTCTATTTTCTATTGATACATAGGAAATTTTAATATGTTAGGTCATTGTCAATGGTATAAATGTTTGAGAGGTTTTTTTAAAATTAAGTGTATTAATATTAGATTATTTGTTTCATTTTTTACATTATATTCTTCATTTTGAAATTCTTCTTCTTGGATTTGGAGATTCTAAGTCTATCTCTCTAATGTTTTTTAGCTAATCACACTTCTAGCTTCTCTAAGTGTATATTCAAAGCTTGTGTTTGCACAAGTGAACAGTGTGGTGGTAATGAGCTTTGATTAATTTAATATTGAAAAGAAAAATCACTTTTTCTTTTGCAAATAACAAAAGATACTTTATGCACACCCAAGAAAGGAGTGGTGTTCATTTTTGCATGTACCTAAAAATGAGAGGTGATCCTTGCATGGCCAAACCATTTAAAGGAATGGTGTTCCTTTCTGCATCCACCCAGTCAATGAGAGGTAATCCTTGCATGGCTAAACAGAGAAAAGGAGTGGTGTTCCTTTAATAAGTACTTTTTGCATGCACCAAAAGGAGAGTTCCCTATTGAAAGTGGCATGTGGAGGCTATAATTAGACAGTTGTAAAACTATATGAAGGCCCCCCCTCTCTCTCATTAGATATACCATAATTCCTTTAGTTAAACACATAGTCCCTCAAGAAGCTCTTCCTCATTCCTTCTCTATCTCTCTCAACCCTAAACCCTAGACCCTCTTTCTCTCTCCCTCTCATCACTCTAACATGTCTATCTCTAGCAGCATTGTGATGAACATAAAAGAGGCCTTCATTAAGCTCTTATCTAAGCTGTTTCGGTGAAAGTCAAAAGAGAGAGAGAGAGAGAGAGAGAGAGAGAGAGAGAGAGAGAGAGAAGAGCCTGAACGTGAAATATTTAAGCGCATGCAATAGGGTCTAGAAGCACAAAAACTATAGAACAAACTCGATGAAGATGGTCCGTTTGAAGATAGAGATGTATAGCAATGAAATTTGAAATTGAGTAATGCAATAGGGATTTGGCGGTCATTTGGATACATCACCAACAATGAAGAAACCATTCTTCGAGAGAGGAGCGTGGGAAGTTAGTGAAAGAGAAGGACACCTAGTTTAGTAGTGGTGCAAGCATACCATATGTAGTGTTTCCCGTTAATTGAATAAAGGAGAATAATCAAGGCAACTAGAATATCTATATGTGTGGATTTGATCTTTTTGGTTAGTAAGAGAACTCTAATAGTATGGACTTTTTCTTATGAATGGAATGTATTTTCCTTGGTGAGCTTCATTGTGTACATGAATTTCTTTAAGCAAGTATGGTATGGTTTGTTTGTTTTTCCTTTAAATTCAGTCCTCTCCTTAAAGTTATAAATTTTCTCTTTCTAGTTAAAGAACTCTTGTTTGTATGGAGTTTTTCTTTTCTAAGTAAAAATTCATTGTGTATATGAATTTTTTTGAGCAAGTATGGTATCATTCGTTTTTTTCCTTTAATATCTCTCCTCTACTTAAAGTTGTGAATTCGAATATGCATACAGAGAGGGAATAGATAAATAGAGGAGCTTGGGAAGGTAGTGGAAGAGAAGGACACCTAGTTTAGTAGTGTTGGAAGTAGACCATGTAGTATTAAATAAAGGAGAGTAATATGTAAATATGTGGATTTGCTCTTTTTGGTTAGTTAGAGAACTCACATTTGTATGGAGTTTTTCTTAACTAAAGAATGTATTTTCCTTGGAAAACATTATTCATTGTGTACATGATTTATTTGAGCAAGTATGGTATCGTTTGTTTTTTTCCTTCAATATCTCTCCTCTCCTTGAAGTAATGAATTAGGGAATTTGCATATAGAGAGGTCGAAAGAGATAGAACGAGATGTAGAGAAAAAGCGAGAGATAAAGAGACTGCCCACCATAAGGAAGAGGGAGGGAGAGAGACTAAGCATAAGAGAGAGACTAAGCATAAGAGAGAGAGAGACTAAGCATAAGAGAGAGAGAGAGAGAGAGAGAGAGGGAGAGAGACTAAGCATAAGAGAGAGAGAGAGAGAGAGAGAGAGAGAGAGAGAGAGAGAGAGAGAGAGCAAAAGAGGGGGGGATAAGAAAGCGTGGGAGAGTGGGGCTAGTTACAAGAAAGTGAGAGAGAGATTGGCAGGATCAATCCTTTTTCCCTCTCCCTCTCTCTTCCTCTCCTGCTCTCTCTAGGAACATAAATATAGAGAAAGGAAGAGAGGGAGGGCATAGAGAGAGAGCTCTCTCCTCTCCTGCTCTCTCTACGAACATAAATATAGATAGGAAGAGAGGGAGGGCATAGAGAGAGAGAGAGAGGGAGAGGGATAGACAAAGGTGGAGACAGCATGAGGGTTCATGTTAAAGAACAAAGAGAGGTAGAGAGAGTGTGTGTAGAGGGAGAGGGAGAGAGAGTGTAGAGGGAGAGAGAGAGAGGGAGAGAGAGAGAGAGAGAGAGAGAGAGAGAGAAAGAGATGGATGGAGAGAGAGAGAGAGAGAGAGAGAGAGAGAGGGAGAGGGGGCTAAACAGGGGAGGAGAGAGCATATGGTCGCAACAATGAGAGAGAGAGGGAGAGGGATAGACAGAGGTGGAGAGAGAATGAGGGTGCATGTTGAAGGAGGAAGAGAAAGATAGGGAGAGGGATAGAGTGTGTAGAGGGAGAAAGAGAGAGAATGAGGATGCATGTTGAAGGAGGAAGAGAAAGATAGGGAGAGGGATAGAGTGTGTAGAGGGAGAAAGAGAGAGAGAGAGGGAGGGAGGGAGAGGGATAGACAGAGGTGGAGAGAGCATGAGGGTGCGTGTTGAAGGAGGATGAGAAAGAGAACGAGAGAGATAGTGTGTGTAGAGGGAGAAAGCGAGAGAGGGAAGGATGGCATGGCATGGAGAGAGAGAGAGAGGGGGAGGGAGGGAGAGAGCTAGATAGGGGGGAGAGCGTACGGTGGTAATGAGAGAGAGAGGGAGAGGGATAGACAATGGTGGAGAGAGCATGAGGGTGCATGTTGAAGGAGAAAGAAAAAGAGAGGGAGAGAGATCGAGATAGAGTGTGTAGAGGGAGAGCATGTTGGCTGCATTGGGTTGGAGGGGGAGAGAGAGCATGAGGGGAGGGGGGAGGGGCTGGGCTGGGCTGGGTTGGGAAGGCAGGCTAGCCTAGGCTGGGAGTAGGGAGGAAGGGAGAAGAAAGCGAAGACATGGATAGAGAGAGAGAGTGGTTGTCAAAAAAAAACCCGCTCCGTGCCCATCCCCGTAATAGTGGATTGTGGGGTTTCTATTTAAAATTATGCATGATTTCACTACTCATTCAACCCCTTTAACATTTTATGAGTTGTCTCAATGGTGCTAGTTGTAGGTGGCTGTTGCTAATTGGTCATGAACAAGACTTGTTTGACCTTTGCAAGCTTGAGTAAGTTTTCATAAATGAAGCTTGACTTGACCTTTTTAAGCTTGAGTAAGTTTTCATTAAGGCCTTTTGTAAAGCATAGATTAAGGCCTTAATTAGGCTATGGCTAGTCTTATTGTACAAAAGGCCTTTTCATTAAGGCCTTTTGTAAAGCATAGATTAAGGCCTTAATTAGGCTATGGCTAGTCTTATTGTGCATCAATAATTTTAACTAATTGTAATTATAGCTTTTTGATATTGTCTTTTATGTTGGTGTTAATAAACTTGTGAAGATACCAAATCAAGCATTCAATAGGAATTATGTCATATTAATTAGAATCAATGGATTGCTCACAAGGTTTGAAGGGATATTGTGAGTGTGGTCCCTTGGACCAAAGGGAGTGCCTATCAATCAAAGGTTACATGAATGCACTCTACTTGTCAAAGAAGTTGATGTTGCCAAATTTAGATTGTGAACTTGAATGATCAAAATGCCAAGAATATAGTAATTGTGAGAGTATGGTCCCTTAGACTAAAGGGAGAGGCTACACACCTATCAATCTAAAGTTACAAGGTTGCACTCTCTCTACTAAAGAAGTAGATGTTGCCAAATTTAGAGTGTGACCTAAAATGACTAAAAAGCTAAGAATATATAGTCATTATAGACCTATTTGTCCATCATTGTATAATATCAGAGTATGTAGTTGTTCTCATTTCTTCATTTATAACACAAAAGTATAGTTTTTTCAAGGTTTTTTAATGATGTACATTGATATTGATGCAAGATTTTCATGATTTTTATTGAAACCTTTAAGTTTTTACCAATTATTTTAATGTTGTACATTAATATAGATGCAAAGATTTTTAATGTTGCACATCATTTTGTATGATGAATAATGAATAATTAAGAGCTACTTTTTGTATGATTTAAGTAAATGTTTCAATATATTATTTGAAAATTATTTTAGTGACAGTTAGCTCTTACTTATCTCCATTTCCTTGTGGTTTCTAAATTGTTTGTTTGTGTATTCAGTTAGTGTCACTTTGATAAATGGCTCCAAAGTTGTTGAACACATGTGATATGAATCTGGTTGAAGTAGGAGGTAATTCTAGTTAATATTTAAAAATGAGTTACCTTCTTTTATTGATTTACTTTTAGTGAATAGTTACTAGTTGTGCTTTTCCTATCTTAGCAAAAGAGAAACCTAAGTAAACACTCCTTCTAGGCTAGTATATGTGGCCTTCATTTAGTGCACTTAATGGAAGTCCACCAATACTAGATAATCTATCACATGCATAGCGGTGCCATGACATATCAGCATATATCAGCATAATCCCTATTTAGGATTGCATGATAAGCATCATGGAGGGAATGGGTATCTAGTTGGCAGCCCACAAAGGCTCTCATATAATAGATGACCACCTAAGGCACCTAAGGAGGCAAGCGGCCAATCTCAATTAGTCGACCTAGTAAATGGGACAAACCTTGGAATAAGCACAACAGGCTGACAAAGCATTTTATGAATATTGTTTGTCCACAATAGGTTGACAGCAAATGGATGGGCCAACCAGCACCTTCAACCCATATATAAGCATAAGCCATCATTTGCATCATCATCAATCCCCTTTTAAAGAAGTTAGAAGTCAGTAGAAGCATGTAGAAGGCTAGAGGTCACCCTTATGGGGTAGACCAAGGCCTTGAAGATGTATAGACATTCATGTCAGCTTTTTGTACCATGATACAAATAAAACCCTTCTCTCTCTCTTTTCTCCTCTTATCTTAATCATATTCATTCAGCATCTTGTCCTTAATCAGGCTTAGGGCTGTGGATTAAATAGTAAAGCTTCTGCACATGCAACATTGGTATCAGAGCATTCAGGCTCAGCCCCACTAAGCATAGTCCCAAGGTGGTGCAAAGGTCCATCATAAGAAATGCAACCAAGGTAGCATATGGAGTGGTCTGCAAAGGCAAAGCTAGAGGAAAGCATTCTTTGGGGGTATGTACTCAAAACCAATACATCATTAGCTCTTAGATTAGTTCCAAAGGCCAAGCAATAGGCATGATCAGTTCTGGCATGTGACTCGTCGTTGTGTAAAGGGATAGCAGGCATGGGGACAGCAGTGGAGAAAATGCTCAGTTCTTCCATAAGTCTTGGAAGTTTAGATTAGAAGTGGAAGGTGTTCAAACAAAGAGTCAAAATCAGAGTAGAAGGTCAAAGTCAGAGCATTAAGTCAAAGTCAGTAGTCCAGGGAGGAAGTAAGGATGATAGAGTCCACCCCATCATCAAGTTTAGCAGGAAGGGATCACGCATGCACAACAGTGCCATGGCACAATCTCAGCATATATCAGCATAATCCCTATTTAGTGGGAGGGGATCACACATGCACAATAGTGCCATGGCATAATCTCAGCATATATTAGCATAATCCCTGTTTAGGATAGCATGATAAGAATCATGGAGGGCATGGGTATCTAGTCAGTAGCCACAAAGGCTCTCATACATCAGCACAGTTGCACCTAAGGCACCCAAGCAGGCAGGCAGGCATCAAGTTTAACAGGAGGGGATGTCACGTGCATAGTAGTGCCATGGCATAATCTTAGCATATATCAACATAATCCATGTTTAGGATAGCATGATAAGCATCATGCAGGGCATGGGTATCTAGTCGGCAGCCCCACAAAGGCTCTCATACAACAGCAGCACAGTCAGCACCTGAGGCACCTAAGCAGGCAGGTGGCTAGTCGTCCAGTAGATGGGGAAAACCTTGGAATAAGCACAGCATTTAAATAAGCATTTTATGAATATTATGTGTCCATAGTAGGCCGATAGCATATGAATGGGCCGACTAGCAACTTCAGTCCATATATAAGCATAAGCCATCATTTGCACATCAGCATCAATCACCATTTGAAGAAAGTTAGAAGCCAGTGGAAGCATGCAGAAGGCCAGAGGTCACCCCTATGGGGTAGATCAAGGGTCTTGAAGATGTATAGACATTCATGTCACCTTTTTGTATAATAATACAAATAAAACCCTGACACCAACTCTCTCTCTCTCTCTCTCTCTCTCTCTCTCTCTCTCTCTCTCTCTCTCTCTCCTCTGTCTTAATCATGTTCATTCAACATCTTGTTCTCAATTAGGCTTAAGGCTATGAATTAAGTAGTAAAACTTCTATGCATGCAACATAATCCTTCTAGGCTAGTATTTGGTCTTTACTTAGTGCACTTAATGGAAGTCCACTAATACTAAACAATCCTACTTTATCTTCACTTGCATAATGGAAAGTCCACCAAAAGTAAACAAAAGAGTTTATACTCTATCCTATAAAGTGGCCAAAAAACTACTTGGTGCACTTGTTAATGAAGTTAAAGTTGGGAAGGATAAAGCCTCTACTTTTGCTCATAATCATGTTGTTGAGAGGCTTGTATGTCACTAAACTAAAGGATCAAGCCACTAAGTGTAGATTTGTGGGAAATTTTCTTTTAAAAATTATGGTACAATTAATAATTCATCTTATGGATGGTCTAAAACTCTAGAATCAGATGGCGATAGTTCATGAGATATATTGGAAATACTTTTTGTAAAGTATAAAAATTGATGTTGCATAGAGATATAAGATTTCAATGTGTATGCCAAAAACTCAAGTAGTGATGGGGGTATTTGGGATTTGAATATTTGTTTTACAAAAACTCGTAAGGTATATTTTTTTATATAATCCCTTATTCTATCCTGTAACTTCCATAGGTCGTTTTAGGTCTAAATGTTTGCAAACATCAACATTGTATTAAGCAAACTTGCTATACCAATTGAGCAAGAAGGTAAGAAGACAAAGTCTTTTAGCATGTTTTTGGTTCGAGATGGCCCAGCCTTGGAGGATAGGTGCTATGGTGAGTATGTACATGTGCTTGGTTTAATTAAACTATTTAGTCTTGTTTTAGTTATTATTTTTGTTACATTGCTTTTTGGCACACTAACAACTATGATTTCAAAAAGCAATTCAAAGAATTCAAGAAGAATGAGAAAGCTTTGTATGTTTTTTTTAAATATTAGCTATTAGAATTCAAGGAAGCTCAATTCAATTATGGTAAGAATTGATGAAGGAACCAATGTAATTATGCTTTGAGGTTAAAAAGTCAAACAATTTAATGTTAGTGGTACTTTATAGCTCCAAATTCTTATCATGAGGTAATCAAGTGTTTATGAGATTAACAACGTTATAATATGCAAGGCTATATGTTTTGTTTACTATTTTATATTTTGTAGGTTTCAAGAACATTGAAATTCTCAAATTTAGACTCATTTATTTCCTTGTAGGTGTGCCCACATTGTACCAAACCACGTAGGAGAGGTACCAAATATGTTTTGTGGACTATTCTCGACAACAATTAGTTTGGTTAAGTAATGGATAATGAAAGGGCATGTAACATATTTTAAAGGAAACTAGATAGCACTTGTCATAAAATGTGAGCCTTGGATAGAATTAAGTTTTGCAACAAATAAAGATAACTACATAGGACCGAAAGAAGCATAAATTCTCTTTTAAGCACACTAGTACTCGTAGTATTCACAACATCATTGTTGTGAACTTCAATATTCTAAATTGCATGAGTTAAGAAGAGTTTGGGTAAAAAAGCTCTTACAATCAGTTTGTCAATGACCACTTGAATATGTTGAAATTATATATCTTAATTATTATGAATTCAAGTTGATTGCTTTGTATTTTATTTAATTATGTAGTTTTGCATTGCCTTGGCTAGTTTTATAAATCTAAAAGAAACAAGTACGCTATGGAAATGTCTTCTAATACAAATTTCAAACGTGTTTTCTACACTTTATCACAGGCACTAAGATATTGTGTGAAACCCCTATGATGATAAGGGATCATATAAAGAGGTTGAAACAATAGACCAAATAGCATTAGAGTATGCAAAAAAAACATAGCTTAATATAATGAATCTCCACTCATAGACTTAAACCTACGTAGTTGAAATGTCAAACAGTGAGAAAATGTAATTTAAAGTTTAGATGGATCTATTATAAACTTTGCTGAGGTTAATGGATCTATTATAAACTTTGTTGAGGTGAATGGATCTATTACAACTTGATAGAGTATAAACGAATTGAAAAAAATGTAGCTATAGCTAACATATACTATAATTTGAATTCAAATCAAGAAGTTTATTTTAGATAAAATTACCTTAAAAAGAAAAAGAGAGAAAGTTCTTGTATATATTATTTTAATTATTACATTTAAAAAATTATTACAAAAAGAACTCATAACAAAATTGAAAAGTAGAATCAAGAAGAGCCACTTATTGTATATCATTAATGATGTAAAAATTGATATTAAAATTTATTATCCTTTGTATAAAGACATACATTATTCAAATTATAATATACATTAGAAAATTATGCATGGAATAGAGAACGCCTTATACCTTTGTTGGACTTCAAGTTAGAAAAAGAGGGAATAGAATCACAATTCCTAAAGGGAGTAGCAAGCCAATGTAGGTTTGCCTTAAGTATATGTATGGATGCTTTCTTTAGATCACATATGGAAGGACAACATCATTTCACAACCATATGTGCCTACATAGAAGATTGTAAAATCTTTTAGTTTCATAGCATGTGAACCCCACTTAGTTTCATAGAATGTAAAAGTGTTTAGTTTCATAGCATGTGAACCCCACTTAGCTTCATAGCATGTAAAAGCTTTAAGTTTCATAGCATGGTAAGCCCACTTAAGAGGGGCACTTAGAGAAAATTAATGTTTGGGATAGTGCAAATTAAAGTGGCCTATCCACAACTACATAAAAATTTTCCCATCCCCTCTTGAGGAAGTCTTGTGATGAGTGTTTCCCTTTGGAACAAATTCAAATAATGAGAATAAACTACAATAAGAAGTAATGTTTTTACTAGCACCACTATCAAAATACCATACATATACATCTAACAGCCATGCATACATCCTTATGCAAAGGGTCAAAACTGCATTGCACAATGAAAGCCCAATCATCATGTGCATAGTTTGTAGATTTGTTGTTTTCTACATTAGATATACTGATGCATCAACTATCTGAGTCTTTCTTTTTCTCCTTCTCCAGCCGCTTCCCCTACCCTTATTAATGTAGTGATGCATCAGCTACTACAGCCACATCTGAGTCTTTCTTTTTCTCCTTCTCTAGCTGCTTCCCCTTCCCTCATTAATTTAGTGACCAGGTTTCCTACAATAGCTACGTTTTTCCTTTTTCTTTGGCTTGTCACCTTCCTTGTCTGTAAGCTTTCCCGAGATGACTCTCATTTTGGCTTATAACTAGGCTAAGGAAAGGATTCACCTTTGCCTCTTTGTTGACTGGTGGCAGCAAAAGCCTGATCTCTTATACACATGACAGATCTATTTTTCTTGGATTACTCTTCTTGCAAGAGCACAGAAACCCACTCCTCAAACTTCAAGGCATTTAGATTGCCTTTCATCACATGAGTCTTATGGTAGAAGAAAAACTTTGATACGAGTCCGGAAACACATTGAAGACAGTAGGCACCAATGAACTGTTAGGATATACTTCATCAACACTAGCCAACTGCTCCTTAAAATCCTTGATTTTTGTAAGGAAACTGTCCATGGAGGCTCCCTCATTTATATGCTCTGACTCTAATTTCTTGTGTAGATAAGCAACACGTTCTTCATTATGTACCTAGTACAATGACGCAAGTGCATCCCAAGCATGTTTAGCAGCTCTACATGACCGAATGTGAGGAATGATACTCCTCTTGATTGACAAAGCAAGCAAAGCATGTGCATGTGCATGTGCATCTCTTCCATCTCTTCCATTCCACTTTGTTTGTTCCTACATAGGAGGTATGCTATCCTGTGGTAACGTGCCATGTGAAACGGAGTACCAACCATAGCATTCCATAGACCTTTGGCTACCAATACATGCCGCATCATATAGGACCATAACGAGTAGTTGGTCCCGTCGAGCTTATCCTCAACAGATAACATCTGAAATACATCATTGTCTACCATTTCTAATAATACCCAAGCAAGTAATCATGCAACTTGTAAACAAGTGCTAAGTGATCCTTTGATGCAACCAAAGGTGATTACTAATAAGGCCATGGAGACCTGCAAATTGCATGAAAGAACTGTAGAGTAAAGTGAGTAGAAATTTTACTCGTAAGATGTAGAGATCGATGTCGATGAAGTGCAACTTGTAGATATGATATAGTGTAGTGAGTGCTTGATGATGCTTTCACGTGTATCTATACACACGTATGTAGTAGATCTGACAATATAACTCCATAATCTGATTAACAACAACGCAAATCTGGTCCCCGAAGACGTCTACAAAAAACTCAAAATTGTGTGAATAGCCAATGTGCCTGAAACAAAAATCTCACGGCAAAACTTCAAGGTCCTCTTTCTTCTCCCAGAAGGGCTCCTTGATCCAATTTAAGAACATAGATGACTTGTGGTGAAGGGTAGGCAATAGTAACATGAGCGAGGAGCATATGCTTTGATACCAAATGTTGGAAACAAGGTTGCAAGAATGCACACATACACAGTGGAGAAGCTCAAGGGATCACACAATGAGATGATAGATATATAATGAATGCATGTTGTACAAAGATGATAAGTATACCCCAAGATGGGTGTATACTAGCACGGGGGAAAAAACCTCCTAAAGAGGAAAAAAGTGCCCCGGCTAGTCCTAGTGTGTACTACCAAATATGGCTACATTGACAAGTCAAAACCAATGGATTCGATGATAGATGACGCGCTTAAGAATACGAGCTTATGGTAGCATGCTCGTACCATGGCTTCACATACATTTCATCCAAGTTGATTGGATAATAATAATTGGGATTGATTTCCCCTTTTTTTTTTAAGGACAAGATTTGGCATGAAGCAATGTGACCAAAATAAAATTTTGGCATGAAAAGATTTTCCGTGATGAGGGTTGGTGGGAAAAGTACACGATTTGGATGTTGTTAACTTCCCAACACAATATTAGGTGCACAATTTGGTGGGAAAAGTACACGATTTTAGATGGCGATAACTTTCCAACATAGTATTAGGTGCATCTAAACACCTGAGCGAGATTTCTCATGGTGAATTTGATATTAAACTTGATAGTTTTTTACAGTTTTCTCATAGCAAGTTTGATCTCTAGGATGCTCATGTCTACTTCCCAAGAGCCAATTCTAAGCTCTACACCTAGTTTTCACCTGTCCTTTGAACTACATGGTGGATATTTAAGGCTCTTACTCCTAATGAAGGGGTGGGTGGAAATAAATGGATGCCTAATGATTTATTTTTATTGATTTTTTAATCGTGTTTCTCTTCCAAATTGAATGCATATAACCAAAAAACCAATAAATTAAAACTTCAAACACATAATTTGGAGCTATCAATTTGTGTTTTCTTGTGCAAGCGTCCCATTAAAAAAAGTGGGGGTTGAGCTTGTAGTCAACCTAGTGTGCCAAGGTGGTTCTTAATGCTGATTATACACATTGATAGACTTTTTCTCCCTTTGTGGCTATCATGGGAGGCTCTTGCCATTTTTAAGCTTCCTCATATGCATCTTCTTCCTACTACGGTAAAGGGGTCATGGCAAGGGAGCTTGTCTTTGCCAAAGAGGTGCATTAATTATTGAAAATATAACATTTTATTAATATTTTCAAAAGGTCATAATGAATTACCTATGAGACTAATTATATTTTACAAAACCATATTGAATGACCTATGAGACTCAATTCATATTGAAAATATATACTTTGTGAAATATTTTCAATTCATATTGAAAATATATACTTTGTGAAAATAAACAATTTATATACCTATTGTGACAAAGATAGAATGAAATCAAATTGAGGTTCGGTGAGCATGAAAATATCATAGTATGGAAATGCAAAATATCCTACTCTTGGAGGGTTATGAGTAATGAGTTACAAAGAAACTAAGAACTTTTGAACCTAGAAAAATGCACATCTATGATTTCTCTATAGGTTTGTTGTGATCTCTTTTGATTACTTGTGGATTTAGATATCCTTGGTTTGTGATCTATGATCCAAGGGCACTTAAGGCAATGAGTTACAAAGAAATAAGAACTTTTGAACCTAATAAACACGCACGTCTATGATTCAAACCTAAGAAACTAAGAACCTTTAAACCTAAGAAACATGCACATCTATGATTTCTCTCTTTAGGTATATTGTGATATCTTTTGATTCGAACCTAAGAAACTAAGAACCTTTAAACCTAAGAAACATACACATCTATGATTTCTCTCTATAGGTATATTGTGACCTCTTTTGATTTCTCATGGTTTTAGATATCCTTGGTTCAAGGCCAAAGTTGTCTACCTCTCCAACTTTCCAACCTCAAGTCCAAGCCCAAACCTTGGCCCAGCAAAATGTAAAGCAACCACATTAAGGTGGCCAACAACCACCAGTGAACCAAGATGATGAGAAAGCTAACCCACCAGAGCCATTGGCAACCCTATTGAGTATATAATCATGGTAGGAATTTCATCAATGCTTGCAAATCAAGAGGGCTGGAGAGAGAGAAGATGCCTATATGGTTCTTTCCCATCCACCTTGGAAGGGAGGTGCAGATTAGTGGCATAGCAAGCACCCAACATGCCACTTTGCCACTTGGGATCAACTTAGAGATGGGTTCTTGAGGACCTTTAGGCCTATATGATTCTTTTCCCATCCACCTTGGAGGGAGATGCAGATAAGTGGTATAGCCCCAACACCTAGCACTCCACTTTGGTACTTTTGGGATCCACTTAGAGACAGGTTCTTGAGGACCTTTAGGCCAGGTAATTTTCATGATATGAGAGTATAATCTTCAAATGCTTAAAGGAGAGAGTGTGCTATAACTAATCACTAGGGCCAAGGTGCTTATATCAAGGCTACCATCTAACTTAGGGGAGTTCATGCTAAAGCAATAGGTCATGCAAACTCTACCAAGCACCACCTAACAGAAATTAAGAGAGACAATCAAACCCACTGCAACATTGGTAGAGTTCCAAGAAGTGACCACTCAATTGGAAAATGCAAGGAGGATGGTAGGAAGAGAAGTAAACACTACCACTCCCACCCCCTTTGCATCTTATACCTACATGGTTACCTTGCTAAAGTAAGAGCTACAGTGAATGAGGACACAAAAGGAGAAAAACAAGTAGGAAGAGCTCATAAGGCAGCTCAGAAAGGAGATGGAAGACCTTAAGATGTGGGAGAAAAGGGTAGGAACATGGTGCACTTCATGCCACACTCAGCGGGCCACTCCACATCAGATTGCACACCATGATGCAAATGAATATTAATTCATGAAAGGATTTAGGAAGATGCAAAAACCTAGATGCAGGGCATATGGTAGAAGATCACATGGTAAGCCAAGCACCTCATATGCCCCCCACCCAACCCAACACCTCATATGCCCCCCATACAACCCAACCCAACCCCTCACTACCCATGCCATGCAAGTAAACTCCACATGGGGCCTATCAAGAGCATGCACCATCACCCCCATATGTGACTCCTTCCCCCCCACTAGTTTATGACGCTGACACCTTCATGCCAAGGTATGGTAGCTCCACACCAAGGGAACCCCCAAGATATAGTAATTTCGCACCAAGAAAGCCTCCAAGAAGGGTAAGGCCAATGCTTTGCTACATATGTGGAGAATATGGTCAGTAAAAATCCAACCAAAAGAAGCACCCCCATGCAAGAACTCCAAGGATTACTACACTAGGGATTGCCTGCACCACCAGTAAATTACATCATAAGTTGCATCATATGCTAAAGGCAAGGAACAATGTATGTCATATGCTACTGCACAGATGGTAGACGTATTAGGAAATAATAGCCAGACTATTGTGTATAACTCTCCATCGCTAGTAGGAATAGAGAGATTCACATGTTTCGTGGGTGGGCAATCCACCCCCACCACTAAGTGTGCACCCAACAAACTTACCCCCACTCCTACCGATACCTAACTAACCCCCCATGGCAGCAATAGTCACTAGGTCACAAGGCAAAAGCAAAGGCACCTACCTACACCAAAGGAGCTAGCACTAGTCAACAGGATCAAGTGCAGGTACCAACCCAAGTGCACTCCTAGCAACCTTACACCAATGGTAGCAATAGTCACTAGGTCACAAGGCAAAGCAAAGGCACCTACCTACACCAAGGGAGATAGCACTAGTCAACAGGATCAAGTGTATGTAACCAGGTATCAACCCAAGTGCACTCCCAGCCACCTTACACCATGCCCCAGAGTAACATGTGATAGATAGAGCCTTCTCGAGTGTAGGAGGACCTACAGCGTACACCACCAGGCACCATGGAGCAGGATGCATATTACCACAAAATTTACCACGAAGGATAACTCTTAAATTTTGGTAGATACTCCTTCCATTGTACCTAGTGGTGGTCTAGAACCCTTATGGCAAATTTGGCTAGGTAGGTGTTCCCTTATGCCTAGGATGAGGTTGCATAAATGTGGTGGGCTTACCTTATCCTGGCATCCTTTTAGTATCTCCTCCTGATGGAGATGGAGAGGGAAGCGCCAATAATCCTAGGTAGACCGTGGTTAAGAGTAGCACGAGTAATACATGATTAGGGGGCACGACTTACTACATGTGCCATGGGAAAATAGGTTGGTCTTTCCCCTCATGCAAGACCTAGGCAAATGATAATCAAAGGGAGTCATGGGAAACTCAGATTATGAGATCAACACCTTCTCATCCCCATAGCACAAAAATGACACAAACAAAAGATGCAGGTGTGAGCTAAGATGGAGTGGTGTTAGAGTCACACACAAACCAGTCCTGCTCGATTGGCATTAGGATAATTGGAATGTAACATGGTGGAAGTAGTTAAATTTGAGGACTCACAAAGGGGAAGGGGTACCAGAAGAGACACTTGGAGATAGATGATGGCATGGGCCTATGTGAACCACTTAGCCTAGGGGAACAAGCTACGTACTCAAAGAAAGCAAAGAAGGGTAAGAAAAAGAAGGTAATGGCACTTAGCTCTGTGTGTGTGTGTGTGTGTTTGTGTGTGTGAGAGAGAGAGAGAGACAGAGAGAGAGAGATGGCCCAGTACCTACCCTTTATAATTACACCAATACCACCCGCCACAATATGCTAGCCACTATCACACACAGGACTCCATCCACAAGGGGTTGTCCATTTTGTTCCACCCCAACACTTTTCCACCACCCATTATTTTCTTACTTTTGCAACGCTTCTTCTACCACCTGATCCCACGTCGTCTGCATGCTCCCAACCAAATCAAGATTAGCCCCACATATTATGCCCCATGCTCACACCCATACCCTTATGACACAAAATTAGTCATACCCTCATGGCGGCTCTTACCTCCATTCACTCCTTCGCTAAGCCATAGCCCCCACTAATATCTATAGGGGATGTGCGCCCACAACGTTTTTAGGGTTGTACATTAATTAATTATTGAGTGATAGCATATTAACCTTAGAAAATGAGACTTTGGAAAATGTTCCTTTAGAAACAAATCTTGTCAAAAGTCACGGGTTGCCACACCCGCGTATAAATGGATTGCAAGCTGGCATCGATGCCAAATAAAGGAGGCGGCAGAGGAGGATGACAGGGGGCACAGAGCATCTTCGAAGGAGCATTAGCAGCTTCTGGAAAAATGTGTGCATCTCAATGGCTGATTGGTTTTCTTCAGAGAATTCAAAAACCATTTCAATTGGTTAGTTATCTTGCAATTCTTTTTTTCTCATTCTAGTGCACTGCGATTCTTCTTTTCTCAAACTACAGTGTGATACTGAGGAGCTTAAGTGCAAGCTCCCTCTTAGAGGGAAGATGCATGAAGTAGGTGAGAAATAAGGATCTAGGGCACATATGGTAAATCATGTCTTCCTTGTACTAGGTTGAGCAGACCGCCAATGATGCGAAAAAGAAACCAAAGAAGCCACAAAGTAGGCGATGGAGGAGGCTCAAGAGGGGGCACGGAGAGGAGGCGGCGACCCGGATAGGGGAGTAACCAGATGAGGGGAGGATGGGCAACCGGAGGCGGCTAGTGTGTAGGCGTGGGCGAGTGATCGAGGAGGCTGGTTAAGGAGGCGAGCATGGAGACCTTAGACCAAAAAATTTAATTAAGCACTTAATTAATACAACCAAAACAAAAAGGTGATATGGGTGTACTAATGACACAAAATTAGTAAGCCATACCCTTATGGCAACTCTTACCTCCATTCACTCCTTCGCTAAGCCATAGCCACCACTAATATCTTTAGGAGATATGGGTGTACTACCATCAAATACCAAAGTGTTCCGATTGATCCACAAAAGCACCAACATGGTCTTCAATGCCGAAAGTGTGGCTAAGTTTGGAGGCAAATCAAACAACACGCTACAGGTTGGCGATTGGCAAAGTCGTGCCCACCTGGCAAGGGTGTACCCCAAGGTGCTCATTACATGCTAGATGCACCATGACATATGACCCAAGGATGGACCAAATCAAAGTAATTGGCCGCCCATGTGCCAAAGACCGGTCACAGTAAGCACTGAGCACAACAACCTAACCAGTTCTTTGTTCTTATAATAGTCAGGGGGAGGGAAGGGCTCCATCTTTCCTCTCTCCTCTTCTTATTGTACTAGATGTTGCACCTGAGGGGAGAGAAGGGGATATACATTCTTGGACTTGTATTGCACAAGGGAGGGGAGTGCGCCTTGAGTGTGTACTATGTACTATACTAAGTAGGCTGCACAGTAAGTGTATTGTGCACACCATGTGGCAAGGGAGCAGAGTAGCTCAGTGTAGCCCTTGGTGCAGTGATAATATAGAGTCTTGTTCCTGGCTTTACAACTCTTATAATAGGGGGTATACTTCCCGTGAGAGAATCCACTATCTCTATATTGTTGTGAGTGTGGTGTAAGAGTGAGAGTGAGAAGAGTGAGTCTATTTTACGGTATGCACTATGCAGCCAAGTCGCCTGTAGTATACAAAATTTGGCTATTAGGGTGGGATTCTCAACGTGAAGCAAGAGGTTTCTAAGCACTAAAGGTAAAGTGGAAGATTGGGAGTGGTGAATGTGGCTAGCCAGACTCAAGATGGCCACAACGTTCACTTTTTTTTTTATGATATGAAAAAAGTGCTATTGTTGGGAAACTTTACTACCCATACGTGACATAATGTGAAATGTTGGTTTTCACAATGATAATTGATGCTCCAAAAATAAAGCTCCTCCATATATAAACATCACTTGTAGCTTGATGCATGCACCATGTGAAATGTCTAAACACAAAACATATAATTACATGTTTTGGGTGCATCTCATAGCCTCCTTAAAAACATCCCTTGTAGCTTATGGGACTATGATGCTAGCACCACGGGAAATGTGTGCCTGTTTTGGTTCCATCTCATATTCCCAATAGTGGTATTACTACCGAGATATACATACACTCATATACATGTGGTCTAACTCACTAACACATGAAAGTCCATGCTCTAGTCTCAAAGATATGAAGTTTTATCATTTTCAAGCCAAGGTGAGAATAAATGTCTCATGGTTTCTTCTCACGTCCTTGAAGCTTAAGCCAAAATGCATCTTTACTTACCACCTACTACCATACCAATGCACCCAATGGTTCACAAACATAAGAGCTTCAAAGAGTCAAGCCCCCCAACAGACAAACATAAGAGCTTCAAAGAGTCAAGCCCCCCCCATCCACAAGGACCTTGGTGCCATCATTACGACGACAACTAATCAATGACATCCTCCAAAAGCACAAGCATACTCTTCCACATAATGGGAATAGATAGTATGTATTATATGTATATGATAGACACTTGCATCTCCCATAATGGGGATAAATAGTATGTTTTATGTATACGATGTCACTTGCATCTCCCATCAAGACAACTTCAAGCTCTTTTGTAAATGTAAATCCGACAATGTGTCCCATTTTTTGTTTTGCTTGAGAGTCACTGTAAATGTCACGTTACAGTAGCGAAAACACGTCGACAAACGAAGGAGGAGAGCTCTGGGATCACCACCGAGCCATAGAGGGAATGAGAATAGGGATCCTCACCACCAGACATATATAGTGGCATGCCTGCCCACGCATGTCCAACTGCCCATGGGACTACGTCCAAGCACCCTCTCTTGAACCCCGGCTCGCTTGCTGCCCACGCACCAGTGGACAGGATCTCGGAGGCCCATGGAGCTCCCTGTAGCTGCTATATGAGCTACGTAACATTACTCCCCCCCTTAAGAAGAGTTTGCGTCCGCGAGACGAAAACAAACTCCGAAAAGTTCTTGGTTAACGTACTCAAGTGCTCCCACAAGAATGCCTCATCCTCGTGATCTTTCCACTTAACAAGTGCCTCTTGATACAAAGTGTGCCTTGTGTTCCGATCTCTAAATCCCAGAATCCTCTCGGGTTCATGTGGAATAGATAGTGTTTCTATCAACTCCACCAAAATGGAGAAACTACGTTCTCCTTAGGGTCAACGGTTTTTTGCAGTCTATTGACATGAAAAACATGATGAACTCAAGAGCTCTCTAATAAGTCAAGTTTGTACGCTAATCCACCAACCTTCTTAAGGATTTTAAAAGGAGAGTAGTATCTAGGTGAAAGTTTTTTACACTTTCTCGTCTTTAGAGTCTCCGACTTCGTAGGGACTTTTGAATATACGAAGTCACCTTCTTCAAAGGTTACTTCTCTGCGACCCGTGTCTACATACATCTTCACATGATCTTGTGTGCTACAAATGCTATCTTTTTCTGCCTACATCATATCTTGCATGTCTTCAAGGAATTCCTTGACGGATTGCAACTTCTCCTTCTCTAGCCCTATGGCTATAGGAGATCTCGGCTAGAAGCTATACATCAACACGAATGGACTAAATCTACTCGTAGTATGTTTCGAACTATTATAAGCAAACTCCAAATGAGACAGGTACTCCTCCCAATTAGATTGCTTTTATTGGCATACGCACAAAGCATGTCTTCCAACACTCAGTTAACTCTTTCTGTATGACCGTTAGACTGCGACGGATGATCATCCGTACTCATACTCAAAGTAGTGTCCAATTTTTTTAAGAATTCCCTCCAAATGTGACTATCAAACTTTCTATCTCTATCAGAGACTATATCTACGAGTAGGCCATATAGTTTGTAGAGATGTTTGATGAACAACCTAGATAACTGAGGTGTTTTCACCGTCTTTTTAGTAAAATATAAACTTGGCCATCTTGGTGAATCTGTCAACAACCACTACCCAAATCAAATCATTCCCTCGATTCATTCTAGGTAAACCAATGATGAAATTCATGGAAATACTTTCCCATTTCCCTTTGGAAATATCCAATGGATGCAACAAACTTCCAACCTTGAGACGCTCATGGCCGCATAGTTACGTTGGGCACGATCAAGCTTCTTGCTTTCAAATGCAATAGGGCATCCCCTTTGTAATAAAAGTTCCCCAATGGCCTCCCCACTAGTATCTGTCTCCAAAAAACAAATGCTTCATTGGGGTCCACAATGCTCAATACTGGTGCCGTGTGATGGCCATCTTGAGCTTTTCAAAACTTCTTCGTTGAGCACCCCCCTAATGAATAGTTTTATCTTTTGTTCTCAACTCATCGATTAAGGGGACTATGATCTTCAAGTGACATCCACCTTGTTAGGATCTATCCGCATACCATTCAAAGATAATAAGGCCTAAATAGTGAATCTCCTTAAGCAAAAAAATTACACTTAGATTTCTTCCCAAATAGCTCATTTTCTTTAAGGCATTTGAATACTAAGTGCAAATGTTATAATTGTTCTTCCTATGACTTACTATATATAAGTATGTCGTCAAGGGAAAATACTACGAATTTTTTTAAATATGGACGTAAAACCTTGTCCATCAATGTCATAAATGTCGTTGGAGCATTCGTCAAGCCGAACGGCATGACTAGGAACTCATAATGTCCAAAACGAGTCCTAAATGCGGTCTTGGGATTATCATGTTCCCTTATCTTCCCTTGGTAATACCCCGATCTAAGATCAATCTTAGAAAAGTATTTCACACCATTAAGTTGCTCAAACAACTCGTCAATGTGGGTAGCATTGGGTATTTGTTCTTAATCATAATTAGATTAAGAGCACGGTAGTCTATACACATCCGCATAGACCCATCTTTCTTTTTTACCAAAAGAATGGGTGATGTCCATGGTAAAGAACTCGGGCATATAAATCCTTTCTTCATATACTCAGCTAACTACCGTTCCACTTCCTTTACCTCGGAATGGCTTAACATGTAATATAAGCAGGTTTGCTTATAGGTTTTGACCCTGGTAGCACATCAATGCCATGGTCAATCTCCATAGACGATGGAACCCCATCTGGAGAGCATCGAGAAACACACCCCTAAACTCTCGTAAGTAACTTTATACTTTTGTTTTATTATCTCGGTTTTAGCCTTGGTAATTATGATTTATTCACAATGAGACAAAACAGGTTTTGAAAAACAGTGGTCTCAACCAAGGCCGTTTAAGTTATCACAACTTAAATTAGTTTCAACTACAGAAACTTAATCAATCATATTTATGTTATCTATGAAAATAAATTGATGCAAGAGAGTACAAATATATACCTGTTGTATATCGCCGACATCAATGGCATGACAACTCTAGGGACAAAATCATGGGTGCAGCCGGAATCTCCTGTTTACCCTATAGTCTCACTACTCTCCCCTTACACACAAACTCTAAGCTATTGTCCTAGTAGTTACGACTCAAGGTGGTGCTCAGGTTATACCACTCCCTACCTAGATAAATATCGGCTTTGGCCAAGTGCATGACGTAAAAATTCAAACTTGCCTCATAGCCCTGCATACCTAAAGGTATCCCCAAGATCATTGTGTCCCAAATAGTCTTATCGTGACCATTAACCAATGATACAATGTACTTATGGTCGCTCTTTGTATCTTGCACAATTGTAACTTCTTAACTAACACGTAGTTAAGGAAGTTGTGAGTGGCTCCATCATCAATCATGACGGTGACTCTACGGCCACCTAACTTGCCATACAAAGCGGACCAAATCATGTGGTCCCACTAATGGCTACCACATCGCATACGTAATGCAACAAGCGTGGGTACTATCCATATGCCCTAGAGTTGCCTCTCTGAACTATGCGAAACTAAGAGATAACTGTTGGATAGTGTGTCGTTGCTGAGATGATTTACCATCTTTCTTGGCATCGCTAGAACTACCTCTAGCTCCCAGCTTTGGACATGTTGGCTTGCTATGTCCAGCCCTGAAATAGCTAAAGCATAGATTGTCCTTTCTTTCTAGTATTATTCCTTCTTAGTGGATTTACATTGGTTTTTCTCTCGAAAAAGACGTAGTTTCTTCCCCCAAATGTCCACTTTGTCCTCTCTATTACTCACTCTGGTCACCTTTCCCCCTGTGGTCCCGAAAGAATTTCCTCTTACAACTGGAGTCCTCTTTATCCTCACTTGTATAAGATTGGATTTAGAGCGACGTGAAATCTCATCATAAATCTGCGCATATTTTATGACTATCGAAATTTGTCGACTGCTTATGCTCGACACAAAAGCATCATAGTCTGGGTATATACTTCTCATTAATCTACGTAAATTCTGAAACTCATCGATTCTCTTTAATTTCAACACAATCTCGTGGTAGTTGGAGATGTATTGTGTGAGAGATGTTGTGCATCAAGAATTTATCCAAATCACGCTAGGATCTCTACAATGCAAAAACCCTTTCTGAAACATCGTTTCAAAGTCTATCCAAGTACTTGGAAGTCTAGCGCTCTAGACCAAACTCATTCACCATTTGTACACCTTCCTTGTTGTCAACGACAAGCTGGCCTCTACCGGCCTCACATCCTGTGACGTTTGCCTGAGGTTGTGGATATCTGACCACTTTTGCAAAAAGATATTTACCGAGTCCTTATTACGTTCTTTCTCCTTTCCCCCAAAGTTCGATGGCTTGAGGTTCTTGAGGAGATTAGCGATCGATGCAGACTTCTTCGCAGGCACTCGAGCCCGCGATCCTACTCGAGGCACTACGTCCTCGGTAGGAGAAAAATACGCCCTCCTCTGTGTGCATATCTCGACACAACAACTCCGTATAGGAGTAGTAGAATTAGCATCTGAACGAACATGAATACTCCTAAACACGAACAAAATCTTGGTTTGATTTCTCTCTAATACACTAGTCCTTGCAAACAACTTGGCTATGGGTTCTCTAACTCCACGGCCGTAGGTTCCATAGACGGTGAGCCTCCCCTCTGTTGGTGCAGAGAGATAGGAAACGACCTTTCTTGCTTGCTTAGGAAACGACCTTTCTTGCTTGCTGGTATATGGCCAGTTGTTCACGCACGCAACAACATGACAAGGTGATTGCTGTCCACGCATGCAGTAGCTGTTGTCCCCTCACCGAGTTGTTCTGTGCCCCTCTCTAGGCTGCTGCGCACGCTGGAGAAAGAGAAAGACTCCTTGTGCTGCGCACGTTGGAAGAGAGATAACGACCCACGCCTTGCTGCGCAGCTTCACCAACGTAGAGAGATCGTGTGATACGAGGACCCGTGCCGAGAGGATTCCAAAACTCACTGAAGAAAGACTGGATGAGAGATCGTGCAAGATTTACAGCGATCGATAGCTACAAACCTTCGCCTTCCTTATATCCCAAGCATTACTGTGCTACGCTTTTCTGTTGCTGCTTCTGCAGTTGGCGTAGTCGTTTGAGCGCTTCTCTTTACACACACACCGTTGCCTACAACATGCTACGGTTATAGCTCGTGCTTGGTCCTAGAGGGGAGTGTAGAGCTTGGCACCGACGATCAGCACACGTAGAACGAGCGGCTACCAGTTTCCTTCCGAGCTTAAGGAGAGAGAGAGGTACCAGCTGCTGCAAGAAAGTAGTGAAAGCTTCACAATCGGGGGTCCTTCCTGCTCCTTCCAATCTCTCTCTTGGCGGCCCCGCTGCAGCCGCCAAGAGAGAGAGAGGAAAGGTAGAGCTTCTTCTTTGTGGCTATGTCGTCTCCTCTTCTCCACCCATTCAGTCGTGCAGATAAGATGATCCTCCTCCACCCAAAAAAAAAAAATATGTTGCTAAGGTTGATTAACTTTTGTGATCCTGGTGTCCGTTCACGCAGCGAAGACGACAACCAAGGCTCTAATACCAATGTCACGTTACAATATCAAACAAGTGTCAACGACAAGGAGGAGAGCTTTGGATCACCACCTAGCCATAAAGGGAATGAGGATAGTGAACCTCACAGCCAGACATATATAGTGGCTTGCTTGCCCACACATATACGACTATCCGCGGAACTATGCTCGGGTGCCCTCTCCCCTGAACCCTCGCTCGCCACCCATGCTCTGGTGGACGGTTGAGCTCCCCGTAGCCACTACAAGCTACGTAACACTAAACATTAATCTCTCTCTCTCTCTCTCTCTTCCCCTACTACAGAGTCTTCTCTAGGCAGCTTGCATATGAGTCTAGGTATCATAGATCGATGGTCTTCATATGGACCACCTTCCCTCTTTTGAGTACAGATTAGACTCTCCATTCTTTAATCTCTCCTGACGAGAGATCAATCCCTCATCCGCATGGCTTGGCCCGACTTCACACGAGTCGGACATGGGTATCACCGCTAGAGCTTCTCACCAAACTTCATATACACTAAGAGCACTTCTTGAGGGTTTCAAAGGATTGCTTCATTGAGGCACCAAAGGATCTTCATCGAGAAGCTTGACTCTTTCTATACGCATAAGCTCACATAATACATAGCCCATTTTATTTGGTAGAAGACTATTTTTTTCATTTCATTCTCTTTGGGTCTTTTGTAGAAGCTTAATACAACCTCTCTCTCTCTCTCTCTCTCTCCACATTGGCAAGGGAAGTCATCCACATCTACGCTTACTTATTGATAAGGATGGTACTATCACTAAATGAGGAGATCCGAGTATCTCTGGCTGGGATTTTCAATACTGCACATGTACTTGGGAGGCCCACATTGAACCTGGTCTGTCTTCATTTCATTCCATTTCAGTACTTTCGTTTCCATGTTCACAATCTACACATGGAACGCTCTTATAGAGGAGTCTTATAGAGGAGGATGGTACTATCATTGGATGAGGAGATTCACTTATCTCTTGCCATCTTGCTCCGAAATTTTCAATACCACAGGTACATGGGAGGCCCGCATAGGGTCTTGTTTCCATGTAGTACATTGGGTCTTCTTTTCATTTCAATTTCAGTACTTTTTGTTTCCATGTTCACAAACTACAAATGGAACTTTTGTAACGCATGTTGGTCCGATAGATGAATTGGATCTTTTGTAAACAAAATCTCTCTCTCTCTCTCTCTCTCTCTCTCTCATTCATTGAGATACTATACTACTTTTCGGTCTCATTGTCTTTTCAAAACAATAGTATAACTTTCTTTGTCTTTCGTTCTGTCTCAATCGAAAAGCATTACAGTTGTAGATGCCCACTCTAGTGTGAGATCCGAGGGACATTCTATTGCCTATTCAAGAAGGGGTCCAACCAACTCTCCAAGATTATTAATTTCCAAGATCACCATTGCCTAGGGCTCTACTTGATGGAGTTACACACACATAGAGATCTTCTACAAAAGGACAGGGCCCAAGTCTAGGATACCTCAGCCACCCATTTCATGTGACACGGGAGGATAGCACCAAACAATGACATCAAGGACAACCCTCCTAGAAGGGCAAGACAGCACACAGTCTTGACACCATGACTTCTGGGAGTCACCCTAGAGAGTACATCAGCTGTAGCGCTAGACACCCACGGCCTTCTGGCCCAAGGCAACCCTCCACGCGGCAGCTCCAGATTCTAGAGAACCTACAAAGACACAAGGATGCCGCTCCATAGGTAGGGTATATGTATAGAGCTTATATGAGGGCACAAATTCACCTAATTTGGATCGATGATGAGGATGTCTCTCTAATTAACTCATTGGCCAGAGGCTACCTAGTACTTTCACAGAGTTCACTTGGCACCCACATGCTTCTCCTGTACTCCCACATGATTTTGTCCTTAAGTAGTTAGTTTCTTCATTGTTCATAATTTCCATCATCCATAGCTGTACACTTTTTTACTCTCATAGACCCTTTGGGTCTTTTGAAGACGTCAGTTTAACTTCTTATTCCTCTCTCTCTCTCTCTCTCTCACACACACACACACACACACACACAATGACTGACAGCTATCCTTGAAATTGGCATTCAAAGATCTTCAAAACCCTGCAAACTTCATAACATCATTCTGAGTATAAAAATCTCCTACTCTTGAAACATTTTTCATTCTTTTGTGCACCTTTTACTGGCCTCTAAGGTGTGGATTTTCTTTAATGAAAATGCTGGCAACTCACATACATGACAATTACGAGGGATTATGTTCACCATAAAACTTTTCATGTTCTCGTAAGTCTGATTCTGGTTGCGTATCAAATCCACCATATACCTCGTAATTTCAAACGCGTTTACTGTCTACTCATACACATGCTTTGCTTCACTATCATAACACTTGGAATGGCCAACGTTTATGTACAATAAACTGGTTTCAGAGACACTGCCTTTGGTAAAACAAGGAGGCTAGGTAATCTTAAAACTCAACCTCATAGACCATATACGCAAGCCTGAGACGAAATACAGTAGTTCCAGTAGCAGCCAAGTCCCAATCGAATGGCTCCATGGCCCAACGAGGACACAACACGTAAAGAAGCATAGTACACAGTTAAGTTAAAGAAAACCATGTATCTTGTTAACCATCCTGCTGCAAGTCATGATTGGTCAGTTACTAGTTGCACCAAGTGTAAAGTCCACATTTACTTCCTGTAAAAAGTAAACAAGAATAGGAAGTCATGATAACAATCAATTGCTGATTAAATGTGTGAAAAATGGGCGAGCATAAACCTCAATTACCGCCATCTGGACACAGCAGGTTTATCCTAAAGACCATGGAGAAACCAATAATAAAGATGACTAGTAGCTCTGGTGTGCGCTTCAGGACAGAACCTCTCAGCATCCCACTATCTAGGCCTCCCTGCAAGCTTTTTCAGGTGTTGGAATGCGTGTTGTTTGATCCATTGTCGATCATAAGGGAGGTATGCCTGAATTGAAGGATCAAACCTGATGGTTCCAACCAAATTTTAAAAAAAAAAGTGGTTAATAAAAAAAGAAGCAGAAGCACATCTACCTCGGAAGCATCCTAAGGCTCTATTCACAAACCCTGTTCTAGTATTGTGATTGCCCAACAGGTGGCCTTGCATTTCACTGTTCACAATGGTAGCAGCCCAGACTGTCCTGCTCATGGACAACTGCACAACATCTCATCCGACAAACTGGTTGAAGCCGCCCAAGCTCAGAGAAAATCCCACACGGAATCCTAAGTGTGGAGATATGGGATCCTCTCGCCAAATGCTCACAATATGTAAAGTGCACCCCGCACTTCAAAGCCATATGGACATATTAATCAGTATTATGTGCCAGTTGTGGTTTAGTGATGTGCATTGTGCCCCGCCGTGATCCCTAGTCCAGGGACATGCAAGGCTAGTCACCATCAGGGTAGGCTTGGTTAGGTTCAGGCAGTTTTCAGTGTATGGATTCACACAGTTTTGTAGCACACTCCGGATTGAGGTACATACAAATGCCTGGCAGCCTCCAAGGCCAGCACCAGACATCAAGCAAAGATCAAGTCAAAACAGGTAGCAGCAAGATGCTGCTATTTAAAGTAGTTTGCACCAACCAGACAGCACAGGAAAGGAACAAGGCAGGTTGGGCATGGACCAAGGGAAAGTTGAGCAGCGAAGGGACAGGTCAGGCAGGCTGGCAGCAGCCAACCTAGTCGGGTGTTGGTTGTGGGCTGGTAGAGAGGGCAGACAGCATGAAGGGGGGCTGTTTGTGCCCTATAAAAGGCCCCACCCACTTCTCCATTAGGCATCTCATCTCCCGGTCAATTTGAATGCCACAGGCCAAGGTCACCAAGGAAGGAGAGGAGGAAATCTCGAGGTAAAGTCAAAAATCTGTTGTGCATATTTCAATTCCATAATATAAGAAAATACACAAAAAGGCGGGCGCCCTTTAGGGACAGGTCAACCTAGTCAGAAGCTTGTCGTGGGCGGGTCAAGCAGGCCAATAGCATGAAGGGGTGTGTTTGTGCCCTACAAGAGCCCCACCCACTTCCCCATTAGGCATCTCATCTCTCAGTTTCGGAGGTAAGATCCCAAGCATAACCAGGAGCATCTAGGACCAAGACAACAGCACTCCTCTTCACAGAAGACAAAGGCAAAGGGGATTTCAAAGAATACCAGGAGCAAAGTGGTTCTGACAAGGACACAATTGGGAGCAGCAAGACTGACAAATGGAGAGTTTGGATACCACAGGCCAAGGTCAACAAAGAGGAATAGAGAAATCCCAAGATCAAGGTCAAACGCCTGTTGTACATATCTCAATTCCCTAATATAAGCACGTAACCAAAGGTGGGGGACCTTATGTGGGTTTGGGGACCCAGTTTTGTCTCTCTCTCTCTCTCTCTCTCTCTCTCTCTCTCTCTCTCTCTCTCTCTCTCAAGTTAAAGCACCACAATAATAATCTAGGTAAAAGCCTTCCGCATGTGACACAGGCTTGGCGGCTGATGACTCCCCATGCAGTTTGCAAACACCAATGGCTGAGCGTGCCATTATGAGCAAGACATCCACATGTGACATGATCACCTTTGGTCTTGCAGCCATGACTGCCACCTGTTTGTGAAAGGGGCCTAAGAAGTTGCTGGAAATTACAGAAGAACGATATATTGAAATTTAATACGTACACGAGGGCACTCATGTCCACCTGGCTGTCAATAAACTTGTACAGATCTGTTATGTCATAGCTGATATTCCGCACATCTGGGTTCAGTTCTTTGAGCTTTCCCTCAAACAAGCCACAAATACCTGAAGCATGAAAAGAGAAGTATAACTGTGCACATTTTCTTATCGTAAAAGCACGGTTTTATCATAAGAGCAGCAACAAAGTGTGCTGGCTATCATTCCAGGGTTGAAGCATGCCATCCATAGCCTGTGCAACAGTGTCGAAGTCCATAAATGTTCGAGTTGCTCTGCTTTGACTGGGCTGGATTAGAATGATAGTGTGCTTGTTTGCCTGAGATACACCCATACACAGAGAGTGGACACGTTATCTGACAGCCAAGGTTAAAAGGTGTGCGACACACTCCAACTCATATTGCAGTCTGACAGCACAAAAAAGATGGATGCATATCCTGAAGTCACAACTTGTTTCGATATAAGTGACACTTTGGAGGCAGTAAAAATTTCCCAAAAAAAACGCTGTAAATACTAAATAAAGGAATAGTGATATAATGACACAAATCTATTGAACATTCTCTAGCACAATCCAACCATCGTATCACCTCAACATAGGCAATCACAATGCACCCATCTTTCCACCTCCTCCTCCCAACTCTACCTCCCCCCATTCCTCTCTCTCTTTTTCCTCCTTTCATGGATGAGGGCAGTAAGTTCTGGCCCTTGGGACAAAGTGCTAGTGTCATGTGATTAAATGTTTCGGTCTTAATTCATCTAGAACCTAGATTCTATGCTAAGATAATCCCTTTCGCAGGGTTGTCTGGCATTGATATCAGAGCAAGGCTTAGAAAACGGTTTTCAATCCGACATTCTTTCTCCTGCAGGAAGAAACTTTGGATGTTGAGTTGCACACATCCTATGGTCATGCTGTAACATGTGTTGCAGACGCGTGCTTAGATTAATGCTAATTAACACTGATTAATCTTCTGATTAATGGAATTGCATTGCCTAATCACTTCACTGCAAATACACAAAAGAGGCAAGATAGACCTAATCTATTACATACATACATACATACATACATACATACATATATATATATATATATACATATATATATATATATATACATATATATATATATATATATATATTACACGCACACACACACACACATTTATATAGGAAGGACTCGTCCAAGAGAAGCATGTCACGGAGTTACAACGTACGTGCAGATCCCTCGCCTACAACGATCTACTGGATCTCGGGTGGGTTGTTGAAGACGCAGCCCAGGCGAGGGGCTCGCAAAACGGAGGGGTTGACCCAGCAGGTAAGCAGGTGCAGGATATGTTAGGCAAAATTGACGGCGCACAGGACGCCGTACATCCCCTAACAGACGAGCACGAACCTCCCTGTTACAACCCTGTGTTTTTCTCTGGACAACAAGCAGGTGGGCACGGGCACGGGCACGGGCACGGGATGGACAGTGTGAACGGCATCAGTTTGGATATGAAAAGTAAACCCATTTGTGGCCAGCCCAAGTGTGAAAGGGGACAAAAGGGATTTTGAGTTTATAAGGTTTTTAAACCTTTGAAGGCTTAAAATAATATTATTATTTTTGTAAGCGCATGCGTTTTGATATTTGCTTTTGGCTTTTTGGAGGAAAGTGTTTGGAATCGCATCTTTGGTTATAAAAAGCGAAGGTTGGCGGAATTCGTCAGAGTGTGCCGTGTGGGTGTGGCCCATCACCTTGCGATCGTAGACTGACTATCTCTCTCTCTCTCTCTCACGTGGGCTGGTTACAGAAGTTATGAGGCGTGTGGAGTCATGTGGTGTATGCAAGCGCATGGCTGGTCGCCAGATAGCAAAACGACACGAAGAACCTCAGCGCAGGTGGCACTGGACAGAGAGAGAGAGCAGGGGTCGTTGCTTGGTTTGTTTTCCTTCGGCTATGGCAAGCATGACCTCAGATGGTGTTGCTGAGCGCGTTGCTCTGGTGGGCGCAAAGCTCTGTGCGAGCAGGTGTGGTCGCACGTTGATTGGCTGAGGCTGCTGGGCGCTTGCTGTGCTTGCCATTGCTTGCTTTGTGGAGCGAGGCCCCTCCTCTAGTGTGTGTGCCCTACACACAGAGCTACGAGGTATTATGAACATTCTAGTTCAGACGGCTATCTATGGACGGATTATAGGCCATGCACCTTCACGTTCAGAGATCAGAACGTGGTTGCAGGCCTCCATGCAAATTACAACCGGTCGCATCGAGGAGGTTGTCCTTATGGGTAGAGGTATCTTCATGTTGCAGCTAGTAGCAGTAGAGGATGCAGAGCGCTTAGTGCGCAAGAGCTCCTTTTCAGTTGGAGACCGCCTGATCATGGTGATACCGTGGTACCCGAACTTCACAATGGCTCTTTTTTCCCAAACCCTTTTTGATGCAGGAGATTAGAGATAGGCTTTTTCTCTTTCTCTCTCTGGGTTTTGGCAACCGTGATTGGATGGTATATCTGTCATGGAAACAGGACATTGGTTTTTTCGAGAGGAAACGGGAATTTGGTATCAAGGAAACAGGCCTATGGTTTATGGGATACAGGTCTTTGGTTTATCGGATACAGGTCTTTGGTTTCATGTGGAAAACATGTCTTTGGATTCATGTGAACAGGTTGTAGTTTTAGGTTACATGCAAGCTGATATATGGTTTGGTACAGCCCTACTGCTGTTTGGGAAAGGGTTTGAGGGATCCATGTTAGAAATGGAGAAGACCTTTTCAAGCAGGGAGGTGTTGTACAAGTGTGCCTTCTCTATGGAATGCTTTGCTGTAATAACGAGAGTTCTTATTCGGAAGTCCTGGCTAAAATTATAAGGGATCCTATTGGTAGAGGATTCTACAAGTTGTACTTTGTACTCCAATTTGATCAAGTAAAGAAATACCGCAAGGGGCGCCACTGCGTTTTGGGGCCAATCGGTGTCCTTGTACTATTTGCAATAGCACTCTAGCTCCCCCTGTTTGTTTTCCTTTTCCAGGTCCCCATGGGTGATGAAGTGTTTAGTGTGCGAGTGTTTGTTTCACCACCCGTCAGATTTCTGAAGGCCGATTTCACTCCCTTTCTCCTTATTCTTAGCAAGGGTCCTCAAAAGAGGAATGCGCCGGGGGAAGGCAAGGCCCGCGCAGCGGAGCTGAATGGACTCCTGGAAAGTCATCTAATCCCGGCAGTAAGCGAGGCTCTCGCCACTTATCACGAGCTGGTGGCGACTACAGCAAATATGGTGGATGATTTGTCTGCAGACGCGGATTTGCCGGCTGCTGGCCTGGATCCTGAAGGAGAGGGTTACACAACACAAGTATAAAACGTATCTCTAAGCCTGGGGTAGCTTTGCAGAGAGAAAACTGTCTGTATATAGGGAATGCCTTACGTGAGAAAGCTAGGAATCCGTGCTGTCGGCACCACTATAATAGGGATGCCTGACGCAAATGTACGAAACCCAGAGAGAAGGATCCGTGCATATATATATATATATATATATATATATCAAAAGATAAATCTGTTCAATGCTAATCTAGATCCGACAACTTTCTACCATACATTAATGCAACAACTAGAAAAGGGAGGCAAGATAGACCTAATCTACTATATATATTGCAAAAGATGAATATGTTCAATGCTGGTCTGGATCTCACTCAAATCTGACAACTTTCTACCATACATTAATGCAGCAACTAGAAAAGGGAGGCAAGATAGACCTAATCTGCAAAAGATGAATATGTTCAATGCTGGTCTGGATCTAAACTCAGATCCGACACATTCCTACTGTACATTGTTGCAACAACTAGAAAAGGTTACTGTTCTTGTTGTTCCTGCGATCCGGCTCCTGAAAAACGCCCTTATGATGCAACTCAACTCGCCTCTTGTTGCTCCTGACTTGAACTGCAGATCTAGCACTCTAAATGATCTCAACTGTGACCCGTCAGCCGCCTATTTATAGTTTCCTTTTAGGTCTGGTTTGCTGATCTAGGGTTGGTAGAAGGGATTTCATCAGCCTTGTCGCACTTCTTTTGCGTATTTGTGATGAAGAAAGACAGTTCAATTCAATTGTGCTTGGATTGCGGAACCTTGAATGCCTCACGTTCACTACGAGGTTAACACGGGCTAGTGAGCATTAGATATAGCACCAGATCTCTTGGAGCCAGCAGACAGTACCATGATCGTCCAGATTTAAGTAAGACATGGTTTCATATTCTCGCAGGTTATGGTGGGGACTTGGAAGCATAGTGACAAGGGGACGGAGGGACGCCCACGTGGGACGTGGGAACGCCGTCCCGAGCAGAGAGACCTGCACACCGGGCTGGGGACGGCCATGCTCCTGATGGACTTAGGAGGCAGAGTGTGGGTACCCTCAATGGCCTCACTGCATCTAGCGTGCCAAATGTGCCAGGTTGCGATGCTACTGCAAATCTCCCATCTCTGGCATGAGCCTAGTCGCCAATGGTCTGTAGGTAGGGTTGTGACTAGTACTGCCGAAAAACAATGGTGAGACCTGAAGGGCTAGCCCTCCCCCATCCTCCTCATAAGCCCATACCACTCCAGCCTTTGTGGCCCAAGTGACAATGCCCCATGTAATGATCTAGGTCGAGGCCCTGTCCATAGTGAAGATGGAGAGAAACCACTACCAGATCTACTGAGCCTTTAGGCAATCCCAAAGTCAATGTCACTGAGACTCCTGAGGGTGGCCGCACCGGGGGCAAGCTACTGACCGACCTCCAACTGCCAGCCAAGTACCGACCGCCAAGCTCTTATGTGCCATTAACCAAAGAAAGAGGGTGATCTTTCTAGGCCGAAAACTGTCCCAAAGCTTCCAGAAATCTAAAAGGAAACACTGTGAGAGGCCCTATGACTGCCAATGTGCTGTTGTTGCCGAGGTGCCATCAATCTCTGGCATCTGGATCCTGCGGCCTAGCCGCACTATATATGCAAAGAAGGGGGCATCCAAAGTCTCCTCCCGATCCGCAGGGTCATGCCAAGTCCACTCTCCCGGGTCCCACTATAGGCGCATGAGAGGTCGGCACTCCCATATCCATAGCTGCCAGAATCTCTCCCTGGCCACCTTGGCTAGTGGTCTATGTGCCACTCCCGTGCCTGAAAACCAATCACCCTCACCTGCTGCAAGATGCAGCCACTGAAATCCTCTAAGGGGTCAATAAGAAGGACCAAAGAGAGGGGGAAACCACCTCTCTCGTGTGCCGCCGGACCCTCTCACATGCATCCATCACCTGTGGAGATAATGGAACACTTGAGAAGAGATCAGAAGAAATCAATGGCGATGGCTCTCACATGGGGGGGATCAAAAACAATAGCTCCATTCTGGCCATGCAACTTGTAAATTCCATCTCTCCTCCTGTGGTGGGGGCCGGCTATCTCAAAGAAATCCCCTGTGACTTTGTCACCGGCTTGAGTCCAGAATGAAGCTTTGGCATGGTATCTGTACTCCACCCTCCTCTCCTCAATAGATCTAATCCCTATGCAGGCGGCAGCAAGTTGACTCTTAAAATCCATGGGCTATCTGGGGAATGCTCCTGAAGTGTAAAGAGGCCAAACCCCTCCTCAGACTTCACTCCTGCTCCCGAAATCCCTCCAATCTGCTCTATCCTGCTGATCTCGGGGTCTTGAATGAGGCTGTTCGAAATCCAAGAGCTCGCATGCCTATCATGCCTCCAGGGGTCCTCTAGGGACAGAATAATTGGGGCGTGATCTGAAAAAGTAGTGCTTGCCAAGATACCAATCATGCCCCCACACCTGCAAACCCACTCATCAATGTAAAACCTGTCAAGTCTAGAGAGGTTGGGGCCTGTGCTCCTATCTGATCGCGAGAAGCTAAGGGGCTCCCAGGGCTATGCCCTAACTTTGGAAGATGCCAAGGGTCCTATCCCCTACGTACCAGTATCATCTCCTCCCAGGCAAAGTACTCTGCTCCTGAGACTGTGGCCATGCCACCTCCAAGTCTGTCCTCTGTTGCCTCTATCATGTTGAAGTCACCTGACACCACCTATGCACCAAAAGTCAGCCTAGGGAAGGGCCTACTGGACTGTGCTCCAAAAGAGGGCTCTACCTGCAATGACGTTCGGGGCATAAACATTGAGGAAGCCAACGCTATCCTCTCTAATCAAAATGGTAGCCCACTGTGCTCGCCCCACTGCTCCTAGAGGAAAAGAATGTCGATAGGTCCCCCGCCGGGCCCCCACTATGGCTCTCTGAAGCCCTCCTCTGAGGACGCCTCGCCTCTAAAAGCATTGAGGGCCGAGGCCCCCCGTAAACCCTATATGTTCCACGAGACTATCCACATATCAATCTCTGTGTGAGACGGAACTAGCGGAATTGCCCTCCACTTGAAGAGTCCTGGGCGAGGGTTTAGACGGGGAATAATCACAATCCATCCTGCGACGAAGGCGTAGCAAGTGGGCGCGGATCATGTCCTCCATGCTACACTACTCTATCCGAGCACGAGAGCATGCGTACTCCGGACTCCATCGATCACAATGGAGGTACCTGTAAGAAGGGGGAAGAGGTACTGTGACAGAAGTATGCATGAACACAAAAAGCAGCACCTCCAAGCTGGAGCCACCATCTCTCCATCCTGGTCTCTATGGCCTGAGCCTCCAAGCTCTATCCTAGCCAATGGCCATAGATGAGTGAGTACGTCGGTGATGCGAAGGTCGTGAAGATGATGGGAGAGCTCAACCACCTGAGCCTAGATGGCGGCAGTCACCGACTCTGAGTCTCACTCCGTCCGCAGGGCTGCACTCAAAGGGAAAGAGAAGATCATCGCGACATTCTCTCACGTAGAGGGTCTGGAGTGGTGAAAAACCACACATACCCGAATAAGTGCTACTGTCTCCTCAAACATATATGTCCCTTTTGCCGGAAGACATCGGAAGAAACTATAATCCACAGGCTACCCCAAGATCCGCCGGGGGGGGGGGGGGGGGGGAGGGGGGGGGTGCACCTAGGGACTCTGGCGGGAGAGCCCTCACCAGGGAGGCGGCAATGGTCATCTCCACTAGCTCAGAGAAGCGGTGAATCAATCGACGGGCGAAACTCGCCGGCTGCCACCGCTCTGGGTCTGGGACTGCTGGGGTTCCACAAGAGTGCTCTAGAGAGACAGAGGGGGGAGGGCAGGCTCTAATGCAGAGGATGGGGCTGAAGGAACTACTACGGGTAAAGACGGGAGCGAGGATGGAGGAGGAGGGGGAGGGGACGGGGGAGGAGACGAAGACGGAGGAGGGCGGGGAGGCGTGATGGGAGAAGGAACCTGAATTAGGGTTAGGTTAGAGTATTCATGGGAGACATACACAGAGAAGCAAGGGAGAGAGAGAGAGAGTTGTGGGGATAAGTCAACTCATGAAAAGCATGAGTGTGTGACTCCCCTATCACACATGTATATTGCACTAGTACACATAGTGCACTTAGTACATTAAAAGTACTAAGTGTACTATGTACTATAACTTATGGGCTTGTACACACTATAAGGGTGGGCATAACGCCTTTACCCCAACAACCTCCCACTTAAAGGCAAAGTGCCCTTAAGTAAAGGAAAAGAAAAAATCAGCATGTACATGATAATATACAAGGCCATATCAAGGCTGAAAATGGCCTCATCCAATGCCCATCAAGTGTCTGCAATGAGCAAACCGCTCCGGAGGCAAACTCTTCGTCAACAGATCAGCCGGGTTGTCATCCGTATGAATCTTAACAAGCTGAATTTGCTTGTTCTCTATCACCTCTCTGATGAAGTGATACTTCACATCCACATGCTTCGTCTTTGCATGAAAAACAGGGTTCTTTGCCAACTGAATGGCACTCTGACTGTCACAATGCAACAATGGAATATCCCCTGTATAGCCCAAATCAACCACTAACCGAGATAGCCATAATGCCTCCTTGCAAGCCTCTGTGGCTGCAATATACTCGGCCTCTGTAGTAGATAAGGCAGTGCACTTCTGCATCCTGGATATCCATGACACAGCACCTCCTGTGAATGTAAATACATAACCGGTAGTAGACTTCCGGTTATCTGGATGACCGGCATAATCCGAATCCGTGTAACCATGCACTAATGCATCCTGTTTGCCAAAGCAAATGCACAAATCCTGTGTGCCCTTCAGGTATCTCATGACACCTTTCACTGCTTCCCAATGCTTCTTGCCAGGGTTGGCCATGTATCTAGAAACCACTCCCACTGCAAATGCAATGTCCGGCCTAGTAGCAACCATGGCATACATGAGACTGCCACAAGCTGAAGCATACGGAATCTTGGCCATATCAGCCCTGTCTCTATCTGACTGTGGGCTGTCCATAGCACTGAGTTTCACATATGGAGGCAAAGGAGTACTAGCCTTCTTCCCCCCGTCCATATTGAACCTCTGCAAAACTTTGCCAATATATTCCTTCTGAGACAAATACAACACATGCTGATTTCTGTCCCGAAGTATCCGCATACCCAAGATGTGATTTGCATCACCCAGATCCTTCATATCAAAGGTCTCATGCAGCCTCTTTTTCAATGCATCCATCTCTTTACGAGATTTCCCGGCAATCAACATATCATCAACATACAAAATGAGAATCAAGAGACTGCCATCCAAAGCTTTCTTGGTGTACAAGCAGTGATCAATGTCACTTCTCCTGAATTTCTGAGATTTCATGAATGTATCAAATTTATGATACCATTCTCTTGGTGCCTGTTTGAGCCCATAAAGACTCTTTTTCAGCTTGCATACAAGCTTCTCCTTTCCACTTACTGCATAACCCTCTGGCTGCTGCATATATATCTCCTCATGGAGATCACCGTGAAGAAAAGCAGTCTTCACATCCATCTGAATCAAGTCCAGATCATCATGCGCAACCAAAGCCAACACAGCTCTAAGTGTGGTCATTTTGACCACTGGAGAGAAGATCTCCTCAAAGTCCACACCATATTCCTGCTTAAAGCCCTTAGCCACTAACCTGGCTTTGTATCTTGGCTTTGCATCTGGTGCAACTTTGAGCCTGTATACCCACTTGCATGGCAAAACCTTCTTGCCTGCAGGCAAATGCACCAACTTCCATGTTTCATTTTTATGCAGAGAATCCATCTCTGACTTCATGGCACGCTCCCATAGAGCCTTGTCTGCCCTCTGTAAAGCCTCTTTATAACATGAGGGCTCCCCACAGTCAGTAAGCATCAAATAGTCAACCCCTGGAACAAACCTGTCAGGGGCTCTGGAGGGTCTAGTGGACCTCCGTACCCAATGACCATCATTTGCAGGTTGCTGTCCAGCCTGCATATCACCCATTGGTGGCTCCTGTTCCATGCCATAAGGCTGAAAAATCATGCCCGGTATATCCTCCAACTGTGGTATATCCATAGGGATATCTTCTGCCATCTCTGGCTGTCCATTTGGACCATTTTCAGCACCATCTGGTTTTCCTGCTGTAATGGCTGATTTACAGCCCTTTGTTGTTGTCCATGATGTCCATCATCATCAAAGATGACTCTGCCAGGCTCCTGTTGCCTTGCAGGCTCCTTATACATGCATGTTTCATCAAAAATGACATCATTGCTGCGTATGATCTTTCTATTCATGGGATCCCAAAGTCTATACCCCATTTCACCTCTGTCACCATATCCTAGGAATATGCATTTGTGAGACTTAGGATCAAGTTTGGTGCGCATTTCCCTGCGTATGTGCACGTACGCAACGCAACCAAACACTCTCAAGTGCTTGTATGACGGAGGCTTCCCTGTCCATACTTCTTCTGGCACTTTCCCACCAAGCCTCGTGTTAGGTGACCTGTTTATAAGGTGAACGGCTGTCATAACAGCTTCAGCCCAAAAACCATGAGGTAATGCAGCATGTGACAACATAGAACGGACCTTCTCCTGTATGGTCCTGTTCATCCTCTCTGCTGTCCCGTTTTGTGGAGGATCATAAGGAGTAGAGAGCTCCCTCTTGATGCCTTTAGCATCACAAAAGTCCTGAAACTGTTTGGACGTATACTCTCCACCATTGTCGGAACGCAAAGCCTTCAGTGTTTTGCCAGTTTGATTCTCCACAAGAGCAACAAACTTCTCAAACACTGAGAATGTATCACTCTTCAAACGAAGAGGATAAACCCACACCTTGCGTGTGGCATCATCAATAAAAGACACAAAATATTTTGCCCCTCCCAAAGAAAGCTGAGGCATCTCACATACATCTGTATGCACAAGCTCTAACTGAGCATCTTTCTGTCCAAGAGCTTTCTTGTGGGGGCACTGTAGTTGCCTACCATATATACAATGCTCACAAAACTGAAAACTTGAAAACTTTAGAGAAGGCAAGTAACCCAAACGAGACAATTGCTCCATTCCTTTGACACTCATGTGTCCCAACCGGCTATGCCACATAGAAATTTCCGGCAGCTCGGTTGCATTTACATTAGCATGGTGACAAACACCTGCATGCATAAAGTAAAGAGTGTCCACCTTAGAGCCTCTGGCAACAACCAGTGAGCCCTTACTAATCTTCCACTTTCCACTACCAAATGTGGTAACATAATCAGCATCATCAAGCTGTCCAGTAGAAAGCAGATTCTTCTTGATCTCAGGCACATGCCTGACATCATGGAGCATAAGCTGTGAGCCATCTGAAAACACAAGTCTCACATCACCTCTGCCAAGTATCTTGCATGCATGGTTATCACCCAAATAAACCACTCCTTCATTGCCAGCAGTGTACCTGACAAACAAGTCTCTGCAACCTGTGACATGAAAGGAGGCACCTGAATCAATGATCCATGAGTGCATACCATGACCACCTGTAAGAAGTGAATGGGCATCAAGTGAAGACGTAAAGAGGACCTCATCCTCACTGCCACCTGCATGTGACACATTGATTTCTTCGATCTTGACTCCACTTTTGCCCTTTGGCTTTACATCTTTGGCTTCATCCTTCTCTTTGTCTTTGCCTTTTCCCTTTTCCTTTTGATCATTTTTCCATTTGTAGCATTGTTTTTTAATGTGTCCCTTCTTGCCACAATAATGGCATTCCAAATCCTTTTTGGAGCGAGACTTGCTCCTTCCCCTTTCTTGGCTTTTCCCCCTTTGCTGGGATCTCCCACGTGCATTCATTGCATTAGACTTGCCAACAGAGTTGTTCTTCCTGTTCATCTCTTCTTGAAGAAGAGCACCCTCAACATCTGCATATGACAGCATAGCATTCGAATTGCTAGTGGCTGTCCTGAATGTGTCCCAACTCTCTGGCAAAGTGCATAACAAAAAAGTGGCTTTGAACTCATCGTCCATTGCCATAACCTGGCTGACAATACCATTAAACTCATTGAGATGGGCTGTCATAGAAGCCCCTTCCTTCATCTGAAGGCCTATGAGTTTCTTCAACCAATACACTTTGCTTGAGGCACTTTGTTGGGCATACAAGTCCTGCAATCTCTGCCACATTCCCCAAGCTGTCTTCTCTTCACGAATGCTGAAAAGTAATGAGTCTGACACAGACAACATGATAGTAGATCTTGCCAGCTCATCCATATCTTCCCACTCTTCAGCTGTAAGAGAAGCGGGCATCACACCCCTTTCTTTGATAGGCTTGTGCTGCTTTTTCTGAAGCAACACATTGTAGCACTGGGTTTGCCAAATATCATAATTCTGCGAGCCTTCAAGCTTCTTGATGTGAAGCAATGAAGAGCTCTCACCTGTGGTTGCCATAGCAAAATACAACCTGTAATGCCTGACTCCCTGCAAATGTGCAAACACTGCACCCAAGATGTGCAAACACTGCACCCAAAGCACACAAAGTGCTTACAAATGTTCTCCCAAGCTTTATCTCCCACTGCGGAAGCAAGAATGCAACTTTTCTCCCACTTTTTGTGATGAAAACACCAAAATCTGGTTGCTGCAGATTTTGGACAGCACCTTGAATGTGCTCTTTTGCCCTTCCAAAGTACTGTACAGCAGTACTAAGCGCTCACCAATGATGTACCAAACCTGTACCGGCAATTTCAGCAGCTGAATTTGAACCTTTTGATCACTCAAAATAGTGTACAGCCATGCCAAAACATGCACAAAGCTGTGCCAAATCTGTACCAGCAGGTACAATAGCAATAAATGCTCTCCTGGCTGTCCAAATGAGTGAAAATCAGACTTTTACAGTCCTGTACACTGCATAAAACAGTCCCGAACAGAAATTGGGCAAAAGCCCCTTGACTGCAAGCTGATTTTTGAGGATTCAAGGCATAAATGGCTTGCCTGCTGCTTTGCCAAGCTCAACAAGCATACAAACTTGAAAAGCCCCTTGATTTGAGATCAATTTCTGATCATACATGGTACATTGACGCACATAAAGGCATCCAGAGTGTTTGCGATGCTTCCCCCTGGCCACATATACATCAAATACATGAAAGCCCCTTGATTTACAGGCACATTGAGTGCTTGTAAGGCATCAGCACATTATCCACAGCATCAAATGCGATCGCCTGCATGCAAATCAACCAAATCGGCACAAAAGCCCCTTGATTTGCACTGCAATTTGCTGCAATTTGCTGCAATTTTGCCCAAATGTGCAATTTTTCACATCATACAGCATGTATGAGTGCTTAATTGCACAATTACATCAAAAGCCCCAAATTTCGACATCCAATTTCCTGCAAATTGATCCTGATTTGACCAATTTCCTGCAAATTGATCCTGATTTGACCAATTTCCTGCAAATTTATCCTGATTGTGACCAATGTCACCCAATTTTGCCAATTTTGCTCAAAAATTGAGCAATTGGGCACCTGTACCTGCTCAATTGCTGATTGTACTTGCTCAATTGCAAATCCCAAAAAAAAATTGAGGAAAATACCTTATAATTTTTCTGATTTTAATCCAATTTGCAGGCTGAATTTTTGTTGCAGGAATCTGCTTCGGCTCTGTGCAGGTGAGGGGAGGGGGCACTTCTTGCTGATGTTGATGCTGATGCTCCTGCTGAAAAGGACACGAGGCTGTTGAGACACCTCTTTGCTGGCTATATGCTCCACAGGGCTCCGTTTCAGCAACTACAACAGACTGCTGCTGCCCACTTGCATTACGAGGATAATGTGCTGTTGAGGTTGATGCAGAGGTTACCTGGCTGTACACCCACGCTGCAGGCTGCCTACGATTAGTAGCCTTCAGTTTACTTGTAGAAGACCTACGCAGCCATAGCCCAGTCAGCGCAGCCCGTCCAGGTGATGTGGCGCTGCCACGTGGCACCTGCGACTACTGCAGAGGCGGCTGATGGGCACAGGCGGCAGGCATGGCACGGGCGGGCAGACCAGCATGCGCACAAAACGGCGATTAGAAGAGCCGGCGCACAGAACAGCTGCGAACCCCAAAAGCGCTACACGTGATAGCCGTCGACCAACGCAACGCTGCCTTCGTGTTTCCGCCCACCTTCAGTGTTCGCCAACGCTGCTGCCTTCGCCTAGTGCTGACGCCCGCCTATGGTGTGATAGCCAGCTCCATATGCTCTTATCTCCTAGTAGCGCTTGAACGCTTAGCTACCACAGCCGATTTGTGTGTAGCCTTCGCTTCACGCAGACAGCCCAGCGTTCAACACTCAGCAGAGAGAGAAAGAATCAGCGCTTGAACCTTCTTCTCCTCTACAGCAAATTCGACACCACCAGTTGGAAGACAAGGCTCTGATACCAGTTGATGGGAGAAGGAACCTGAATTAGGGTTAGGTTAGAGTATTCATGGGAGACATACACAGAGAAGCAAGGGAGAGAGAGAGAGAGTTGTGGGGATAAGTCAACTCATGAAAAGCATGAGTGTGTGACTCCCCTATCACACATGTATATTGCACTAGTACACATAGTGCACTTAGTACATTAAAAGTACTAAGTGTACTATGTACTATAACTTATGGGCTTGTACACACTATAAGGGTGGGCATAACGCCTTTACCCCAACAAGGCGGATAGGCTGGAGTGGGGTGCTGTTGGGAGAGATTCATCGGGGAGGAAGGATGCTTGGAGAGGCTCACCGGGGGCTCAATGGGGTCTACCGGCCTCACTGGGCAATGAGAATCAGGGGAGGGATCTCGACGGGGAATCCGCCACCAAAATGAAGGGGGCAAGGGCGTCTGCTCTGCAACTAAGGAGACCCGTCGCCAACGGGTGGGTGCTATGATAAATGCTCATAACGGTTCTCCGACATAACCGAATTCTCTTGTGCTCTGCCAGCCTGGCGCACACAACGATGGCGCTCAGCCCAGGTGGTCGGCTGACGGCCTGGGCGCGGGCCAACCGTCCGCCACTCTCCGACAGCTATGTCGTCCACAGCCGGGACCTGGTGCTTCGCTGCCTAAGAACCTACCTCTCTCTCTACCCCCTGGTGAGGATCTGGATGGGATACATAGGGGTGAACCACTGGGGGCGGTCTCCTGGACTGACGGCAAGGGCAAGCTCGGGCAAGATGGCCCATCTGCCTACAAATGAAACATTGGCCTAGAAGGTCTTAATACTCCACTCGCTGAAGGATGGGGTCTCCCCAGAGGCATGGGATACATATAACATGTGGCACTGAATCTTGTGAGGCAACACAGATGCAAAGGGATGGAATCCCACTTGCCCACGCAAGGGCCGAGGCAACAATGGAGGGGGATTCCATCACTCTCCCGATGGCACCACCAATCACTGGGAGAAGAGGAATGTATTCCTTCCTAAGGCCTGGGAAGCAAATTGTCACTAGAAAGCCCGACACGCCAGCAAGTGGGTCAAACGCAGGGTCGAAGCTGTGCTACCACCGTGCAAAGAAGGCCTACGCCATACACAATGCAAGGGGACTCGGTCTGACGCCGTTGACAAGTCAAACTCTGTCCCCACCAATTGGCCGACCATTTGGTCCATCTCCAGATTTGTGTCTCCTTCACTTGAGGCCAGGCCGGTGTCTCATGTGAAGGGGCCAGTATTTTGCATAACATGGACGGGAGCCAGACTGGTGCCACCCGTGTATGACCTCAACTATGTTCTATCCATGGGATTGTCACGCCATGGAAGAGCCAGTATTTGTGCCATGTCTTGGCTATGGGACTGTCACTCCATAGGGTGGCTCATGCCTAGATCTGTGTCTTACCTATGGGACTATCACTCCATAGGAAGACCGGGATTTATACTTTCTGTCGTGCCATCACTGTGCCCGACAGGAATGTTTAGTACTTGTTCCATGAACGGGAGATATGTCCATGATACTGTTTGCACATGCATTCATGTTTTGCATGCTTGGAACTGTTTTCGTGACTTGTATTCTTGTGTTTGCCTGTTTGCCGTGCCACTTACTAAGCGAGGGTGCCTGCCAGTGAGTCGTGAAGTTTGCTCTGTCTTCTGACGAGTTTTGTTGTGTGTGAACAGGTGGTAAGTGTATTCCATTTGTTTATTTTATGGCATTATTTCTAACCTTTGTTTTTTATAAGGTTGCAAGTCCACACTCATTAATGAGTGGGCGGCCTCCCCAATATCTCATGGTGCCCTTTTCTAGGGTGGGCACTCATTATGGGCACCCACTCTTGGACCATGGTGGGGAGGGGAGCCCTCCCTTAACCGTATGTGGGTGGTGGTGGATGCATGGTCACCTAACCACCCCCCCCCTTTGGAAGCCTTCAACTGGCCGCCCCCCATGCAAAGGGTGAGTCGGCCAGCTATACGTGGTCGGCCACCTTTGCCCGCAAGCGACCCTCTCCACTTTTGCGTGCAGGCAACCTGTCAAATCCCCACGGATCTCCTCGTGATCGTTCTTGGTACGAGACTCGAATCCTGCAAACATCAAACAAACTCCCAACCATGACAGCCATGGGCAAGCCCACAGTCTTGGCTGTCCCCACCGAGCCACGAGCTGAGCTAACTAGGATGACGTACCGACCAATCTCCTCCTCGCGACGTCCCATACCGCCACAAAGCTGCCCTCGCAGGCCTCAAGATTGCTGCCGGCCTCGGCTGCATAAAGCAGGTACACGTCTGCACTAGATCCAAGCTCCAAGACCATAGAGCTCTCACAAACTCGCGAGACTCTCTATATCCCAATAACTAACCTTGGCCACCCTTTTATAGGCTCTTGGCTGGTCATCGGGCGTCCACACTTAGGCGCCCGCCCGTCCATACTTGGGTGCCCGCCCGTTAGTATGTCCCTAACTCACCTCGCCAATCAGCCTGCCTAGCTCCAAGCTTCCCCAAGCTTCGAAACTAGTCTTGCGTGCGTGTAGCACACGGTAGATACACACTGTGCACATGACATACTCCCCTTCCTCTAAGAGCTCACTCCTGAGCTCACTAAAAAGCCAAGGTAATCTCTCTGAAGAGTAGTCAATGTCTCCCATGTAGCGTCCTTCTCAACACGATCCTTCCACTTGATCTTGTATTTACGCAATCTTCTTTCACGAAGTCCAAGAATCCTTTCAGGTTCGTGTGGAACAAATGTCATGTCCTCGACATCTATAATTTCTTGAGGAGTAACTAACTGATCTGTTCCACCCAATACTTCCTTAAGTCTACTGACATGAAATACAGGATGAACTTTCACATGAGAAGGCAAATCCAATTCATATGCAACTGAACCAATCCATCGTGTAATATGAAATGGTCCACAGTATCTAGGCCCTAGGGGATAATTTCGGAGATCGACCTGTCCGTAAAGTCTCAGAATCTTTCGAAACTCGCAAATACACCATCGTTCCTTCAGAGAACTCTCTGGGTGAACGATGTCTATTAGAATAAAACCTGTCTCGGTCTTGAGCACTTCTAATAGATTCCTTCGCAACTTGTAACATTTCCTACATATCTTGCAAAAAATTACGTGCTGCATCATGCTGAAGTCCTAAGAATCCTACTATAACAGGTGATCTAGGTTGAAAACCATACATAAGCATGAAAGGACTAAACCTTGTACTCGTATGCTTAGTACTGTTATATGCAAATTCTAACATAGGAAGATAATCCTCCCATGAACTCTGTCTTTTGGATACATATGCTCGAAGCATATCCCCCAAAATCTGATTCACTCTTTCAGTCTGGCCATCAGATTGAGGATGATCAGAGGAACTCAAATTCAAAGTAGTTTCCAACTTCTCAAAAACAAGTTTCCAAAAATCACTCGTAAACTTAGAGTCCCTATCACTGACTATGTCCTGCGGTAACCCGTACAATCTAAACAATTGCTCGATAAACTGACGTGCTAATTGCGTAGCTGTAATAGTCTTTCAGGTCAGTAAAAATCTAGCCATTTTTGTCAAGCGATCTACCACAACCCAAATAGAATCGTGGCCTTGATGTGTTCTTGGCAATCCGGTAATAAAATCCATGGAAATACTTTCTCATTTATTACCTAGGATTTGCAAAGGATACAACAACCCAGCCTGTCTAAAGCGTTCAGCTTTGTTTGCCTGACAAATCTGACACTTGAGAACATAATCTTCTACATACCCTTTCATCTTTGGCCAATAAAAAGTGTGTTTCACTAACGATAGTGTCCCGTGTACCCCAAGGTGTCCAGCAGAAGGGGCGTCGTGACACTCCTTAAGAATCTTGGACCTAATGTCCGGGATCTGTGGTACACAAATTTTGTCATTATGGAACAGTAAACCATTCCGAAACATCCACTGGCCTCCTGCAGCCTGAATGGTAGACTGCTCAGTCATTGAGTCTTGGTCAATCAATGAGCTCCCGTCCTGGATCTTCTGCCAAAATGGACCAAAATAACTATCAATCCTGCAAAGCCCTCTCAATGACTGAAATAAGTCAGTAGAAATCTTGGTGAACGACAAAGTATTCACCTCTCTAATTTGACTAAGCGCATCTACAACATTATTCATGGACCCTTTCCGATAACGGATCTCAAAATCAAAATCTTGCATTAACTCGGCCCAACGAGCTTTCCTTTCTCTCAAATCATCCGCATCACACACATACTTGATTGACTGATGATCAGTCAATACCACAAACTTGGAGCCATATAAATAATGTCTCCAAACCTTGAGAGCATGAATCACAGCATAAAGCTCCTTCTCAAGGGTTGGCCAACAAGATTGAGTGTCGTCTAGCTTTTTACCTTCAAAAGCAACCGGTCTACCATCATGAAATAGAGCAGCCCCGATAGCATAGTCACTGGCATCAGTTTCAAGAACATAAGGCCGACCAAGATCGGGTAGTGCTAAGATAGGTGCTTCCTTGACTTTATCTTTCAAAAGTCTGAAGGCCATATCCAAATCGTTATTCCAAAAGATAGGCTAATTTGACTTACGTCCACGACCTTTAAATAAGTCAGTCATCGGTAGTGTGAGCTGAGAGTACTCCCGTACAGATTTCCGAAGAAAAACAACAAAACCGAGAAAAGAACGAAGTTGTTTCACTGTTCGAGGTATAGGCCAGTCCAGAAGCTTCTGAACTCGGTCATAGCCAATGCTCAATCCATATCTAGTGATCTTGTGTTCCAAGTAAATGATGTCGGTCATAAAGAACTCACATTTACTTAACTTAGCATATAGTCGATTCTGTCTTAAAATAGATAAGACAATCGTGAGGCGAAAAAGATCGTTCATCATTTGCTGGAAAGTGGCTGAAGCATTGGTTAACCCAAAAGGTAATACGAGAAACTTGTAATGGCCATACCTAGTCCGAAAGGCGGTTCTTTCGACATGCCTTTCATGAATACGTATCTGGTGGTAGCCAGTACGTAAATCTATCTTCGTGAAATATTTCGCTCCTACTAACCGGTCAATCAGGTCATCTGATCTAGGGGAGGATAACAGTTCTTAATAGTCAGCTTGTTCAATCTCTTGTAGTCTATACACAATCTCCAGGTGTTGTCCTTCTTCCTCCTAAGCAACACAGGTGCACCCCAAGGTGATTTACTGGGACGGATCTGGCCCATCCTCAAATAATCTTCGAGTTGTTTAGCCAACTCATCTTCCTCAGCTTGGCTCATCCTGTAAGGTGGAATACTGACAGGATGAGCACCAGGGATCAAGTCAATACAATGATCTACTGTCCGTTCAGGTGGTAAACCCGATGGCAGTTCCTTAGGAAATACGTCTTGAAACGAATCAAGTATCTTCTGTAATTCTTTGCTTTCAAACACACTTAATTCATTTTCATCCAAGGAAGGGATGAGAAAGGAAGAAAGTGAAATCAATACGCAATGGAAAGCGGTATACAAAGAAGAATCCATTATATTTCCAAAATCAATTGTATTTACAAGAGGTCCCTGAGAGGGATGAATACAATCACCTAAAATACTATACTTGGTGTCCCTATGCTGAAAAGAAAAAATATGACTAGACCAATCTATCTAGACTTGAAGAGTCTTAAACCACTCAATCCCTAATAACAAGTCTACATTTTCTAGATGCATTCCAGAGTATCTTTGTAGTCCTGAATCTGGATTGGAAGCGTCTCCATCTTTCGATTCCAAACTTGCCTTCCCGCAGGTAGGCGTACCTCATAGGTATGATCACTGGGTGTCGTATCAAGACTCAATTTCTGCACAAGTTTGTAGTTAACAAAATTGTGAGCGCTGCCAGAGTCTAGAAGAATGTGAATCTTATGGCCATTCACTTCTCCATAAACTCGGAGAAGATCGTGCAAGCCAAATACTTTAGAATTGAACAGACAATCAGAACAAGTACTAGGGCGAGAAAGTACAGTAATTGACGTACCTGTCAAAGACAACTGATTAGCTGCCTTTGGCTTGGGTCCTACGTTTGTCTTGGTACCCTTCACTCGTTACGCATGTGTCCTTTTTCTTCGCAGATAAAACGACGTCCTTCCTTCTTGAGCTTTAAAGCCCCAAGGAGTCGTTTCTTCTTCGCTGGTGTCGAACTGGAATTCTTCGAAGGTTAGTCCGAAGACTTGCCTTCAGTCGTGTTAGCCATAGGTGCGGAGAACTTTCTTTTATGCTTGTTCCCCTGCTCGGTAACACAGGTTTCGACTTGGAAGAGACCACTGTATCATCATAGATACGAGCTAAATGAATGGCCTCGTCCAATGTTTTACATTTGTTATTTTTAACCTGTAATCGGTATGAGTCTGGTAACCCAGCTACGAAAAACCCCAGAAGAGTAGTGGGATCCATCTTTGTAGCTTTCATCTGCAAGTCCCTTAACTTCTGGAGGAAGACCTCATAAGTGAGATGCTGCGAGATCATTGTCAAAGCTGAAAACCGGACAACAACATCATAATCATCCTCTTTCTTGAGGAATTCTTTCTTGAAGACGTCTTCGAATTGTGCCCAAGTCGTTGACTTAGGATTGAGTTCCTTCCACCAAAGCAAAGCTTTGCCGGATAGGAAACCTACTGCTAACTGGATCTTCTTTCCATCATCATATGGATGAAACTGAAAGTGAACTTGCCACTTATGTAGCCACGTGTCCACGATCTCCTTGGTGCGCTGCTTTTGCTCGCCCCCAAACGGTTCCGGAGTAATGTTGGGGCCTAAAGCTGAAGCCAAGGTATCCATACCCGAGAAAGTAGAGAGGGTAGTGGTCAATAGAGCGATGGAGTTCTGCAAAGCTTGCATCTAGGCTGCGATTTGTGCCTGACGTTTCGACGAAGAAGCTTTGAGAGCTACTTTGAACTCTTGGAAATCTAATTTGACACAAAATCGTCAAAAAGATCGGCATCGATACCTTCCGTAGCCCACAAGCCTTCGCGTTCCACAAGGGGCTCCAACTCTGATTCTTGGATCGACATCGTGAGGAGGGTAAGTGGAGAGGAAATTTGATCTTTGCACAACAAAAGTGCGAGTGAACTTGAGAGCTTGAGAGCTTGAAAGCTTGAGAGCTTGAAAACTTGAGAGATGTGTGGCAAGAAGCCCACTTAAGGGGATTTATAAAGGTTTCCAAAAAAAACTAAAAGCCCCCAAAAGCTATCTTTGGCTTTTGCTTTTGTGTTTTTTTTTTGCAATATATATATATATATATATATATATATATATATTCTATTTTCTTTTTTTTTTAAGAAAGAAAAAAAAACACATTGAACCTTAGGGACCCTCGACTTTTGTATAAAAAAAAGGTTTAATAAAAAACAAAAAATCAAAGCGCCGAATCAGGCTGGGCGCATGCGTTTGCTGTTTTGCTTTTTTTTTTTGGTCCCGTCGGGAATAGCGCCGTCGCCATGGTCACAAGGCGGCGTAGGCCTAGGCGCCTGCCTCGTTGGGCCTGGGCGTCACTTAGCCTGGCCTGGGCGCTGCTTGGCTGGCTACGCAGGCCTGGCCGCCTGGCTACATAGCCCTTGGCGCCTGGCCTGGCCTGTAGCTGTTGGTAGCCCAACCGTACGCCTACAACCAGTACATCAGTACTCAGCCGACAGTACAAACGACACACGCGTGCTCTCTCTCTCACTCGTTCGCGAAAAGAAAACCTGCTTTTGCCTGTTTTCTCTCTCTACAGTTGCAAGCAAGATCTCTAAGTTGTTTGCGCACAGGGGGCTACCAATAATTTTGCAAACCAAGGTGGTGTCACCAGCGGAACGTAATATAGAGAAACACTTCAAATATCAAACAGAGCATAAAAAACACAGCAGAAGAACCATAAACAATACAATATAAATACACCGCACTGAGCCAGAACGACCGGGCCCCCCTAGGAACTTCTTTATTCACACAAAAGCTTTTACAAGATACCAAGGTGCGGGTGCATACAGCACCAGATTTTCCCACAAAGCATCAGCACAAATCTTGCCCAGATAAACTATCTGGTACCAAGATACAAACATCTCTAGGAGCTGTCCAAAACAGTCCCCAAAAATCTGGTCATAATCCATCCATAAATCAGCCCAGTACGGAGCCAAAAAAATGTCCCGAACTCCATGCCAAATCAGCCCCAAAACTGGGCCTCAAATCAGCCCCAGAAGAGCTTGCAAAACTGTCCCAGATTCCTCCAGACAGACCCAAAACTGCCCCAAAAATAGCCCTTGATTTTCACACGTGTAAACCTGTACGGCTGCTGCACCAATATACTGTTGCTGTGCCAACTGTACAGCCAGCGTAGAGAGAGAAGGAGAGTTGTATGGCTGTACGGCCAGTTTGCAGAGGAGAGAGAAGGTGATGTACAGCTGCTGATCAGCGTAGAAAGAGAGAGGGAGACTGCAGAGGCTGAAGGTGGATGCGCATGCTCAAAAGAGAAGAGAGAAACTCCAAGAGGGATGCGCATGGCGAAAAGAGAAGATCACCTTTTATAATAGCATGAAGCTTCACAATGGCAATAGCCAGCAAGGAGAGTGTTGCACTTGTGCTTGGATTGGTTACATGAAGTGAATATGACAGAGCCCCTTTTATAGTGATGTGAGGGAGCTAGCCGACTGCTCTATGCACACATACTAATTCATTTTTATCTAAATAAATTATATTCATAATCCCATTTAAAAATTAGAGAAGAATTGTACATAACCTTCTCGTAATTTCTAAAATGAATAATGCTCAAAACTCCACTTTTGACATAAAATTTATTATGCATAAATTTAAATTTATTTTCTAATGATAAAAGTTTTGCCATAGTTTTCTCACATTTTCTATGAAATGAGAATGCTCAAAATTCCACTTTTAGTATAAAATTTAATTTATGCATAAACCTTCATCTCTAGCTTGATAAGCTTAGAGTTTAGGATAAGAAAATAAGATTAGAATTAAGGTTTAACCTTCCAAGAAGGATGTAACCATAAGAAGTGAGTATTCCTTCATAAAGAGTCTCACATGAGGGAGTGTACAATCATCCTTCTTCAATTAGTAACTTTAATGTGGAGCTATCCCTTGAAACTGGATTAGTATTCCACCAAGGTATGAGCGAGGAAACCGGGCTTTGATACCAATGAAACCTAGGTGGGTGGTACAATCCAAATTCCTAGGAATATTAAACCTCACATTAAAGATACTAGGTATAACCACACTCACCCACACTTAGTTTAGTGAGTATAAAAGATTTGGTAAACTTGACAACACAATGGGTCCGAAACCCCCCCCCCCCCCCCCGCCCCCACCCCCCGGGCTGGATTCCCAAGTACCAAGGATGAAAACAAAATAAAACAAACCCTCCACCCAAGCCCAAGGCAAGGGGTGTTTCCAGCTTTACACCGGGCTAGTGTGGATCTCACAGGAGAGGCCCAGTCTCACATAGTCAACTATGTGGATCTCACAAACCCTCCTAGTCTCACACTAGTCCGGATGCACCTAGAGGACCTTGGTCGCCTAGTCTTCCATCCCAAATTGAAACATTTGCTGCAACATCACTTTCAGTACACATACCTTCCATTTGTTATTCCTTCAAGGTACACGTAGGTGTTGTGTTAAGAGAGGAATGTGATGTAGATTTTGGCCTGCTGTACCACCTTATTTGCAGCCCTATGCTAGGAAAGAGCTACACTCTATACGCAGCTTTTATGCAGCTCTGAGCAGCACCCTACTTTGTGGGAAAGAGAGAATTTTATAGCCAGTCGTTCCCAACCGTCTATATTGCAGTCTTGGAAGGAACAAAGAGCGAGCACCTGTTGATTCAGTCTGGAGAGAAGGAGAAACAATACTTTGGTTCAGTCCGGTGTGTGTGAGAGAGAGAGAGAGAGAGAGAGAGAGAGAGAGAGAGAGAAATGAAATGAAATGAAATGAAATGATATATTAACGTCTTCAGAAGGCCAAAATGACCTATGAGACCAAAAAGGTTACAACAATTGGTGGATCTGATACAATGTCTGTGTAAGAAAAGCTAAAAACAACTAAACAACTAACTGAAACTGAAACAACTATGACGAAAAGTACGGTACTAGGAGCTCCTAATGGATAACATCTGGGAGGAAAACTCCAGCAACAAAGGTAAGCATCATACACATCACTATCCAAAGATGTCTCTCATCGGTCGATGGCGGGTATCCTCAATGCTCTCCATGGTGGGTACTCTGACTGGACGTCTCCCATGCCGTGCTAGTATGGTCCTGATCCTCTGTTGTAGTCTCCGCCGGTGTCGAGATGGGCCTCTCATCTTGGGGCGCCTGGACCGCCCCAGCTCTATAGCTCGATCAATCAGTGTACCTCTAGTGCGGCTATACTCTGGGGCTAGCTGCAATGCCTGCTGGCCTCTGACTGCTCAATCTCTGGTCGAAAGAAGTCTCTAATCTGCCTCTGTATGTTCTCTCCCTCTCTGATCCCCTCCCTCTCAAGAGACCCTCTCTATGTCTACGAAGCTCCAGCAAGTATAATCCGAGGCATCTCTGATCCTGGTATCTCATGACTCTAGAAAGTGGTCCGAAACCCTCTCTAAACAGGCAGTGAAAACGGCCTCATATCTCATAATATACTGGACAGTGACATATGTAATGTAAGTCTGTCTCTGGCTCCATCTGGCACAGCTAACAAATCCTAGCCTCAGCTGGTACTCCTCTGAATCTGCCAGTCTCAATCTCTAGCTGGTGTGAGGATGTGCGCATCTGACCAATAGCACACCGTACCCCATGAGAAAGAGTATCCATGTAGCTGGGTCTAATCACAAACCCATCCTGCGTGAGCTGGAGAAGATGATCTCTATAGAAAGCCATCTTCGTACCAAGCTCCTGTGTCGGCTGTATCCATGTCCTCCTAGTGTCCAGCTGAATCAAGTCCTGCCTGACAAGTCTGGTAATCTCTGCCCGTGTGAGAGAGAGGGAGAAGATGTGGAGGTGGGTGAAGGGGATGAGGCCTTGAAAAAAGAAAGGGGTGAGGATGGCGATGCTATGGAGGGAGAGTTTGGTTAGGATGTATGCATAGGTGGTGCGGGAGATTGGTCCGTCAATGAAGATGTCATGTTGCAGCAGGGAGGGTGCATCCAGGGAGTACTGAAATGGAGGTGGCCTGTCCATACTAAAGCCATGCAACTGGAACCAAGCTGTCATCTGTGCATACCATCATGATCCGTCTCCCTGTGATGCCAACTGTCATGAAGACTCCAGGGCTAAGCGAGCATATCTGTCTCTAGGGAGAGCCCAAGTGCTATGTATAAAGGAGACTGATCGAGTGAGTGCCTCTACTACCAATGGGGATCATGTGGTACGGAGGCCTTGGCCCTAATCATCCGGGAAATCATAGAAACCAAGGGCCTCTCCATATGTCTCCATCCATCAGTGCTACCAGCTCGGCTGTGGTGATCCACTCAGGGTCCCCATATCTCCACTCCATACAGCATGGCTGAAGTGACCAAAGTGTCAAAGAGCCAGAGCTTTGTTCGAGGTTCCTGAAACTGAACCTGCGAACACATCCTCTCTAGTCTCCCCAATGCTGCATAAGCTCTGGTCAATCTCGTCTCCGCTGCTCTCCTCAAGGAAAATAGTGGGCCACTGAAAACCACACCAAGGTAAGTATATGCATCTGTATACTCCACTGTCTCCTGACCATATGTAAAGGTGGGTACTGACCTCCTAACCCACTGCGCTGTGGTGTTAAACACCATCACCTTGGTTTTACCAAGGTTAACAGACAATCCACTGTCCTGTGCAAACGTGTGCAATGCATCCAAATGACGCTGCATCCCCTTTGGAGAATCTGAGATCAGCACAATATCATCAGCATACAATAACAGCGGAATCCATGTCCCTGCTAGCTGAGCTCCTCTGTCACCCTCCCGCTCTACATAGTCTGAAACCTCATCCACGTACATCCCAAATAAGGTGGGAGAAAGGGGTCAGCCCTGTTTCACCCCAATAGTGGAGTGAACCATCTCAGATATACCCTGAGTAGTACGTACCCGCCCCACAACTGTCCTGTATAAAGCCATGATTCCCCAAATCAGCTCTTTGGGCACTCCCATCTCCTGTAGTCTGCGCATCAGTCTGGCTCTCGGTACTGTGTCAAAAGCTTTGTGGAAATCCACAAAGCAACAATAAATCCTCCTGCCATATAATCTGCCCTCCTCAATAATAGCTCTGAGTGTCAAGATATGGTCAAGAGTGGAGAAACCTCTCCTGAACCCTGCCTGCCCTGATGCACGTATGCCCTCTCTCTCTGCCCATCTACTCAACTCCTGCTCAAGAATAGATGCATATAATCTAGCCAATGTGTGACCAATCATGATGGTACGATAATTCTCAGGAAGCATGGGATCCCCTGACTTGAAGATAGGCACAATCGTGGACATATTCCAAGTCTCAGGAAAACCCTCACACATGGCTCGGTTAAACATCATAGCAATAAGCTCTGCAAGCATATCTCTGGCATGAATAAAGTGCTCTGCTACCAAACCATCATGATCATATGCTCTCCCAGTCCTCATCCTGTCAATAGCTTTCCTTACCATCTCAGCAGTAAAGAAAGCACATGTCTCTGGGAATGGCTCCGATGGGTCTGGCAGGGGCGGCTGTCCTGCTGCTGTGTACAGGGATGCTGCATACTCACCCCAAATCTCTATGGAGGTAATGGCTGGTGATGGTGAATGCTCATGGAATAGTCTCCATGCCTCGCCTGAGTCCTTACTCATAAATAACTGATACAAATCCCTCTCTAACTGAGCAAGATAAGCCCTCTTCTTCCGTCGCACTAGGTGCCGGAAGGTAATCCATGACTGTCTGTGAGTGGTAACACCCATGAGCACCTCTCTCTGTAATCTGATCCTCATCTCTCTGCACTTCTCATCATACCAACTGTTCTGGGGCATGTTCCCAGATCGTCTCCGTGTAGGCTGACTATGGGGATATGCCTCTGATGCTGCAGCATTAACCGTATTTATCAATATCTGAGTGAGCTCATCTAATGGCCGTCCCGGCTCCTCGGCACATAAGCGTCTGTATATCTCATCCGTGTACACGGTGTCAGTCTCCCTCGTAAAGGTATAACGAGTGTGTGTGGAGACCTGTCCCAATGGAGCGGTGCTGAACTGAAATGTGAGAGTGAAGGATAAGATAGCATGATCCACTGCTATTCCAACCGGCCTAGTGCCTACCATAAAATCCTGAAAAGAGGGAATGAGACTGGGCTGAGCCATAACATAGTCCACTGTACTAGCACCATGCCTATGTGGAAAGCAAGTGAAACCGCCCGATGTCGGGAATCTCTGTAGGCCATTCAGGATGGCCAATCCATGTGCAGTCCCCATGTCTATCAAATACCGCCCATACACTGTATGTTCCTCATCCTGTGAGAGTCTAGATAGGCCCATATCCCTAACATCAAGCTCCCTCAACATCTCCTCTGAGGTATCATAAAATACTGTCTGGTTATGGGCGGTCCTGGCATTGAAGTCCCCCAGGAGAATGATGTCACCATCCCTGGAGAACTCCCAAATGTCATCCAAAATAGAAAAGGGAGACCGCCCGCTAGGTGATGCATACACTGATGTACTAGGAGCAAAATAGCATATAGCAATGTAGAGATATCTGCCCGTCTCTGCCCTCAGTCTAACCCACATGTACCTAGCCTGCTCATCTCTGCGGACTATATGTATCAGTGGTTGTAGCTCCTCTCTAAACAATACTGCCACTCCTCCTGAGCCCCGTCCTCTATGCTCTGAACGAGTCTCCTGTTTACAAGCTGTCTCCCATCGGTATCCACTAACATGTGGCATGGACTGTCCAGGAGCCTGATGCGTCTCACAGTAGAAGATGATGTCCCTCCCAATGAAACTATCCTCAAAAGCCCCTACATCAAGACATAGAGATCCATTACAATTCCAAGTAGCAACTTTGATGTAGAGAGAGAGATTACTCCTCATTCAGTCCTGTCAGACAGAGAGAGACAAAGCTCTTCAGCAGCCCCACGTCATGGAGAGAGACCAAGTCCTTCATGAGTCCCATGAGAGAGAGGCAAAAGTTCTGTTTTAGTCCCATGGGAAAAAGAGGGAGTCGTCTTTGCTTTAGTCCACCGAGATGAGAGAAGAGACGAAGTCCAGGGCCCTTGCTTGGTTTTCCGGAGAAGAGAGAGCCAAAGAATTCTCGAGTCGCCTTCACTTGGGTCTCCAGAAGAGAGTGAGCGTCAAGCGCTTTTGGCCGCCTGTGAGAGAAAAGGAAATCCAGTGTTTCAGCCTGTCGGTGAGTGAGAGGGGGTCCGAGCCCAACGCCAATCGACTGTTCTTCTCCCCCCACGTCAACCACCTTGCTGTATGCAAGCAAAGGCTCAGGGGTCATACACGTGGAAATCGATGCCTTTTATTTATTTTATTCTAAAATACCACAAGCCTACATGATATTGTGTCCATCGGGTCCTCCTCTTACATATAACTTATGTGTTTGTGTGCCCATTGGGGTGTTCACACCCATTTTTAATGTGGGTGTGAACACTCCACCTTATAAAATTTAACTTAGACATGGGTTTTGGGACTTTCAATGGCCATTTTTGGCACCTGCAAAAAGCCAATAACCAATCAACAAGCAAAGGCATCCACACAGCCTCATCGCCAGTAGTTCTGGGCGTCCCCAGCGCTACGAGACCAAACACAAGCAAGCATGCACGGCACGAAAACAGGTCATGGATCTAATAAATCTTTTATAACCGCACATACACAAAATGAAATGCATTTGCAAATATACATTGGAAATCCCCTATTGTCAAGCCATGTATCTCACCCAAGGATCTAGTCATACTAGATGACCCCAAGCACTAGTGTTCCCAATCATATTGGTCACACCTCCAAGCCTACTAGTCACACTAGCACTGCCAGAAGTGCTACTAATCATATCAGCAAAGCTCCCATCCCTTTGGAAATACCAGTCCATGTCATAGGACTTCTGATCGTATCAACAAAGCCCAAACACTAGACATCCCGAGGGTGATTCACTAGTCAAACTGGTGTCCAAATGCATAGGAAGATCCAGTGAGAATCTATCTTTGAATTTATTTAAGGATACCTTGTTGTTCAAGGAGCCAAGTGGTGACACGTGTCACCAATGTGACTTGGAACAAATACACACTAGGGCACCTTAGTGTGACTAGAACCATGGGATGGATACCAAAACGGGATTTCCAAGTTTCATATGCATGTGCATTGCTCGTGTTTCCAAGTGTTGTCTAGATGATTTACTACACCTATGTGAGTGACGTGTGTAACCGGTAAGGTCTCCATAGACCAAGCCCAAGGATCATTTGACCTAGAACCAAAACCCTAACGAGGTTTCATAGATCCGACATCAAACACATCGCATGACCATGATAGATTATGGCTAGCGACTCACCACCCAACCAAAGCTTGACTACAATCCTTCTTCCTCTCTTGCACATTGACTATTTGCTTAAGAGTAGAGATGTATTAACAAAGCAAGATGGAGAATTGGTACTCAGGAAGTCGTCACAATTGGTTGTTCATGAGAAAGCAATAGAGATAATAAAATTAGTAGTCTATAGCCCAAAAATGCAAAAGATAAAGCCTCGTGTAAATGTTGTACCGGATATATAGGATGACACGACTTAAGTCAACCCATGGAAGCATGCAAAGTATGTAACGCTAGCAATTGATTGAAAGACCATCGAACAATTTTTACCTTTGATGGTTCCAAAGATAATTTTATAAGCTACAAGGGAGACCCAAGTGCATGCAATCACTCCATTATGAGTGTGTGATACTCCCTTGAATGCATGTGATCACTCCATTACGAGTGTGTAGTACTCCACTTGAGTACAATCTTTCTTCCTCTTCCATCCTCTCTTGAACATTGACTATTTGCTTCAGAGTAGAGATGTATTAACAAAGCCGGATGGAGAATTAGTATTCAAGAAGTCATCACAATCGGATGATATTTGTAGTCTGTTGCCCAAAAATGCAAAAGATAAAGAGCCTCGTGTAAATATAATACTGGATATATAGAGTGATACACACACAAAGTATGTAACGCTGGGAGCTGATTGAAAGACCAACCAACCCTTTTTCCCTTTGATGATTGTTCCACGGATAATTTTATAAGTTACAAGGGAGAGGGTTTTGCTCGCCATCAAGACCAAGTGCTAGCATTGTGTGATTGAATGTTTCAGTGTTTACTTGTTGTCCAAATGTATCAATGCTCAATCTATCTATGCTAAGACAAACACTTACACAAGACCATTTAAGAAAATAGTTGTTAAAATCTTTGCCCATTGTGTATGGAAAGAAAGATAACTATTGCAAGATCAAAGTATGGAAGTCCATGTTGCCCCACCTGATGATTTCAGCACTCTCACCACGCACAAGGTCTATTTTCAATGTACCCTAAGCTACGCTTCCTTTCTAGTTCATTGTCCATAAAATTGTCATGATCATTAAGCAAGACAATGTATCCCATTTTCAAGTCTTCTCCTTTGAATTGCTCTTTAATAAAAAGAGAGACAAATACTAGTAACCTTGATAAAGAAATTATAGTTAGCTTTTCTGAAATCCAAACTTCCTTGGCCAATAAAAAGATACACTTGCACCTATTCCTTATCCAAACTAGCTATACCTCATAAATGGCAATCGGTCACAACATGATCAACAATTGTGACAACTCAAAGATTGAAATACCCAAGTTTCAATCGAACCCCCCCCCCCCAAAAAAAAAAAGATGCCTTTTTTATATACCGTCATAAGGCCACATGAATCTGAACTTACAAATAATTTTAAAAGAAAGAAGAGAATCACCAAAAACAAACAAAATTTTAAATAATAATAATAATAAAAAGCTTAAGAGAGACACCCGAGAAAAAAATATATTAATATTAATAATAACTTGCAAAAAATAGATGCCTTTTTTACCCTATGCACACCACCCCTAGGAGACGACACCTCCAAGCCAAGACCCTTGCTTATCATCCCTGTTGTTAGATTTAGAATCCCCACAAAGATTGCTTGCTAGTTCAATCATGTGACTCGTGAACTCATCCCTAGAGGTAGTACTCAAGCTAATGTGTAACAAAGAGGATTAGTACTAATCTCTATGAGCAAAATCATAAAGGAAAACCTAAATGATGATGATAAATACTAAACCACATGTAGAATCAGTACAAACAAGAGTAAGAACTTGATTTTACAAAGAATCACAAAGTATATTAACCACAAAGCAATGTACTACACATATCATGCTCTCACACACACGTAGTGAATACAAAAGTATTTGTAAGCCTATTGGATCTAGGCACCTTCTTCCCCCAAATCTCTCCACCTCCATAGATGCTAGGGGAGAGGCTTGCATCACTTATGATGTGTGGGTGGATTCTCTTACACCCATAGACCTTAGGCTAACATTTGTACCCTCACAAAGTAATTTAGCCCCCACAAAGTTCCATCAAGAGTAAGGCATGGCTTCTAGATCATCCTACCTCCAGTAATCCCAACATCACTCGATCCCTGACACTCATTACAAAAATTAAACCGCTTACACCCTAGAGGAACCATTTACATAATATGTCCAAGCAAGGGTTGAATGTACAATCCCTTGCAATGAGCATTAAGATTAGTTACACACCTATAAAGTAAAAGCCCATGGACACCATCGGGTCAGCAAACTTGTCTCTTTACGCCATAGTCACAGGGGACGAAGGGAACGGACCCTTGGAACGAGGGGACGCCGTCTCGAGAACGCTGTGGGACAAGGACGGACGGACGTCCCCAGCTGGGCGTCCCTCACAAGGGACGGCGTCCCGGGGACAGATCCAGGAGGGGACGGCTACATGGGAACGCCACAGGTTACTGTTTGGGCAATGGTCACATTTTTCACCCTTTTTTTGGCTGTTTGGGAGGGGCTTTTCATGGGCCTTTAGCCTTGGCCCATAGGCCTTGAGCCTTTGAGGCTTTGGGCCTTGGCCTCTCTCTTGCCTCCCTCCCTATAAGAAGACACACACACACACACTCCCTCTCACACTTCAAGCTTTAGCTTCACACACACACACACACTCTCTCTCTCCCTCAAGCAGCAAGCCTCAAGGGCCAAGGTCTCAAGTTTCAAGCTCTCACACAAGCAAGTTGTAGCCTCTCAAGACACACTCTCTCCCTCACACACACACTCTCTCAAGCTTCACACACACACACCCCACCCACCCTCACACTCAACTTCTCAAGTTCTCCCTCAACTTTCAAGGCTCAAGCCTCACTCACTCCCTCTCTCTCTCAAGCTATCAAGTGACAAGGAGGCATCCATCATCCATGGCATCCTCCTTGTGGTAGTGGCTCTTCAAGTTCCAACTACCCGTAGAAGGACGATGGGATGGACATGGTGGGATGAGGCCAATCACACCCCATCCCCTCATGGAGGTGGTGCACAGCCATGGGCATGCAAGCTTTGCCCGTATAGGCGAGTGGGTGGTACTGACAAAATAATTTTTAAGTGCCGTTCCTACCCCCGTCCCCGTTCCCTACATATGGCCGCCCCCGTCCCGTTCCCGTCCTCGTCCCCCGTTACCGTCCCCCATCCCTTGTGACTATGCTTTACGCACTTGACTCCATGTAGCGGAGTGACTTGAACAATAGCTGCAAAGAGGCCATAGCCCAAGCTTTGCTAACCTCCGTGGCTAAGCTACCTCACGCAAGTCTCACACTAAGGCAATGATCAGCCTGCCCTATGCTATGCCCCTCATGTATAATATACAAGATACCTTAACCTTACTACATGTAGTACTCACGGTTATGGCTTCTTTGCAACCATAACCACGCTGCCCTACAACATGTAGAACTCACTCTCTTACTACATAACCGTGCTTCCCTACACTCCATGGCTAAATTAGCCTCATAATACGGCAACGGATAACACGTAGGGTGCATGCTATAGCCATGCCCTACACTCCATGGCTAAATTAGCCTCATAATATGGCAACCGATAGCATGTAGGGTGCATGCTATAGCCATGGCTTCTTTGCAGACCAAGCTGCCCTACCCTCTATGGCTAAATTAGGAACTCACCCGTACTGCATGTGAAAGTACGGAAACAGGTAAGATAGACCTTAATACATGTAGAGGCCGGCATCAGGTCGTACAGTTTTGGCCATAGACGTACTAAAACCTAAACGCAAACGCAGTCTGTTGCCCTGCACGCACGGGTTTCTGATAACGCGATCCCATTGTTTGATCGGACAGAGACAAACAGGAGGATTCATGCATTTGCACAGAGAAGGACCAAGAAGCATACCATGGTGGCGGAAGACTTCGGCCTCTGCTGCTTCTATGTGCCCCAGGTAATGATGAAAAGAAATCATCATTTTATATTATTCTTACTACAACTACTATTGTTATTTCGAATATTATTATTACTAGTGCTAGTGCTAGTGCTAGTGCTACTGATTATTATTATCACCAATGCTAGTGCTATTATTGCTATTTCTATTATTACAAGTGCTATTTTTGTTATTTCTATTATTATTACAAGTCGGGATTGACACCTCTCTCTCTCTCTCTTTTTGGCCTTCCCCACTCTTGGTCCCCCCCCGGATGCACTTTGCATTCTTTGATGACACGTGTCAAAGGAGAACGCAGTCTCCTTTATATATAGTATAGATTACCAATGCTACTGCTACTACTACTATTGTTATTTCTATTATTATAATTACTACTACTAATATTACTATCTTTTTTTTTAGAACACACTCTCTCACCCCTTTGTGGATTGTTGTCCCCACCCCAATATTACTAGCATCGCATGCATTTCTAAAAAGGTGTTTTTGCAACACAACGAATTTTTAAAAGTTTTAAAAAATAAACACTCAAAATGTGGTTTCAACCACTGCTCATGATAACTTCACTTGTAAAAGTCTCTTCTGGGAGATGAAAGAAGAATCAACCCCGCACTTTTACCAATGTGGCACAGGATTTGAGCAATCAGTATTTGCCATAATTTCAAGGGTTCGAGGCAATGAATCAAAAGACTCGAAGATGTGTTGTCATAAATGCTATTAGATATATTGTATCCACCACTAATTTACACTCATTATGTTCACAGAAGCAATGGGAACTTTTACCTCTCCTTCCACATCTAAGTACTATGTACCAACCTAAGGCATAACATCAATTAATAATAACAAGTGCATCCATGAGTTCTCACAAACGCTAGGTTCTAGAAGTAACTTGTAAGTGAATCCTCTATCAACAATCTCCTTTCTCTTGTGAGATGATTAACAAACTTGAACAGAAATCGTTTATTGTATCAAATTCATCACCACCAAACAACCCTACACCCATGGAGTGCACCTTTTAAGTTTTCGAATAAAATAACATTGTAAGGTTTCTCCTCAGCCCTAAAAGATGTACAAGCTCTCCTCTCAGTCCCCTGTATCATCCCCTATTTCAGAATGCAAGAAAACATTGTTTTCCCTTGTTTTTGGCCTAGAGAGAGGTAATTCAATTTTGAGATATTTTTGGATACAAAGTTTCTCCTTATATTTAAGATGAATTCCCCTCAAGCAAAAGTTCAAGAAGAATTTTCCAATGTGCATTAGAAATTAATTGAATATGTGTATTAGAGACTTTAACCTAAGGGTTCACATTTTCAAAAAATTTTGATTAAGGTCCAAAGAGTGTTCTAAAGGACCAGTAGGATTAATCCAAGTGTTTCAATAAGAAAAATGCAAAGAATAAAAGAAAATCCCCCAAAAATGAGTAAATTCTCACATAAGATGAAGAGTTGACTAAGTACTGGGTTTATTAGTTTAAAAATGAGGTTTATTAGTAAAAAATGAATTTTTGACACCTCAGTAAGGAGGGAGGGGGCTCATGAAGGAGGCGCCTAATTCACATCATTACTTGACATTTTTAATTCAAAAAATGACGTATTTTCATATCTCCTCTTTCAAACTGGATCAAAAAGTGAACCAAACTGGTCCAAAACTTTTCCAAAATGGATCAAACTATCTCTAGATCTCAGTTGGACTTAGTTGGTGGCCTCCCTCACCTATAAATAGACCCTCATTCCTTTGTATTTACATCTTTGTGTATTTACATCTTTGTGTATTTACATGCCAGTATAATCTTTAATGTAATTTTATTATCCCTCTATTTTACCTCTTCTTTGGGAAGCTTTGGAGCTTCACTAATCTTCATCCTCTCTTGGAGATTACCCTCTTCATCTTGGTGGCCAAGCTTTCTCTTGTGGGCTTCACTTCTCTCTAAAGAATCAAGCCAAAAACCAAGGGTAAGCTTAAATCAATGGTGTTTTTCTATCTTTTTCAATAGTAATCTTCTTCCCAACCTCTCTAATGCTTGGGAAGCATTTTAATCAATGGTTTTTTTCTTAAAACCAAGCTTCTAGTGATTCATATTGTTTAAATGGATTAATGCTAATCTTTTATGGTTAAATATAATATTTTTGATTAGTAAATCTCTCTTTTTGTAATGTTACTCATCTTTATGGTTGAATCCTTCTTGGAAGGATGGATCTTAGTGTTAATCTCATTATCTTAACCATAACTCTAGGCCTAACAAGCGAGAGCAAAAGATTAAATATTTTTATGATTTTTAATCTAGTTAAAATGAGGATCAATTCATTTAAGCTTGTTTATGATTAAGAAAATTCATATTTATTCATTTTAAGTTGAAAGAGAGTTTATGCTAGCATTTTTGAAATTATTTTCATATAGGAATGATAAATGGATATTTTTAAAAATAAACAAGAGGTTTAAACGTAATTATACTTATAATTATGCTTATGTATACATAATGAATTTTTAGTTTAAAAGAGAAAGTCCCACCATATTTTAGATAATTAGGAGTAAATATTAAAAGTAGAATTTTTTAGTATTCTCATAAAATGCAGTGAAGCTATGGCAAAAATTTTACCCTTAAAAAATGAATTTAATTCTATGCATAAAATTGATAATGCAAAAAGAGGAATTCTCATCATATTCTGTGCATAAGCATTTTAATGCCAAAAGAAGGATTTTTGTTACATTTTTTGAAAATACTTTTATAGTATTTATGCATAAATGTTTAAATGGAGAAAAGAGGAATTTTTATTATATTTATTTTTATATGTGCATGCATAAAAATCTAGATGCAAAAAGAGGAATTTTCACGATATTCTATGAACAAACATTTTAAATATTAAAAGAGAAATTTTTGTCATATTTCAAAATAGGTATATTCATGGTATATACATGGGTATTTTTATTTATCAAAAATTAGAATTTTCATCGTACCTTTAATTAGAAAAAATGCATAAATTAATTTCATTATCAAAAGAAAAAGTTTCATCATAATTCTAGGACATGTTGATGCCTAGGTCCAAATGGAGAAAAGAATATTTTAGTATAATTCTATGTGAATATTTTAAATAAATGATGTTTGCATATTCGCAAAAAAGGATCATGGGAAAAAGAAATATCCTTGTTAAATTCCATTATTTACGAATAGAATTATTCATAGTTCTATTATATCCAAGGAAGAATGAATTTTCATAATTTTGGATATTTACCCTTATGATTAGAAATCACAGTTAATTTATCAGATAAATAGAGAATTATCTTTAGAAAATATCTTTAGGAATAAATTCGAGTAATTCGGTGCTAGACCATGTCCACGAGAGAAAGGTGGGTCAGTAAGATGCCTACCCATCTCTTGAATTAAGACTTATGACTAATCCCAATACGAAGAATGGATAGCCGACTGATCTAGAGAAGTTTTTCCTAAGACCCAAAATCATCTAGAAACAAGTTAGAAATTCGTTGTAATTGAGATGGATCACCAAGATACGTGATTCGTGATTTTCATTGAGAAAGCTTGGGTTGAAAATAAGGGAGTCTCGTGAAACCAAACTCAATGAAAAATTCTTACTTGCATAGAAACTCTGTTTTTTTTAAGGACTATCTTATGCCGCCAGAATGCTGGAGGAAGCATTTGGCTTATGGTTTAATCTGAGGAGAGTTATGCTGCAACAGTTGGCGGGGAGTCATCGAAGGACGTCTCTCGCGTGACAAAGCCTGCCAAGGTCTTGACCAGCCTCGGTATGGTTGAAAATGGTACGCTTCCAGTATGATGGACAAGGGCCGACGAAGTGGTCCTTGAGTAAAGTGCTAGGACACCTAAGGAGGATCCTAGAGGGTTCTGACCAGGCGATGCATGGGCTTGCGGCTACTAAGACACCCATGCGTATGTCGAGGAAGATATTCATGGATCGGCGAGAAATTATCTAAGTGAACTAAAAACTTGAAATTGGATCTCGTTGGTTGACTAGATGGTCTTCAACGAAGGGTCCGGATGACAATTTGATTGTAAAACAATGGAACTAGAATTTTGAGAATTATGATGGAAACATTGTGGTTTCATTCCAATTCTCTTTGAAGATAGTTGAATCTGAGAAAAGGCAATTTCATATTGGGTGTGTAAGTGGTGTGTCTATTTTGTATTTTGCATGAGTGCTGGCTAGGGGGCCTGGGAACTCTTTTCCTTAGTACCCGAGACAAAACACAACCAAATTTTTATAAAAAAGAATCCCACCAATACAATGGTTGGGCGGTTGGCTAACCCATGGGCCTAGGCTGGATCGGTGGATTCCTACAACTAAGTTCAGTTAAGATTAAGTTACGATAGTTAAAGTAAGTCCCAGGAAGATTCTTGTTCTATGGGAAAGAATCAACGGCTGTGCCTCGCTTAAGGGGAAAAAAGCGATGATTTCTATGAACCAAGTACAAGTTCCTTCTTGATTCGACCATGTGACCCACAGGTTCGGTCGGAATACAAAGGATAGATAAGGCCCTTAACTACGTTAGAAGATTTTCCTGGAGGAATCGCCTATGCTTTCTGGGCGAGGGAAGTTTTTTCCGGGTTCGATTTTGGAAGAACCGCCATTAGTCTCTTGTCCGGACATTCGTGGGCGAGGCCCAAGTGGGAAGGCTCTGCCCTGTGCGCAAGATTACTACTTCCGCTGCTGCTGCCAGCACTCCAGAGTTCAATGCGCTGAGTGGGCAATAAGGGTCTCATAAACATCAAGAATTCGTTATTTAAGGAAGGTCATCACTACACAAGTGTGATGATACTTGGTCACTCCAAACTTTTATTCATCTAATAACTTAGCAGTTTTACCACACTTACGCAATCTCTTGTTGGCCATACAATGATGTAGCCTTTGGTTTAATTTAAAGTGAGGATATCACCATCTTCAAGGGGAAAAGGAAGGGGTCTTCTCCCACTCCAACATCTTCAATCACGCCAACATACCTAGGCAGGAACAGAATTCCATGGACGGTATTGACAGTGGGGTTTATATGTAACACGGTGCTAGTAGCTACTTTCGTACCGTTGAACGTTAAGAACACCCATGTCCCTTTTTCGAGTTGGGGAGGCGCCATCATGTAGAAAAGTGGACAAGAAAGAGAGGAGATAAAAAAGTAAGAGATTGCTAAATAAGACCAGAAGGAAGGAGATTGGAAAAGGAAAGAAAGAGAACAAGCAACCAAAGTGAACAACAACAGAGAGATCAAAAAAAGAAAGAGAAGATAAATTAAAAAAAGAGAGATATAAATAGAGAAACAAAATGAACTTTTAGGGTAAAAAGAGATAAAATTTTTTAAAAAAGTAGGGTTTTGGATAAAAATAAAGAAAAAAAAAGTCAAGAAATACAAAAGAGCTAAGAAGAAAAAGAAAAAAAAACAAGGAAAAAAGAAGAGAGAAAGAGAGGAGAGCTAAAATGAAGAACCAACCGAGATGGCGGCTTCACTACCTAACGAACCTAGTAGGTACTACCTTGTGCTAGTAAATCAAAGGATCAATCCCATGTGCATACCATTGCATAGGTACATGTGATGGAAAGAGTAAGAACCAAAAAAGAAGATAAATCTATTACTCATTTTTTTGGAGTTTGAATCACCATCATTCAACATGATCCGAATAGAGGATTGGATGTGCAGGCAAATTACATAGTTTATCACTTCCTATCAAGATGTTTTAACGTTACCCCATCAAAGCATCCATTAAGTTCTTGGACACTATCAAAATTTTCTTGCGAGGCTTCAAAGTAGTGGCATAAAGAGAGA